>NW_023340257.1:5386316-5409348 GCF_004916995.1 Morone saxatilis | reverse complement strand
TTTTATTTTTTTATTTTTTATTGTTGTGCCCAAATTTAACTGCCTGCCCTTAATCCACTCCCCTTTATGTGAAAAGTGAGAACCAGTCAGCCACAAGAAGTAGACATCGCAATAGGTTTTTTCTATTTTAGTTGTCTGTATGAGCATGTTGCACCAAGCATTATTATTTCAATAAGCTGTTTTACTATTTATTTTTTCGAAAATGTTTTCATGTGAAATGTTTTTCAGATAATTGTTTATCTAGCTGATTTGCACTAAAATCTTTTGTTTGTTGCCAAAAATTGTAATATAATCTCTTTTTTTTGGGGGGCCAATTAAAGGTTTTCTCCATATCCAAGTTATTATTTTGCAGGTAAAATCCCCCCAAAAAAGAAAAAAGAACAACGAGCCGGTCTCAGAAAGGATTTGAGCCATGACATCCAGCTCCCTTTAGTGTGCCGTAACCCCCAACACTACAAGGCAACAAACAAAAAAAAAGTTATACATTTTAACCGAATAGGCAGCTAGTTTGTCCAACTTAGAATTTTGAGTTAAAATAACTTTACTTTCAGTTGATTAGATTTTTGATGGTTTCCAGTTTCAGTTGGGTTTATATCCCTCATGGGTTACCGTATCAAATTGTCACTGCTTTTGCTGTATTGTTGGCAGCCACATTCAGACCATATCTGTCCATATAACTATGACAATATGGCTGTTTTAATGCCTAAAGGGTGTGGAAAGTGCTTGAAGTGTACACCAGTCTTCGTCAGGACTTGCATCGTTGTGATTTTATGAGAGAAGACCGTGTGACTCATTTGAGACACATGTACTGTATAAAAAGACACACAACAAACCTCCACCATGTAACAGTCTCATTTTTTCAGATGAGAAAAAAGAAGGCTTCCTGGATCATTTTTAACCAAATACAATGCATGCTGGGAAGCACAGTCAGAGATACACAGGGAGCAGTATTTCTGTATTACTTGTATTTGAAATATGTATTTAAAGTACTTTATTTACTCTTGAGTAAATTGGTATTTGACAGGGGTGAAAAATCCAAATGTAATTTGTAACAAGATACTTTGGAGTGAAAGTAATTCTGGATTAGAAAATCATTTCTCAGTGATTCATAAAACATAATAAAACAAACCTTTCTCAGATGAAGATCAGAGATCACGAGCCACAGCAAAGCTGAGTTAGACACCCCTGGGACCTGCCTCCCAGGGGACCCATTGATCCATCTCCATTTGCTCAGTTTAACACAACCCTCCCCTCTTCAGCTCTGAGACTCTTCTCATTTGCAGGAATAGTATTCTATCTTCACAGGAGGCGGTAAACAAAGGAAATGGGCTACTTTAAAAGTTGGTTATTCTTAAAGGCAATTATTTTTGCAATTTTTTTGCTGATGTTGTTTTCTTCATACAGTTTTGCTTCCTCCTCTTCCATCCTGTATGGTTCAAACTCTCACCAGAGCCTTAAAACAACAACCAAAAATCTCAATGTTCTGACATTTTGTACAAATTCAGGATGTTACAAATGTATTTTCCTGTATTTTGATAGTAATACATGTATTTTATCTTGATACATTTTCTAGCACCATTATTTTGTATTTTATTTATTTGAGGGGCAACAAGATACAATTTAATGTATCTTTGCCCACCTTTGAACATTGATTGATAATAATCTAACAAGTGAACAATCAGTCTGACATTAAGGCCCATCACCTTAAGTTACACAGTGAACTCATGATTTGAAATTGTAAAAGTCATAACTAAACAATTTGAGTTGGTCTGACTGAAACTGATTACACTGAGTTAATAATAAGAGAACAGTTCATTTGATACATCTAATACAATTTTACAGTGTAGAGGAATCTGTTATAAAATTAACATGGAGTCAACTCTGAAAGTTGATTTTCCTGCACTCACATCAAAACAAAGCAAGTAGCAAAAATGTTCTGGCTTTGCAATTGATCACAAATAAAGATGGTATGGAACCACTAGGACGTTGCCAAAACCTCACTTTCTACTATAAATGCTGATCATTTATATTTCTAAGACATGACAACTTGCAATCTATACTTATGCCAAATATAAGTTGGCATTTTTACAATGCGGTTACTGCATCAGGAGAAAATTAAAAGAAAAGCACAGTTTGACTGACATGATGTGGGAGAAGGAGTCCAAAAACACACAGCAAAAAGGAGACAAAAATATATCTAAATGCTAACTACATGTTATATTGCACACAGTAAGTGAAGCTGTTGAGACACATCCCTCTGTACAGCGCGTTGCCATACTGTCACATCAGCAGAGAACATGAATCCAATCCAGTTGTCAATATCAATTCATAATTCATGCTATTTATTTGCCTTTGTCTTTTCATGGGCTCTGTGATGTTGCTGTATGATTGACAGGGGAGAGCCTAGGAGTGCATATCTGAGACTTTATGAGTGCCTCGTGGCTGCAGATTGTGCAACAGAATCGCCTACAAGTTACATGGCCAACGCAGTGAGGCTTGGCCAGGAGTCTGAGGACGAACTGGCAGCCCTGTATTTGTGGTTACGTCATGTTGGCGAGTGTGAAAGCTGAAAAGACAAGGGAAAGAAAGTGAGTGATTAAGATGCAGAGTGAATTAAGGAGAAGAGAAAGGAAAAACAACACACGGGGGGAAGTTGGTTGTAATTTGCACACACATCCTTCCATAAGGGCGTGGCACACAAGGGTTTGTGGCATTTGAGGTAAAATTGGTAATCTCTGAGAGAAAGCAAAGGGAATGGAGCAAAGGAAAAGACAAAGACGGCTTTGCAGAATAACCCCCGGATCAAGAACAAGCAGGGGTTTCGTAATGCAGATGGACGGAGGCAGATGTAAATGATGGCCAACATTTCTTGAAGGATACTACCTACTCTGAGAAATATAGCTTCTCTGCAGAGCTTGTGTGTCGGTGGGAGAGCGGTGGGAGCTGGGAGGTATGCAGAGTGTTTTTTGGAGAGGTATGTGATGTAAAACGGTGGAAGTGGGATAGCAGCTGAGGCTGTCCAGCGACCATGAATCAGGCTGAGGCACCGTGAAGCAGCGGCCCTCATAGGAGCCAGATGGGCCCTTGGCTCGACACTGGCAGGGATGAAGGAACACACACACACACACACAGGCAGGATGGGAACAAACAGGCTCTTATGTGCACTGCAGATACAAACCTGGAAAAGTCAGGGGGAAAGCAAATACACACATACACAGCATTTGATATAAAACAGTTTTTCGATTTATATGCATGAAGTGCATATAAAACACAAAATACACACACAGTCACATCAACTTTGATATTTATTTTTTTATGGAAAAGAAGGAACATACGGAGCTCCAGATTTGCTAAAAGTAAAAGGTTATCAGAAAAGTCAAAAATATAACTGATTACATTAATAAATAATACTGTTAGTTAAACAATAAATGAAAAAAACAGTGTAATATGAAGTGTGAGGTCTAATTTAACCTCCAATTAGTTGGTAAAAAAGTTCAGCCAGTGATCACATACAATTGTATTTAATTTTCACTGGCTAATTTTTACTTTTTTGTCACGGCAACATTTAAGAGTTTATTCTTTATTTTTAGAGACGTGTGTGTGTTTGTGAAACATTCAAGAGAGCTGTGTGGCTAGCTATCTGCAGAACCAGCTTTTTCAGCTAGCTACCTAGCTACAGCTAACCCTCGGCATAAAACTACAACAGCTAGCATGTAATCATCCATCTACAACTGTACTGTAGGCTATACTGATCATCACAGCGTCACTGTATAAACTCTGGTAACGGTAGCAAAAGTATTTTAGCTAGCAAGCTAACACAATCAAAGTTAGCAAGCCAGCTAACTCCTTACAAGCTAACTTCTGAGACAGCGAAGAAGTTTTTAGTTTATTTGACATGACAAAGATTTACATCACATGTACACATCCAGCCTACAATATGCCAAGGTTAACACAATAACTTCTTCAGACAAATGTATTTTTATTGTTGTCACTGTTTTTTGCATTTAGACAAGTTTCATCCAGCTTTTTGATCTTCATTTATTGTTAAGTTCAAACTTAAGAAGTAGTTTTAAAACTTTTGGTGTATTGAAAAAATAAAACCAGTTAAAATTAAAAAATAAATACATTTCTGAGCAGCGATAAGTTGGTTCACATGAAACAAAAACTTGAAAAAGAGGGGGGAAAAACAACAAAGACAAACCGAGGCAGCAGTGAGGTAAGTGCAACAGATACTCTGGCCTCAGATCATCTGAGCGGGTCAGTATTTCAATGGGGCTTGAAAAGTGTATGTTTGCTGCAATGAATGGTTTCCTAAAGCCCATCATCCCTGTCTGCCTGACTTAAGTTAGACAGACTGTGACTGATTTCAACCCATAGTGAACCCATATGATACGAGTTTACAGGCCACAAAAGAGATGGGCCGAGGAAAAGAGTGCTTTTTATGGACTCAGATAATTATCAAGCTTGATGGTTATTTCTAGACAATATACACATTGTAATGGTGGTTTATTTACAGAGTTTTATGGTTATTTCTAATAAATACAACAAACTTTCAAAAATGGTGAAGAGTTTAAACTTTGTATAGCTTGAATATATAAAGAAATACATTCTTTGAATGCTTATTATAATAAAATAAGCCCTTTCCCAAGTGAACTCAAACAAATAGGCTTTAACAATAATGTATATGAATATCTGTTTTAAATTACTGCTTATATTTTTGTTATTATTTGGAAGGTGTTAGTAAAAGCCTTTTCCTGGGAGGTCTTTAAGATTCCAAATATCCGTACAGGTTTTCATTTTTTCTGAAAATAAGCGCACACAAACTGCACCGACCACAGTTTGTATGTGAGAAATAATCTCTCCATAAACATCTGTGGCCGCTTGTGATCATGCTCGTAAACATTTCCATGATTTTATACACTGACCGGGCCTCAGAAAAATCTGTGGGCCTGTCCAGAGCAGTGTGCCATAGTTTCATACGCTGTGACTGACTGCTAATTATAGTCTCCCAGAAGATAATCTGCTTTGAAATATGGCTATTGACATTTATCAAATTGCTGTGGCAGGATTTGGTTTTTGTGGTGTCATATATCTAATAAATCCAATCCTTGTGAAGGCAGAACAAAGGGAGATAATTATGAACAGAAAGAAAACGAAAGCTTTCAGATGGAAGAGCCTCAGTCACACTGAACTGAGGCTCAGCCTCCAAAATATCCACAGTACATAAAACAATCTGTAAACAAATTTAAATTCCACTACTCCATCAACTTTCGGATGGCGATTTATTATCAGAAAGCAGAAACAAAACAGAAAAGTTCAGCTCAGACATACCAAAGATTTGTTCTATAAATTGTGACCTTCAGTTGAATGGAAAAACTGATTTCATTCAACTTGATACGCAGAAACAAAACTATCCAAGCTATTCCCTCACTGAGGTTTATTCAGTTTACGTCCAAGTGTAAAGGTTTCCTTCAGCCTGTCTTTTCTCTAGTTTCCAAAGGAATTTCCATATTGTGCTGCCTTCAAGTACAGTTGGAAACAGTATAATTTAAAGTTCAGTGCACAGATAACACAACAAAGTAACCGCAACCAAGAGGATGAACATAAATGATATGTTAGTGATCAATGATTTAAAAAATAGGTTGACATTAACAAGCTAACATTTTTTCTCTTTTTTTACATTCAATGTTAAATAAGCTAATAATGAAAAAAACTATGAGCTTTTAAAAATCAGTCTTCTTGTTTCTTTTTGAGTAAACTTATGTGTAATATGTTGCCAATTTTAGTTTTTTATGTGCACTCTATGGTCATCATACACACGTATCAGGGGTTCACGAACGAGACATATTCATGAAGGAAGAATTCAAGTTTCTTTTAATTCATTCTACTTTTAAACTTGATAAATAAATCCAGTTTTAAAACTGAATTCTGATGTTGCCTTTGTTGAAATGTAAAATAACACAACAGCCATCTAAAATAACATAGCAGCAAATCCGTTATGACCTTTTCATGTAAAGCACCTAAATGTTGAACATATTCTATTCCCGTTCAAACTTTAAAATAGAAAATTACATGGAGATCCTGAAGGCAGCATTATCTACAGAAGCCTGTTTCCTGCTGCAGTCGCTTTTCTGCTCTCTAGGACTTTACACTGCTGAACACAGACCTCTGCTGGCTACTTGTTGTAAACAGCATTCTAGTTCCCTTGAATTCATACAACATCCAACTCATACTACTGCACTTACTGCAGCCCCCCCACCTCAATTATCCAATACACATAGTGGGGGAACTGAAACCTATAATTTAGGTTAGTTTAAAGTTCAACTGCTAAGTGATCAGGTTTCTGATTAGGTTGGTATTAAAGGGGTGCTCCAGTGATTTATTACTGCACTTTAAGAACGTTGGGTACTCACAAGAGAGAAATTATAAAAAGACTGGTAAAATTTCGGCAGCAGGTGTGCCCTGGTAGCTCACCGTAGAGCTGGTGCCCAACATACCAAGGCCACAAGTCCTTGCTACAGTGGCCAATCCGACCTGTGGCTCTTTTTTGTGTGCCATCCCCTCTCTCTTCCCCTTTCCTGTCTATCTCTCAAGCTGTCCTTTCTAATAAAATAATATCCTCCTAGTTTTAGTGCCTAGTACAGATTATTTCCAAAATCCCTGGAAACTACAATTCCCATAATCTGGCCTTCTTTCATATGACAAGAGGCCAGTCTCTGTTATAAATGTTACTCCTCAAGGCTAAGCTAATGACATCATCAGGGTTTGTTTATTTGAAACTTGACAACAACTTTGACCTTTATGTGTAAAATGGAGTAGAGTGCCCCTCTAAGTATTATATCATAAAGAATTCTTTGTTAATATGAAGTTGTTATAGATTCAACACACCACACTGTAATACAATAAGTTATTTTAACTCAAGAATAGTTGAGACTGATTACATAGAAAATTCTAAGTAACACTAATTAAATTTACGTTAAAAATATTCTTGATTAAGCAGCTTTAACTAGAAATATTAAGTGACACTATAGTTCGTAAGTTACAGAAACATTGCTCATTACTTTTTTACTAGGTATTTTGTTTTCACAGTAAAAATAAAGATTAATCAAGAATGTATCAGGTTTTACTGTTTCATAATTAGATAAGGCAGTTTTTAGAATCAGTGTATGGAAGATATTAAGGGACATAATAGGGCCATTTTTGACTAGAGTAACTATTTTCATTTTCATTCTATACTGAATCAGTGTTCTCAACACAACTTCTATTATGTTTTGCTAGCCAGTTTCTCTTCTGGAAAATTGGTCCGAATCCGAATGTCTTTGTGATGTTGTGCTGGGTAATTGTTATTAAACTTTAATGGCCGTCTGACATCCTGTATATTAAGAATTGTCAATGTAAAAAAGTTTATTTGAATAGATATATGGTTGAGAAATTAAGAGAGACACCAACATAGTATGTCTTAGTAAAGTGTTGCCTCCAGAATCAGGGCTCCTTGTCATAGATTCATTTTGATGACTTTAGTGGAAAGTGCTGGTCCCACAGTTATTTAACTAGATTGAGCTCAAAGCTTATAAACCGCATTATTTTTTTACTCATCAATCCATTCAGTGAGCCCTCATTCCTCTATGGAACTGCATTGTAATATAATTCTAATTTGATAGTTTAAGTATTACTCATGTAACAGCACCTCACAACGTCCACAAGATAGCCTTCTTGTTCCTGTACCTCTGTTTACATGTCCTCACTGACTTTTATTGCAGGGTAAGTTTTTACCCAATAAGCCCAGCAGGTGGCAGTGGTAGCCTGCTGTTGACTGGTGCTGATGAACCGAATAACCCCCACTTTCCACCCCAGAGTGAGAGAATCCTCAACCTCCCAGCACTGTAACAGAGATATGAGGCTGTCTTATGCTGTTTTAACTCTGATGTGGTATGCTTCCTGGCTGGGCTGTGGGATGATTAGGTACCTCCATGTGAATGTGTGTGTGTGGATATTTGAGTATGTCTGTAGGATAAAGTAAGTTGTCATCCTGATTTCCCCTGCTCACTTCTTAAAGCATGCATACACTCCTCTTTGCATACTGCTGGTTAGAGCCGCATGTATGTGTGTGTTGCCGTGGTCTCCTGGGCGCTGCCACCATGCCCAGACTACTAATGCCCTACCTGCTTCTCATTAGAATGTCCCGTTTGAGTCCGGCCATCTGCACCAGCTGGTTGGCAAACCCTCTGCCAACCGTTTGATGTCGATGAGGAGCTCTGCTACGCGCTCACGACGGTGTCCCGGCGCCAGACTTAAAAAGACCTTTTTGCTTTGTAGTTTTTTGAAAAGCCTAAGAAAAGTCCTGATGTTTTCATCTATGCTGGCAGGCTTATAGGGGACCTAGGTGGGTTTAGATGGCAGCAGGCAAAGGTACTTCACCAAGTGTTTGCACAGTTTCAGCCGCCTTAGATGTGCTGGATTTGTCTTGGCAGATGCTTAAACAGAAAGTGGAAGAGGTGATGTAGTGGTAAACAGAGAGGAGGGGAAGCTAGACTGAAAGTACAAAATGTTCTTGTCACTGGTTTGCAGCCTATTTGGCAAAATCAACATACCAAAATCTTTCCATAACTTGTAAACATTGAGGCTTAAGGAAAATGTTTCACCTGTACAGGTTGTTTTGATGTAGCCTACATGCTGAGCAGGGCTATAGCTTCCACTGGCGTCAAGTCCTCAGTATTTTATTCTGGTAATTTGAGGGGTTAAAGCTGAAGTAGGTAACTTTTATAGAAATAACTTTCAGGTGGCCACATACTGGTTCTTAGGGTCGGTATTTGACGACCTGGGTCCCAGAGTGTTGGTATTTGATGACCTGGAAATGAATGGAATGATAGTTGATTCCTAGTTGTGATTGGTTGTTTTCGTTCAGGTGCGTTGGAGTCTGGCAGATACCATTAGGAGCACTAGGAGGAGCCAGAAGCACCTTTTCTCACAGATTATCTGTCTCATGTACTACTGTCGGGATGTAGTGAACATTTCAGCAAATCTGACAAAAAGCTATTTTTAGAAAAGTTACCCACTGCAGCTTTAAATAGTCTGGTAGAACTTTGCATTCTACAATTTAAACTGTACAGACTAACTCAGTATGATTAGTCTTGAGATACTTTAGTTGCGCTACTTTCATGCTTTGGGGAATATAAACACGTTTTAACAAAATTTAACAAAACAAAATGCACAATGCACCAGTGTTTAAAGTTACTGTATCATCCGTACAATTTGCATCAAATCAAACGAAATTTTTTTCCATGCAATATATTTACATTCTGCAATGAGCTCCTTTGTTACTAGTTTTCATTGTTAGTGGCAGAACCTGTCATTCCCATTTGCCATTAGATTAAAATTGAAATTGAAATCACAGAAAATATAAGACAATGTGAGAAATCATTAAAAGGTGTGCGGTAGAGGGAGGGGGAGCTGGGCTCAGTATTTCTAAAATCCTGAAGATCTCTGCCCCAGAATAAAGGAGGTGAGAGGATTTATGTTTGTGGTGCTCAGCTCAGTGAAAAATTACATTTGAAAAATTCAGCAGCAACTTGTCTTTCCTAAAGAGAAAAGTGCACCTTTGCTCTGGATAAGCCACAGAACACAGATGGGGGCAATTTTTTGAGTAGAAAGTGGTTCCAATAGAACCTGTTCAAAGTAAAGTGAGTGGATTATTTACAATGACCCCATTTTTTGACCCTTTAAAACCAACATACATCTATCTTACGTCTGTCTCACTCCCACTGTAACCACTGCTCCTCTAATAAAAAGGTGAGTAAAGTGAGTTATACTGCGTTAATCATCACTAAATCCGTGCTTGAAACGTAATAAACCATGCTCTCATGTTTTTTTATCACCCGTGTTTGTATCAGCGACTGCTCTGCCCAGAATGAGAAACAGTCTATTCTGGCCCGCTCTGATGTCACACTGGCCTGTGGGGCACACTGAGCAGTCTGAGGGAAATATGACGAGGTTGCCTTTCGGATGTCTGCGAGGTGGGTAAACATGTGTTCAGAGATACTGATACGGGTAAATACACCCACAGGCGCAGGCTGACACATGGCCGAGCTAATCCTGCTCTCAATCTCTTCATCTCCCTCATTCTCTCTTTCTCTCTCTCTCCTCCTCTCCCCCGGCTCTCCTCCTTCATTGCTTCATCATCTCCTGCTCTTTGAAAAGAAAACAGCATAAACCCAAGGATCTAAATGAGAAACGAGTGAGAGGGGATGGGAGCACGATGAGCGGAGTGTTGGGAGGCGACTCTTTAAACATGGTAATGGCCGACTCTCCATCATGTGGAACCTCTCAGGGCACGCCGCCGCCAGACCCGCGCTGCTAGTGGCCCGCCGAAACATAAAGATGAATTAATCATTGCTTTTTTCTTCCATGCTCCTCTTCACTCTGTGTTCCTCCTCTCCTCTCCTCCGTCCCTGCTCTTCCTCAAACTCCTACAAATGCTCACCTCTACCACTTGCTGTTCATGTGTGAACATTATCTTCACCTTTCTCTCTTTGCAGCACCTTTATCTTCCTGCTCTCTGTCTTACCTCTTCCCATCTTCCCCCATCTATCTCTCTCGCGGCTAAAATCCTCCTCTTCCTCCCTCCAGCATGTTGCACTGATGTGTAATGCTGACCCACTTTATCTGACGGGAAGCGGGGAAGAAGGAAGCAACGACTGAGGGAGAGGAAAGATGGAAGGAAGGACATCACAGCTCTCCTCCTCTTCCTCCCTGCCTCTCATGCCCCACACTGCTGTGTTTAAGGTAAATATTTTTACAGCACCACTCATCCCAAGGACTTCTGGGACGGCCCTCCCCATCTTGCCAACCCCTTCTCACCGCAAGATCAAATATTCATATGCCCTCCCATCATCTCCCTCCTCATCTCTCCATTACCCAGTGTGTTTAACCCCCACATCATGTCCTTTCCAGCTCTGTCACTCCCACTCACACTTTTTTTCGCCCCCTCACATTTCACATCTCCATACTTGAGCTCCCATATCTCTCTGTCTGTCCGCTTATTGTATAGCATACTCTCTGCACCAGTGTAAGGGTATGTGTGTCATGTATGGGTCACACTTCACATGCACTTAACACATCAGGTGGGAGTGATGTGCGAGGCCTGTTCTCTCATGTGTATTTCAGTGGGTTCCTGGCACAGATAACAAAAGGAGCAGTGCAGTACTCTTTTCAACGTGATGTGCATGTGATGACAATATTGAAGCCTCTTAAGGGAAGCTGAAAGCGGGGAAGAATAATGTAGGACTGTAGCATGCTGAGAGGTTGCATAACTTCTGCTCTTCTGCTTGTCTTCCGCTCTCTCCTTCCTCACGTTCTTACTGCCTCCTTCACATTCATCACCTGTCACTCATCTTCTACAGTCATATGAACAACATACACCTACATATTGGTCTTAAAGCCCTAAAAAATATGTTGGAAAGGAAGTATAGTGGTGACATATGTTGTGGCTTTACTTAATGGGAACATGTTACATACACAATATACAGTGAGCAATATGTGGAGGGGGGTCATCGGGGGCGAATTGTAAATCTTTTCCCAGGAGCACTTGCCACACATAGAAATGATAAAGCAAGATGCAGTCATGATGACCTCACTGTAATTCCTTATAAGAATATGACTATTGTAGTACGAAAGGAGATCAAATATAACATCTAGCTCTGTATGACGGAGTCGATGTAAATCCCATAGGAACATCAGAAGGATTATGCAAAAATTACAAAAGTACAATAGGATGGCTAATCTCAGTACCACTGTTAGCTGTGGAAAGTAGTCAAGTACATTTACTTACGCACTAAGGTGCAGTTTGTAGGATTTAGTGGCATCTAGTGGACGAGTTTCTGTTTGCAACTCCCTCGCTTCACCCCCTCCAAGCACAAAGGAGAAACTACGGTGGACTAAGGAGCTATCTTGAGCCAGTGTTCGTTTTTGTCTGTTCTGGGCGGACTCCATGGAAGGCGACCCCGTCGCACCTGACATAAAGGGTAATTCTTAGATAAGAATAACAAAAGCAGAACATGATTATACACAAATGAAAACATACCTATGATTAAAGTAACTTAAAATACATAAAAAAATATATACACTAAAATTGTATATCACAGACACATATTAAATGCCTAGAGGAAAAACACAGGAGCATTTTGGTGATGTTTCTCTCTGAAGGACATAGAGGAGAGACAGATTGGGGGGAGGTAAATTTAAGGGGCATCTGAAGAGAGGGATGGAAGTGGGATGGGTGGAGGACAGAAGATCACGTGGAGAACCTGCATCCCTTGTCTCTCCCTCTATGAATATTTGATGCAAGGGACTAAAACCGGCGCAGTGAACTCTGAAAAAGTGTGACAGCTGAAAATGCTCGGAGGAGAGCGGCTTACAACAGCCATCTAGAAGCAAAAGAGAAGAAGCTAGAAGCTACGCCGAGAGACGTCTGAGAGAGGGAGGCAGAGGAGGAGAGATAGTGCGTGAGTGTGTGGAAGCATGGCAGAGTCGACAGACTGTAGACACACACATCTGTGTTATTAGGGAAATGGTAGGATAGAATCAGCTGGATGAAAGGGGAATACATTTGTATATTTATTGATGGTAGTTTGTTTTTACAACCCATTTCTTTTAACAGTGCATCACTACTTAAAGTGATGGCTTCAATCCAGTCTTAATTCTAATCTTAAAATGTAACATATGCTATAACTCTAACCTAGAAGTAGGAATTGCCACATTGTCCTTACTTTGGAGGATTTTGTGTTTCCTTGTGAGGACATTTAGTCATTATAAAAGGCACTGGAACACACACGGAGGCTTGCACACACTGACACACTGTGGGCAGGCAGGGCCATTGAAATATTGATGGAGGCTCTCTCCTTGCCTTAATGAAAAATCGTCCTCCGATAAATGTTTCATCCCTCCAGATGCATCACCTACCCATTTTTAACAGATGAGGCAATTCGCTGTAGAAACACAAACACTGGGGAAATGGGTCTCGCCGCAGTTTGTTGCCCTCAGCATACAACCGAGAGGGACAAGCTGAAGGAGATTTTAAAACAGAGAGAGAGAGAGAGAGAGAGAGAGAGAGAGAGAGAGGAGGAAGGAACACACACTGATTTCCCTCTTTACATAAACAAGCTTTGGGCTATTAACCATGTGTAAGATGGTGTAATGGCCAAATTCACAAGGCCGGAGAACAATTTATTGTTTAACCTGAATGTCATTTAGAGATTCACTTATCATTACCCTGTGTAGGTTTAGCTCCTCAGGTAACACATAAGCTCTACTAAGTGCTAGAATTAAAGTGTTTATCCATTGATGGGATCAAAAATGCAAGAGATGGAACAAAAACTACGGAACAAGAAGATATCAAAGATGATAATATATAGGAAAAGAAAGAGTCTGCAGCCACACTAACTGGTCTGTGAGGCTGAGCTAGTTGCTTGAACAACGCCTATCCTTTTGTCATTATTAGTTTATTTGGCTATTATTTTCTTTATCAATTAATTCATTGTTTTGTCATAAAATATCATAAAAGTGTGACCTGTTAACATGCCATACATCTCAAGGTGATCCTTTACCAACATCCCAAAACTATATATATATATGTACAGTAGTTATATATATATATATATATACAGTATATATAGCATGTATATATGTGACAAAGAAAAGCTTAATTTGAGAAACTAGCAGGAATTATTTGGACAAAGACTAAAATGATTTGCTGCCAATCCACTAATCAATTAATTGTTGCAACTGAGGCTGGTGGGAATGTTGTTAGTTTTGTCATAAACTTGAACATTTTCTGACAAATTCAAATTTAGACCACATGATGATGCTAGAAAGTTAAAGGATCAATTATTTACAGTCACCCTCGAGGGGGACATGAATGTCTGTACTCTATTTTATAACAATCCATCCAATAGTTGTTGAGAAACTTTACTCAAAACCACAAATGTGAACCTTATGGTGGCTCTAGAGGAAAAGTCACCAAATTAATAACAGTCAGCATAATGTCCTTTAGAATTAAAATGCAAGGATCAAACAGGGTAATAATCCAATTTAAAAAGAAGCAGTGGTATAATGTCGCAGCTACAGCCATTTTGTGATTTGCATGGAAGGTGAGGCCGCATTCTGGAAACAAAGAAGTCAGAAATGAGCTGTAATGTAGATCTGACCTCCCTGCAAGGGAAGAAGCAAACTTTCCTCGCATCTCAATCAGCTGTCGCGCTGATTGCTTCTCCCAGTGATTATACCATCCCTAAGCATGCATATTGTAGGAAGCTTTAGTTTACCGTACGTCCTTGCTGACGAAGCTTCAACATTGTGTGCTTGTCAGATGATTCGGCCCACCGAGTGAGTCAGCAACAACTTCTCCCCTTAAAAATGAAAGCAGCATCAGGGGAAGGAAAACTTTTTATACATCAAGGACCCCAGAATAGAAAAACATGAGTAATTTACCAAGGGGCAATGTGTGAAAATTTATGCCCCTCTTTGGACTTTGTTATTTTATATCCTTTTATATTACACAAGTGAAAGCACAAAAACTCTCTTTACAGAGTTTGAATCCAACTTCAATTGGACTTGATTTCTCTCCCACCATTGTGCGTGAATGTTTTAGTGGCCCTCGGGTGTTGTATGCTGACTCAACATCTGACGGCTGAAGATAATAAATAAAATCTATACGAGCAGCTAGCGTGTGTGAAAAGTATATGTTTCCTATCAGCATGAGCCTCCGACCCACTAACCCACTTTGTACCATACCAGCAGCCTATGGCTTGGCCATGTAATGCAGCATCTGCTGTTTAGCTCACACCACCTGCTTGCCTATATTTGGACACTCTTCATATACTATATATGTATCTTGCATGCCACATGTCATAACTGCTAAAGTGCCCTGAGTTTGCACACAAGCTGTTGGACAACTGTTCAACCGTAGCAACATTAATAATTGAGTGGATGATAAAAAAAATATAATGAAAGGTTTTATTTGAGTAACAGCAGCAGTATGCACATACTCCTGTCTGTGAATTACACTGATGTATTGAAATGATTGATTGTCTGGGGCCTGATATGTTGTCCAAAGCATGAAAAATAACATGAATGTTTTGATTGTTCATGCATGGTGTAGCTGGGTGTGGCTGCTCTGGGTTAGATTACAGCAGAGACTTGTTTGGGACATATTTTCCTCCTCAGCGACCGTAATTAGAAAAGCATTTCTGCTCCCTTGCTCGTACAGCAAACGTGTACTGTAACTATAACTCCCCTGGGCTATTTTCCCCAAACTCTTGCCAGACTGTAAATGACTGCAACTTGTTTGATTGGCAGTGCACGAGAGCCTGACATGGAAAGCAGGCTTATGCTCACAACTGCTCGTATTAAAATGCATCCGTCCTTATTAAGATTCCGAAAGGATTGGCTTATTCTGTCTTTATGGTGCGCTCTGTCTCTTCATTGTTATTGAGCGAAAACCCATTAAAGCTGGGCTAAGACTTGGCAAGCTTGCAGGATGCCGCCAATACAACTCCGCTGACATTGTCTGTACCCTTGATACCTCAGCCGTTTGCCGGTCTCACACTGAATGATAGAAATATTGGAATTCAACTGATTTCCCCTGGCAAAGCCCAGACACTTTCCCAGCTGCAGTTAAACACAATACAAGAGGTGAAACAGCTAAATTGAAATGATAAAACAGCTTCAGCAGGCACGTTTAGAGACAATAGTGCCAATCATGAAGGGTCCTAAAGGCATGAATATGGAAAGAGCAATGTCAGTGAATTCTCCCATAATATCCTCTATGCCAGGGGGGAACGTCGCAACAAAATGGCTTAACAGCGTGCCTTTTAGCACCGCAGGCATACTTATCCTAATAATCTCTGTCACTGTTGGAAGGTCAATATGACCAGCACTCCAGGGAAGAAAACATAGGCCTCTAGCTCTCGCTCGGCTCAGAGGCCTAACTCTCTGTGCTATTCTGTATTAGTGCTGTATTATCAACCATATTGCTATTCTTGTACAGCTGCTTCATTTGTAATAGTTAATTCAGTCACTGCTCTTTGGCTGATCTCTGCAGTGGTGCTCCAACCCAAATGCATACTGTATGTTGTAGTTCATTTAGGCCAGTGCTGGGCAGGCCACCAAGACAAATACACTAATCAATGGTGGCAATGGTCCACTATCAGCCAGGCTAATGGTCTGCTTATGCTACTTCGCCTTTGGCCATTGGCACAGAGGCCTGAGTGTTGAAATACAAAGAGAGCTGTCTGTATAACACCTGATCATGTAGACAAAGCCCACTAAATTAATCAAAAACCTTTAAAACAATATAATTTTTTTAGGTAAAGTGCTTACGTTTACATTTTAAGTAGTGATCATGCCACTTAAGTCATGAGTCTTAGGGTTATTCAGTTTATCAGACAGGACACAAATTAGAAAGTAGAAAAATGTGGAGAAACATAGCAAAAGCAGAGGCTTCCATACAGGGCACTAGGGGTCACTGAATGATTTAAAGAGCAGGTCAAGAGAGTTGTCTAAGCCTCTTTTCTCTTCTTTCTAACATTGACATGCAAAATAGATTATTTCCTGTCTTTCATTGATGTGCATTATAGGGTCATACATACTTTTATCTTTTCTCATCTTCACTACTGCAACTTTTTGTATTCATGTCTCCAACTCGTTCAGATTAACTTTGCCATACTTTTACTTTAGCAAGCATAAAAAAGAGTAATTGCGCTAGCTTTCATACATACATACATACATTTTATTAATTATTTTAAAATTTTATTTCTGACTCCCTAATATATTATAGGTCTTTTAACAGCCTTTAAGTCTCGTCATGGTCTTAGATCTTGGTCTTGGGGTCAGGGCTCCAAAACTCTGACATATAGAGGTGAAACCATCAATATCCATGTCAACTTTTGATAGAAATTGAATAACAGTTTTTTTTAATGATATATAGGTATTTCTACCTCTGTATGTGTCTGCATTTGTGTATATTTGTGTGAATTAGAGAACTATAAGTTTATGGACAGAAAAATAATAACCAACTCTTGAGTCATTTCAAGAAACGTTTTTTTTCCACTATTTTCTGACATTTTACAGGCCAAACTAGGGCTGTGTGATACTGGCAAAGATTAACATTTTCTACATAATACTCCATGGCTAAAACATCATTTAAATATAATATGTTTTGAATTTATGTGGAAAAAAAGTTACCTTTTATGAGGCCTTAAGATTATTAGTAGCTACAAGAACTTGTGATTACCTTGAGTGTAAGATAAGTGTTACAATAACTCTCTTAATCCTATTGTGTATCCTCTCCTAACGGGGGCATTTACAGTTGACCAGTCAGTGAGTGAGGTGATCGAAACTGTCCTCCAGGGGGGGACAAGCTACAGGTGACCAGAGCAGAGAAGGAAATTAAAAAGAATTGAACAGCTGCCACTGGGCTGGGAGGACTGGAAGAGGATGAACTTTAGAAAGAACAGAAGAATGTGAGTCAGACTTGACCTCATTTCCAGTGGTTGGAGGCTGAAATGGAAATAAGTAACATAAAGTAAAGTGCAGTAATAGTAATTGTGTTAATGGGTTTGTATGTATTGATTGCAGTGGTTATAGCTTTTGAGAGAATTTTTGTGAGCCACCCCATTGATCTTAAACTCTCAAATGCGTTGTTGGACTCGTTCCTATTTCATTTAAATTGTTGTCATTGAGGTACACCATTACCTCCACTGTAATAAACCATTCTAGGTAAAAGCTATTGCGCTATTGCATTAATATACTGTACATTTGCTAAGTTTCCATTTTATATTTTAAGTCTTGACTGTCCAATTAACTGTGAACAAACTGTTCCTGTATGCGTTGTACATCCAGATGAATTGTACACAGATCCAGTAGTTCAGAGATACAATTTCATGCCTCAACAGATGAAATGGTGTGACTATATGTTCAGTAAGAGTTTATTGCTTTTAGACACTATTAAAACTGCTGCATCTTTCAACAAAATTCACAAGGGTATGAGTCAGTCAGTTTCCACATTTCCATGAACTATGTACATTACTGGTAATGACCTTTTTTAATAGAAACAGTGCCACAAATTGTCCATTACTCGTTACATGAATGGTCACTGCTAATGCTTACTGTAAGTCTTAGCTTCTGTTAGTTTTATAGATGGATTTCCCGTTGTCATGATAGCATATATCGTCAGTATTTAGAGATAATGTAGAAAAATCCTTCTTGCTAGTGAAACCAGTAAAATGGCTGTTTAGAGAAGAATTTGTATGCAGCACTCATCCTCGCATTCCCAAAACTTTTCAAGTACAGGCCACACTTTGGCAGACATCTGTGGGTTCTGGCTAATTATCATGACCCAGAATTCCAGTGAAAATGACTAATCTCAATAATAACGCTAACCTAGACTACAGGAAGTTAGCTGTTTCAGCTAGTGAGAAATATGTACGTTTCAAATGTCAACATAGGCCTATATAAAGATGGACGAAATGACAGCTCTCAAAAGTGATGCCAAAACATCTCAATCACCCTCTGGTGGCTGACTGCAGTATAGGTCACAAAGCCTGTTGCCTCCATGTTAGCAGATGGGACATGGGCCGAACTAAAAAAAATCTAAATTCATGTCAAATACATTCATGTTCAAGTGTTGTTGTTGTTTTCAGACAAATTTGATGATATAAAATGGGGGTTTCACATCATGATTGACAGCTGAGCCCTGCACGCGTTTGAGTTGGCCAGGTGTATGGGCGGGACCTCGATACAACCGACCCTGATCACTACTACACAGACTCCAAATAAAGTCACAGCGGTGGCCGTATCTGTGATATTTTGGCTTCACTTTTGTTCAGTAAAAGGAAGTGGAGATGAAACGTCTGTCTTTTATATGTTGATGGTTTCAAACCATTAACACGCAGCACCAGAGTTCCCCAAACACAATTAACATAAGAGTTAAAGTTAAAAGATAAGATGTTCCTTTATTTATCCCCTAAAGGGGAAATTAAAATTCGGCACAGCAGTACAGGGGGATGTAGTGCAAAGAAAGAATAAAATACAATAAAATATAATACAAATATGATAAAAATATATACACTATCTACAATAAAGTAGAAAAAGCACAGACACACAGAAGGCCTATTACTCTGGATATTAAGTCAGTAACATTACAATTACTAGATGGTTATCTCCCCTTATCTCATGATGATGTCACTTGGAAACTCATCTATATGAGCATAAAATGGTCTTCTGTGCACCTCAACAAATGGAAAATTGTAAATAAACTGGCTCTAGCAATCAGCAACAGAGAGTGGCAACACATTCATTTACATAAAATCCCTCTGGATTATTTCTTGCAATCATAGCCTACATGAAATTGTCTGTCTACAGAGCGTACTGACTAATCGGTTAAAGGTCATCACTAGGCAGAGTATGCTTTCTTAAGACAGCTGTGGGAGGTCCAAATGTTTTCTGAGAATCTGCCTTTTGTCCTCCCATTCTTCTCACCTCCGCCCTGCACTACCCTCTGTCCATCAGCCTCTGGACAACATGCATGTCATTACTAGAAGGAGGAGGTTAATTGGTGTGATGCGTGCCTGGCACTTTCTTTAAATGCTTCTTGAAACAGCTACAGCTGATGGAGAAGAAGCACCAAAAGAAGTTTTAGTGTTTTGAAGTTTGCTTGCGAAGCAAATGCCGCTTTGAAAATCACCACTGGTGAAAGCATGTGGATGAGTCTATAGCCTCTGTAGATCAACCCTAGTGTTGGAACCTGTTTTTAGTTTTGAATTACAGAAACAAACCTTATGAATAAAAACGCCAATCATGCAAATCTGACAATACCCCATCATTCCATTGTGCATTTCTCCATTCATGCAGCAGCTTGCTGGCAGGCAAATGAGAATGAATAATCACAGGTGGTTGGAACAGACATTGGCTTTACCAGAAGGCTCTTACAGCCTGAAAGCACTGTTGTGTGCCACTGCCTTGCGGCATCAGACAGAACCCATGCATCATAAGAATACAGCACTGGCACACTCAGGACGTGTTGACACAGCAGTATAGCCAGGTTGGCAACGTGGCAATCATGCCCGCACACTGGTAGGCCTGGCAGAAATATGATCTGGAAGAGCTGCCGACTGGGGCCTTGGGCATGACTGCTGGCATGCCTTGGCATTTATAGTGCTGGTGTAATGAGTGTGTGATTGATTGGAACCACAATAGGGGCTCATGTACTCAGAGCAGTATACAGCACACACCAGGCGGCTGGCACTCCTGGATTAGAGGCCCCCTGGGCTCCCACCCAGATTAAAGGGTTACATTAAACAGCATGAATAAAAGATTGAAATTATTCTCTTTGGTGCGTACCCGTAGGAGAAAGGATTGGAATGTGTTTACATTTGTGCCTGCTGGGAAGGATGCTTTGGATGAAGCTTTTACCATTTCCTGTTTCCTCTTGAAACACACACACACTTGCTTGAAGCAAATGTCTCTATCTGTATCTTTATGCATCCAAGGGCAAGCAGAATTTAAATATGTAATTACCAGCTACAAATTGTACAAATGGGACACCCAGAATATGATTATGCCAATGTTAAAGGTTACCTCAGTCATTTGGATAATTACATTTACATGCTCGGGGCCAGGCTCTCCTTGAGGAGGAGAGGGCGTGGAGGATACAGTAGTGCCACCTGAACTGTTTTGGAGGTGGCATCCAGGAACTTAATGTTATCATGCTTTAATGAGGACATTTGCACCCGTGGTCAACATAATTTTGCCTAAACCTCAAGAAGAAGGATGGCTGCGGCCACTTTTTATGATTTTAATCTTTCTAATTGGCCCTATAGTTCATGAGCTAATGTAATGAAGGAGGATAGGGTGCCTTAATCAACTATAGGAATTGTGGGTAAACCAGTGGGCAGCATGGGCCCCTGGCAGGGTCTGCCACTCCCACCCCCTGCCTCACTATTTCATCTTCAACTGAGTGATCACTTAACCAAATGAATAGGCTGCTCACATGTCATCATGGTGATATTTCACACGTTTTTACCAGCATCATAAATATTACAGTCATTTCCCCCTACTCTTCCTCGCTGTGCTTTGCTAATTATTTATTTATAAACATTACAGCTTAAGCAGTGTTTTACAATTTTTTTTTTTTACAACGATCCATACCCGGTCTTGCCAAGACTGAAGTGAAACACTCACTGCAGGATGTAAGAAAGAGCCTATAAAAAGTTAGATTTACTACTACATCAAAGGGAATTAGGAAATAAAATTCAGTTTCGGTGCCATCCTGATTGGGGATTTATCAAACTGTTTCTATTGATCGGTAATTCATCATTCAGTCCAGGGCAATAGGCTAACGCAAGCGGAACAAGAGTTGGCTCCAGCCTCAGATGATGACTCGCACATAATCAATGCCTGATAATACAGAGGCTGCCCTAATTATTGACGACCATAGCAGTGCTCCCCTCTGTTTCCCTATTCATTCACAGATGGGTCAATTAAATAGCCATCCCTGCCTCAGACTCTGCTGTCCAGTTGGTTAGAGCAGGCCAGAGTCCCATGAGAGACAGAGGTGAAAGGGTGACAGAGCCAGGGATTTAAGGCCTAAAGGCGCAGCGATACACAGTTGGTCTTCTCAACCGAGGTAGGATAAGACGCAGAAAAGATTTACTTATCAGTCAGCTCATCAGCTAACAGCCGCAGAATCACAGGTGCAGCTTGGCATGGGATGGGCTTGGAGCAAAGTCACAATATCAACAGTAACTCAAAGCAAGGTTACACCCAACTGCTCTTACGTATTCTCTTTTTTTCATTCTCTGCTTGAGGCTGGTGTGTGAATATTTGTGGGTGGGAACTCTTGTTAAAGTGCTGAATGTTTAGCGGCTAGTGGTTAGAAAGCGTTTTTCCATTATTTTGCACTTGGTGTGTTGACAGAAGTCTTTCATCGCAACCATTCCAGACATTTTTCTGTCTCACTTGTGAAAAACAACCAGAACATGAACTGGAAAAACACACATCTTCAGCTCTCTCCCACACACACACCCACTGGGCCATTACATGATGATTGGTGGTAAGTCAGGAAATCATAACTGGTGAAAGAGGGTTGTCTTACAATTCTCCTTCCACACCACAACTCTGAGACAAATGTATCTCATAAAGCTGGGGGGAAATGAATTTACCCAACAACAGCTACCCACATTCTACCCCCTTCCTAAAACCAATCACCTCTCACCTTCACTGACAAAGGCTCGCAGGTATCCTCTTTCTTCACCAGGTGACCCTTGACCACGCAGTGCTGTCAAGCGATATGTCAGTTAATGGAACAGTTGCCAAACCACCAATATGACACCAGTGTCAAAACAATGAATGCTCACAGACACACTGGCAACCCTGGGAGTTTATAAAGAGTCATAGGGGAAGCTCTGATTGAAAAGGCTTCTGCAATCTGCTCTTGCTCTCTCCCTGTTAAAGAACACATACACTGATGCTTTTATTTAATTACATGTTCTGATAAAGATCACATTTAGTTTGACATTGCTGACATTGCATTGTGGCCTTTGCTCAAAACTAGAACGATAATTCAGGTTTTTACAGTTTTTACTTTCATAGATCTGGCTATCATTTCTATCAGTTATGATAAATAAAGTTCTTTAAAGTAGTTTAAACAAGCCACTTCAATTCAAGTAATAAACCCTCATTGCGAGCACACAGCAGGAACTATGCTAGGTCAAAGTTGAATCAAGAAGCCACTTTGTAAAATGTGGTGGATTTTTACAAGGAACTAATGTTTGGGTAAGACTTTTATTGTTCGCTTCTTTTTCCTCTTTCAAATAAGTTTGTATTTATTTGTACCTGTACTGTTCTACGACTATGAAAAACTATGAAAATAAAAGGCAAGTTTTAATGAACCAGAATTATCCTTTAAATACTGTTGTTAAAGCAATGTTGATTGAATATTTGGCCACTTTGAGGCAGTGAAACAAGTGGAAAAAACAGA
>NW_023340257.1:5332435-5386284 GCF_004916995.1 Morone saxatilis | reverse complement strand
AAGACATATTATCATCTTTGTTGTAGAAGGGTGTTGGCTAAGATGTTAACAAACAGTTTGCACATCCAGTAGAAATAGAGCAACATTAATTTGGTGTTGTGTTTCTGGATACTCAATTAAAATAAAGCCCTTAAACTCTATTTCAAATATGTTAATGATGAGTTGTGGACACTTAAAAGCTTTCAGTACAGCCTTAAACCTAATCGTATGTCTGATATACCATGTGCAAAACATATGTGTGCAAACTTTTATTTAGACTGATATTTTTTAAAGGTCCAGTGTGTAGGATTTAGTGGCATCATGCAATGCAGATCACAACTCCGTCGCTTCACCCTCCCCTTCCTAAGAAAAACGAGAAACTACACTGGCTGCAAAACACGCGGCAAACACCACTATCTTGAGCCAGCGTTTGGTTTGTCCATTCTGGGCTACTGCAGAAACATGGCAGTTCAACATGGCTGACTTCACGGAAGGTGAGTGTCTGTATATATATAAAGGCCCATTCTAAGGTGACAAAAACATAATAATTCCTATGTTAAGGTGTAATAAGGATATCATATTCCATTTCTGAACAATATAGTCTCCTAAATGTTACGCAATGGACCTTTAATTAAATTTAAAGTATGTTGCAGGAACTATAATATTTTGAAACATTTATGTATTATTTCAGTACACTCTAGTGTATATCACTACAATTTGAATTGTTATGTTTATTTTTTGGTTAATACTACCGGCATGCTCTTTTATTTTCCTGTATCATGTATCATGTTTTCTGCTGCCATTTTACCTTGCATGGATCATGAGAAAGTGAATTATATATAATCCAATATAATCTAATTAAAAGGTGCCATAATTTACTTTGATTTCATGTTTCCAGTGATTTTGTCTGTCCCTGTGTCAGTTAAATTAGTGGATTGTCAGGAATGTAATTAATCGTTCTCATGTGATGCATTTCAATACCATCCCAATGATTTATGCCAACCTGAGCTGTGATGTCACCTTTCTCATCTGACATGTCAAGCTCTAATTATCTCTCTGTGATAAGAAGCGCAGAGTGCAGAAATAATAGCGATGATCAATCTCTCCTCTGTAGTCAGAAGTGTAAATGTTTAGATGTACAGCCGTGTTACTTCCCATGTTAACACACACATCCATTAGACAGAGCCAGCAGATCTATCTAGACTCCCTTTGACCTGCTGGGCCTTTATCAGTGGGAGACTCTGCACCTGGACACTGAACGTGTGTGTGTGTAGGATCACGTGGGAGTGGATCAATTCACAAGTATAAATGTGTGGTGTGTGTGTTTGTGAGAGAAAATGTGTGAGTTTGTGTGTGTTACATGTGTGAGCATAGACATACCTACAATGGATGTGTGCACAAGTGTGACTTCCTGAGCATGAGTTTGTGAGTGTTTTTATGTCACAGGTCAGACTGGGAGAGACTGGGAGGTTGATGGGATCGTGACACAACAACCACAACATGCCCCGTACACACACACACTCCTCTCCCACCCATAAGGAATGCCATTTTTCAGCCTAGTCTGACTTTCCTGTTTGAATTAGAGGTGCAAACATCAGCCTGCCTTGATTAATGGTGTTTATCCAGGGCCAAAGGATCAAGGCAACTGTAATGTAGTGTAAATTGATGAAGAAACAAAGAGAGAGAGAACAAAAGAAAGTGGAAAAAAAACGAGGATGAAGTCAACACTGTGGTTGCTGTGTGTGTGTGTGCTGGGGCTGGAGGGAAGCGACGAGAAGCTGAATGTGGAGCAGAAATAAAGGGATAGATGGATTTTAAGTTGGGTTAAAGAAGAGCAAGGCAGGGGGGCATCAAGAATGTCTGGAGGCCACTCTTATCTCTCTGAATGAAAGGAATGTGCACACACACAAACAGAGCAGCTAAATTAAGATGTGCACTGAGGGAGAAGCAAGAACAAATCAATGGGCAGTTTAACACCCATCTTCCAGGGAATATAAGGATACCTTTAGGGTAAAACACAAATGTGTGTGTATTTGTGTGCTGGTTGTGTACATGTGCATGGGGGGGACTGCTGAAAGAGAATTAGCCTATGTTCTTTTAGCTGCAGGGGACCTTGGTGGGAACACACACCCACGCAAAACCTCAATCAACATCCCCCTTCCTCCTATTGCTCCTGCACCCCAGCAGGCCTGTCTACCCAACTGCCTGGAACCTCCTTTTAGTGGGGTGAAAGGAGTGTGTGTATGTGTTCTATGGTATGGAGGGGGGGTTGTTTAATGACAGTGCAGCAGGGTGTCCCTAAGCCACCCGTGGGTGTACCTGAAAGAGAACCACCCCCCTGATTGAGGCCTTAACTGTGGTGGCTCTTGTTGAGCTTAGGGGGTGGGGGAGAAACAGAATTTTGTGTTGTTGTGTATGACAGAATAGTTACCCCAAACTTTAAAGAAAAATTGTGTCACTTTAATCCCGCCTTATTGTATTACAGCCCTTTTCAGACTTGGAATATGTAACATTCTATTCCTTTATCTGTAAAAGTATTTTTTGTCATTCAGAAATAGATGTCTTTTATATTAATGTTCCTTTATTCAGATATGAAACATTTATGAGAAGAGCCTGTGCAATATTTGGCACCGGGCAATGAGCTGGAAAGTTATGATATGAAGTGCATCACAGACAGATTCCAAAACTAATTTTTTTCTATGAAGCTCACATTATGAGCACAATAGTCACTAATTCATCAGCTTCATCATTTATTAGCTAAGTAATTCTGCTGCCGATTTTATAATGTTGGACAATGCACAATCATATCAGTACAGGATATTAAGCTGGGACTCTTATTTAGTTCTTATTTGCTCACACACTGTATGCAAAATATTTTACTGGATATTCACAATTTCATGCATTTCATTAGAAGAAATGGAAATCATATAATCAAATTTAGGGAGGGAGTGCCTGCCAGCTCATCTTTGTGTTTGTACAACATTTGATTTCTTTTTTCTTTAGTTTTACTTCTTTTGCCCACTGCAAGGGGAAGAAATATTCTTATATTCTGATCCGACATGAAAATAATCATTCATTGTTGTTGTTTATTAATCTTATTGTATTTTATATTGGAGTTTTACTGAAATAAAAATAAGTCAGACCTAGTTACATTTCCGTTATTCATGAGGCCAACATGTTAGAGTGCCATCAACGAGGTGTTTGAAAGAGGCTTATGATACAGAGTAAGACCAGTCATTAATACTAATCCATCAAACAGCAAGTTTTTCAGCACGTTGTCAGTTTTTTAGACATTACTCATCACTGGGTCTAGTTTATTTTGTTGGAGGAAAATGGTACGAATAACACTTAGTTTTTTAACACAAGTTTTCTCTTTGGGTTAGAAGTACATTGCATCCACACCAAATTAAAGTGTCAATCCCAAGGATTAGTAGAAGGCCTTAAATGATGTGGTACCAGGTATCTTTGCCGATAATAAAGCTTCAAAGTTAGTTGGGCAATAGGTTCTGTCACTGTAAGAGAGAACAGAACATACTGAGTCTACTGGGGGAATGCAGGGGGAAGATAAACAGGTAATAAGGAAAGTAAAGTAATAGCTCCATTCCTTAGTTTTGATTGACAAAACTTACAGTAAGTGAAAGTAAGTGTTTCAAATGTTCATTCTTTTCTAATGCTGTTTTCTGTTATTTGCTGTAGCAAGCAAGTTTAAAAGTTTCAGTTTACAATATCTAAAAGCCAAGTTTCAAACATTTCATTCTCATATTCATCAAAAAGCAATTTTGTGATTTTAAAAAACAAATGACACAGTCATAAATTATAATTAGGTTAGAAGACGTCCGGTCATTGACATTTGGGAAGACATTTGAACAAAACGTATTTTATTGAGTGGAGGCATTACATTTGAACATAGAACATCGGGTAATTTGGAAGAAATTAGTTGATGAATAGGAAAAGAGACACTTTCTTCCCTTTTTCTTTGTTTCTTTTTCCCCTCTCTTACACACCCACCCACCCACACACACAAACACACACACACACACGCTGGCTGACCTCGGCGTTTTGTCATCATCCATTAGTAATTAGGAGCTGTTTCCTGAGTGTGTATCCAGAGGCTTGCTGAATAAAGGCTTTAGAGGAAATAATAATAAATAATAATCAGACCGAGCCAATTAAGACTGATTACCCTCTGCATGAAGTGCACTGCTCTGCTCTTACACACATGCCGCATTCACAGTTTTTTTGCTTATATGTGAATGCCTATACTTACACATAGGCTGCTGGGTTTCTTCCTAAATAAAGAAAATTCCATGCTCCAATTCATAATGTTTCAGTAATTGGGAATCCCCCGAACATTTTACTCCTCACGGGGGCTCAGTCTGACTTCAAGAGACCTGGCCTGGCTCTCAGGAAGGCTCTAAGCCTCTTTAAGCCTCACTCCTAGAAGAAGACAAAAGCAGTGTGGCTTGGGAAGGATTAGTAATATTGGTGGAGAGGGTCGACATCCCAAAACGTGATTAAGTATTTGGTAAGTGACTGAGGAGGACTCGTGAGACTTAAAGTAACGCACTGAAGACGTTGGCTCCTTTCTGATGTTAAATAAGGCTGGGAGATGCAGCTCAGTGGGGGAGGCTGGGTGACAGTAGGGAGGAAGAGGCAGAAGATGTCAATAAGGAATGCTTGGCCTCTGACAAGGATGATGTGGCTTCTTTTGTTTCTCTGCTGTCCTAAGGGTGGACCATAGGGAGCTGTGACACACACACATGCACATTTCACACACACATTTTCTTCAGTCTGTGAAAATAAATACATACATTATTGATCAGAAAATAAGAATGCTCTCTCCGAGCATAGCAAAGCTGCATGTTGGCCTAGCACATTTACAATGACCATTTAAAGTGCTGGAAATAATAATTTGTCTTTCTGTGAAATGGTGCATATCCCATTACCCTAACCAAAGAAACCATAAGTCTCTTATTTTAACTCTTATTTCAGTATAAACACACTTCTATTGTCATTTTATATACCACAATACACACATTTCTCCATGTTTTCCTTAGAACATTAAAGATTCATTCTGCTTCCACCCTTGTCTCTGTCTTTCTGTCTCTGTCAATGGATTTTAATGGCGGGTAATTGTCATCTGTCAGTGGCCCATGGGCCCGTCCCCAACGGCTGGTTTGTGACTGACACCCACAGCCACTCTTCTAAGAAGTGCCATATGGCTACAGTTAACACTGACATGCAGGACTGTAACGCAGCCTCCTGGGAAGAGAGTGACAGTACTTGTGGATACAGTGTAATGTGTGTGAAAGAGAGTGAGGCAAACACACAGTAACAGATTGTCTTTTAGAGATATCACTATCTGGATTAGATGATTATGGGGGTGGCGCTGATTTGTAAGATGAAACACTGGTAAATCAGAATGGAGAACCCAGTGTGTTTTTTATATTCTGGTGATACTTTAAGTCTGTGTTAGTGGAATGTGGTTGTATGCAGTAATGTTCTCAAAACAGCAGGAATGAACCAGTAGTAGTAGCATTATTGAAAATAAAGCTATAGAGAGAAGTTCAAACCCTGATGTGAATTTATGTTAACTTGAAGATGGATGTTCAAGTCCAGTATTATTTAACAACATTTTTAATTTCTGTATTTCTTCCTGTTTGTGTCCTAGTAGAAGGAGCAGAAGTCATGTTACAGTGAAGTCTGATGGGATGCCAAAATATCCAACTGAAAGGTAAGTAGGCTAATGTAATATTGCTCAACTTTTATCTCAGAAAACTCTTTCCAAAAATGTTTGTTTGCCATCTTACCCACAGTGAAAAAGATCACCGTGTTTAGCTTAATTTAGCATAAAAACACAAGCAGGCTAGTCAATTTCTTACACTACAGACATTGTGTATACTAAAATAACATTCATATTGGCTGCATACAATTAAGGTGTACCCATGCCAGTATTGTGCTGGCTCTCTGGCATGGGTTAATGACATGTGAAATTGGAACAGAGCCATTATTAATGTTATGGTGTTGCTTTTACTTTTGACAGAGCTAGGAACCATTTCCCCCCCTTCTTCCAGTCTTTGTGCATAGCTAGACTAAACACATAACTGTCTCTACAGAGATTAAATTCATTAAATCTGACTTTGGGTAAGACAAAAAAGAGAGGACTAGTTTGTTTAGAAGTACCTTATTCAAAATATAACATTTGCTTACCAAAATGCAGAAATAAAACATGTTTTTTGGGGGTCTTTTCCACAGCCCCGCCCCTTTTTGCTCTGTCTCCAATAACAGTTAAGCAAGCCTTGGTCAGAACCTCAGTCAACTCAAAGCGTCATATTTAGTCACATCTTAAGTTAGCTAATGTTATCAAAACATTAACTAACTAGCTAATTAACGATTTAAGTAAATTGGCTAGCAAGGTATAACCTTTTGCTAACATTATCTAGCTAACATAAGATGTGACTATATGTCACTTTTATTTTGAACCATCTTCAAAATTTGGTTGTATTTTCAACATCGATGAGCACAAACATAAGTACACTAAAAGAGAAAGTGGACGAGCTTCTGACCGAAGCCAGCTCAATTGTTACCAGAGTACAGAGCAAAAAGGGGCGGGACTTAGGAGGGGTCAGTTAACTAAAGATCAGGTCTGTCTGTAAGAGATACACTGGCTAATTAAAGCTAGATTGAAGGTGGATGTGAAGTATAATGTTGGATACAAATAAATAACATTCTTATTCTTTTTTCGACTGAGGAGATTTTCTTAAACATATTTGTGAAACCTGTTGGCAGTGAACTGTACGAACGCTTCCACTGCATGCTGTTATTACTCTTTCAGCAATAAAATTAGCAGCTTTTCCCAGGTCCAAGTTATTGCAATACTCTTAAGGAAAAAATACAGCAAAAAAGGCTGCACACAGTGTTAGCCATTCATGTTTTACATTTTATAAGTGTTACCCCTGCATTCACTGATCATGTACTGGAAAAGTCTGTATGTGAGAGAGTGTTCTGGCCTGAGTCATTTACCATTGGCTTAGTGTGATAAATATGACCTGTCTCTGCAACTCTGGGTTATGTGCCATTGAGGGATAGCGGCTGTGTTTTGTTACTGAGGAATGAGGCAGGAGAACAGGCCTAGTAAATGACTTTAACCCTGGGAGAGAGTTGGGTTATCATTAACAGAGGCGCAACACCGCTGCGCTGCTGTCAGAGCTCTAACCCGTGACACAGACGTGACAAGGACATGAGATGTTGTGCTACAGTTTTGACCTTGTGTCATTTTAGAGGGGCTGCGTCTTTGGCAGCTCAGCTGTTTGGTTGGCTGGTTTTCTTATTTTTATACTTCTTAGATTTATGTACCTTGTATGTCCATGAGTTTCAGAATGTCCATGACTGTGAGTGCAAGAAAACACATGCACATAAACACACACGTTTCCTCAGAGGCTAAAACCGACAGCAGTTTTAGTTTGTGGGTTCTATTTCTCCCCTATTTTTAGCTAACTATCCTTTACAAAATGCTTTCATGTCATATCAAAGACATAGTTCTGTAGGCGTTTGCCAAAAGCATGTTTGGTGCCAGAAAACCCTTTAAGAAAATGGTTCCTTGTATGATCCTACTAAGTCCCTTAATTATTCCGTAAAATCTACACTATACTCAGAATATAAAAAAAAAAACCCATCTCATCTGTCTGGCTGTATAGATTCAACGCCAGTTGGTCCAACCTGAAATATCACAACTAGGGATGTCCCGATCAAGTTTTTTTATCTGGTAAGTGCCGATACCAAGTCCGATCCTTACATTTACCTAATGATATAACTGCTGCAAACTATTAAACTTTTTCACATTTCTTAATCCAATGACTAAAGGTCCTGATTCAGAACTATTATGTTCATAAGCTTAATTATTGATATGATATGAATTAAAGTTTACCTGGCAGATTCCAACACCTGAAAAGGATGTGGTGTGATCCGCTAGAGAGAGGTTAATGCTGGCCTGTTTTCAAGTTTCCTACAGAATTAACATTAATGAGCGACAGTTGATATCACCTGCTGCCTGTGACTTTTGTCAGTTTAACCGGTAAAAAAGTCAGTCAGTCCAGGCTAAAAGGAAGAAGCTACCTGAATGTTACTCAGAGTCAGTCGCACTGCTGCGCTCAATTCATTTTTCACATTCACACACTGTAATTTTCAACTGCATATAGTGAAATGCTGAACTGTTGCTGAAGTAGAGCAGCACTGCAGCACTAGCAGGCTGAGGTGGACATAAAATATGCCTGGATCGACTCCAATAGTCATCCTTAGGATCGGCTCAGGACATCTCCAGTCTCAACAAATATTGGATGGATTGCCTGAAATTTTATACAGACATTCAGGTTCCCTAAACGATATTTCCTGCTGACTATTGGATGGATTACCAAAACATTTGATACAGATATACACCCCCTCGGAAAGAATTTTAATAACTTTGGTAATCCTCTTGAATTTTCATCTAGCGCCACCATCAGGTTAAGATTTTAACTGAGTAAATGAAATTCCCCACTGGACATAATATTAGGTAATTTAGTGTAAATTACCTAATATTACCATGCTAACATGCTAAATTAGGATAATGAACATGCTAAACATCTGCAAGTTAGCACTGTCATAATTAGCATGTTAGTGTGATAAAGTTTGCATTTAGCTCAAAACACTACTGAGCTTCACAGAACCACTAGTATGGTTGCAGACTCTGAGACAAATTATATATTTCTCTCTGCTATTACATTGTTACAGCACTCCTGTCATCATCAAAGAAGCTCTGCAGAACCTTTCTTTATCTTTGTATAACCCACCTGTCTTAGTTTCACATAAACCTCTGTCATCGCAGCCGTCTTCTCTTCTTTTTCTCTTCCTCCCTTTCTTGTCTCTCTGTCCCCTTCCCCAATCAGTCTGTCAGTCCATCACTTTATAAATAGGCTAAGGCAGCGCAGCATTGTTGTTGATTTCATACATGTCATACGACACAATTACGTTAATGGCTCCATGAATGGATTTCATGGAGAGTCGGTCGGATTTGTTTGGGAGGCAGTTTAGAGACACAAAGAAGCTGTCATCTCTGTTTGGCCATCAGCTCCAAAGCTCTTATTAGCAGATGAGAGATTTGACAGTCCTGGTGCAAATGAAGTGACGATTTCTTTACAATGGACACATTAGAACATTGTTAAAGATTAGTTCATAATCTTTCTTTCCTTGTTTGGATTTAACACTAACAGCACCTGAGTTATTAGAGGAAAGACAACTCTCTGGAGAATAAGGGCTTCTGGCCAGCAGAAAATGCAAACACAGACTGCTGGTTTTGGGGTTTGGCCAGACTGGTGTGACCTTAGTGTCCTCTGTGTAAGAACTGGGGTTACCCTGGAATTCACTTTTTACATCCCATAACCAACGCACCCTTTGTACTCTTTTAAGACATTGAGGCTGTGGAAGATCACTTTTTGCTTCACTGGTGCTGCGGCTGCTTCACTGCAATCATCATAGCAATCATCAGTGCTGCTTCTCATTTAGCATTTAAATTAACCTCACCTCGGCCCCAGATTCCACCTGTATCCTTTGAGTCTAATCTTCCGAAGGGAAAGCGCTGTTATTGTCACTCCCCAAGCATATGCTGCAGGGAATGCCAGGGTCATTAGATGCCTAAAGTGAAATCATGCTTATATGCAGATTGACTGCTTATATTTGGCAAGTGGATGTAAAAGAAGAAAAAGTACTTGCAAGATACCACCATGTAACTGCTAGGTTGGGTCTGAGTGGTGGTTGGACAGATCCAGACAAATGTCTTTGTCTCTCTGTCTTTCTCTCTCTACCCTGCCCACCTTTACCCCCCTCTCTCTCCCTTTTCTCTCTCACCCCAACCGGTTGAGGCAGACAGCTACCCACCTAGAGTGGGGGTCTGCTCGAGGTTTCTGCCTCTTTAAAGGAAGGTTTTCCTTACCACTGTTGCTAAGTGCTTGCTCGTGGTGGGAATTGTTGAGTCTAATTTTATTAGAGTACAGTCCACACCTGCTCTATTCCAAAGTGCCTGATACTTTCTATTATGATTAACAACTGGCTGTTCAATACAAATAAAATTGAATTGAATGACAAAATGCTGCTATTTCTTTTCATGAACAGTGTTAAAATGTGCATTGTATGCAATCTGAAGTTAGTCAGCAAAGTCTTCTTAGTCTTAGCTGTGATTGATTTATAACAAAACAGGCTGTCCTGTCTTGCTGCTCGGAAGGTGAAAAGCGTAGATCTGCTTTCATGTTCAAAAAGCAGGAATTATGTACTCCTAACCAGTTCTAATGCATGTGCAGCAGAAAGCAAATAAAAAAGATTTGCCAAATCATTCATAACTATTTTTAAAGCTATTAGAACAGAACATGACATGCCCTGACCAAAATGTTTTACTGCTTAGCTTATTTTCATATTTATCACAGGGAAGCAACACTCACAGCACTTGTGTCAGGTTTTCTTCTGAATCCACTGACTTTCTCTGGTATGATGCTGGAATAACTACAGGTAGAGTTTTGGCTGAGATTAGTTTTATTTCTCTCTCTCAGCCTGAAGGCGTCACTACAGCTCGGCCTGCTATCAGAGCTAAAAACTGCCATTTCTAATCAGCTTTCCAATGGACATGCACAGTCAACAGGAGAGATCCCTCCATATTTTATGCTATCAAAGTCAAAGCGGCAGAGTTAATGTAGCTAAGACAGAGGCAGAGGCTCATTGCACTGCTGCCTGGCTAGCGGCCACCACAGCAGAAGCCCTGCGAGTCAGGATGTTGCAGACAGGGAGCCTGGAGTATTTGTGCTTTCATTGCCCACCATGCCAAACAAAACTGAGTCACTGTGCTGCAGGCAGTTTCACCGTGGACTGTTAGTTTTTGTTGGATAGTGTTGCTGACGCCAGTGCAGAGGAACTTCTGGTGTGTGTGACACAGTGCAGGACTTGAAACTACATTTTTAAAAGATAAAGAAACAACCTCATGCGAACAGGAAGCTGACTTATGTAACCTAAATGCTGTTACTGTGTCTGAAATCTCTCCCTCAATCATTCACTAGTTCCTAAATGATAAGCACTCAACAAATGATCCTGAGTATAATGTTATGAATTGTTATCCTTTTGTGTCACCCCTGTTGTAATGTCTAAACATATGTATGAGAGCCATATCTGAACTGGACCCAGTACATATATATTCAATAGGGATTTAACAGAACACATACTTTTGGAATTTGTTTGCGTTTCTTTTCATCTTTTTCGATTCAAATAGTCGGGAAAGGTACTGCAGGCAGCGGAACTTGACTTTCAGTACTTAAGTGGTCACTGAAGTGGTTGTAGATTTAATGTATTATATGGACTACCAGTGGTGACATCTACATAATTAGCAACAAAATGTTCCTTTAATGGCTCTGAGCCTGAGGTTATAAGTGAAAGTTCTCTCTCTCTCTCCCTTTCTCCATTTCTTTCTCTCTATGTAAAAATATATTTCTGCAAAGGTTTTTGTACTTTACTATGGATTTATATTACAGTAAGTTCAAAATGTCTTTTGAATCCGCCAGATTATGTTTAATGTCGCTGAGCTCCTCTTATGTACAAACTTACCAGCCACTAAAACCAGTTCTGGTTCTGTGGTAGGAGACTGCTGTGGTTTGCAAATGTGTGTGTGTGTGTGTGTGTGTGTGTGTGTCTGTGTGTGTCTGCAGCTGACAGGGTTTAGGGTACTTCCTCCTTTGAGATCCTCTGTAATTACTCTATTGTCTCAAAGGCCAGATGCCCAAAGAGCCTTTCACCCCCCAGCATTAACTGAGCTGGACCCAGCTGGGACAGCAAACAGAGGAGCGCTGCACTAAATTAGTGTGCCTGCATGTGTGTTAACCTTCAGCGCGGTGATCAGGGATGTAGTGGAAAGCAAAACAACCTACAGTAGAGTGTTTTCCATCTTTTTAGGTTGCCAGACAGCCTCCTCTCATACACAGTACATATAGTGCAGACATGGAATATAATGTTCATAGGTACTGTATGTTTTCATTAGCATTTAATCACCTGAAAATAAGAATCTCACAGTCATGTGAAAGGACGCAACTCTGTAGTTGCCCTCAACTCCATGGGGGTCCATGTTTACAGTCAATGGGATTTAAAATATATTACATATATAATATTACATAAAAAGTAGTGTAATAAATTACTTCCACAAAGTAAAAATAAACTTTTACACAATAATATCTATTTCCTTATGAGGCATGTGAAAGCAGCATTCTGTGTCATCCAGGTAATTTTCTAAAATCTTTAAATTTGAAGCCTTTCCAGTGAATATAGATTATTTTAAGAACAACTCAGAGCAGACACAAATGACAATTACAGATCAGATTGCATCTGAAAACCATTATCTAAAAACAAGAAATGTTCAAGATTGACATCCAGCTATATTGTAAACTACAGTCTATTCGTATTACTTCAAACAGACTGATGAAGAAAGGAGGAGAGAGAAATATCACTTTTTTATGACAAACATACTCAAGACTTCCATCAGTCTTTGAAACTGAGTTGCAGTAAACTGAGAGAGAAGATAAAATGGATGAGTGTGTAACAGAGAAATGATTTAATTAATAAGATTGGCTTACAGTTTGAGTAAAACCTGAACACAAAGAGACAGTGCAGACAGAGACTGTGTGTGTGTGTGTGTGTGTGTGTGTGTGTGTGCTGGTTAGAGGTGCCCTTAGATGAAATGCTTGCCTCTCCGGTGACCCCACTCTCATCCGTCATGGTAGGTAAACAGCCCTCTGTCACCAGATGACACTCCACCAGGACCCTGACCGCCTCAATGTGCCAAGTTACGGGTGGGCTTCTGTGGACAGGGAGATCAAGGACACAGAGGAACACAAAGAAAACCAACATTAATATATTTCTTTAACTACTTTGGTATCTGTGTCTTTCACACACATAGAGATTCAGGTAGAGCAATAAAACAAACTTCAGTTCTCAGCAGTACACACATACACACACACACAAGAATCGATCAACACACACATTTCCTCCTCGTTGTGGGGTCAGTGTGGGGTGTGAGGTGCCTGGCAGTTTGTTGTCACATTCGTGACAACAGTGATGGGGTCTTCTGCCACCTGGCTTAGATTAGCACCGATGCCAGATGTATCTTTTTGCAACACACACACACACACACACACACACACACACACACACTCATACCAAGGGCTGACACAGACAGCCAGAGAGAGTGTGTGCTACAGAAAAAGTGGTGGCAGTAGTGAAGTTGAGCACGGCAGCCAGAGAGCAGTCCGTGGCGTGACGTGCATGATTGAATGAGCGAAGCATCTGCTCTCCTTCCAGGCCTCCTGCAATAACAAAGCCTGATTTGAAAATCCGCTGCCTAACGCCCTGGTTCATGCTTCATATGTGGCTCGATGTGTAGGAGCCCTACACCTTGTTCATGCTTCCACTGCTTGGCTGAAAACTTCACCACGTCTGTGATAAATGTAGCTTGGGAAATTGGAAACTTTGGAACAGTGAGAAAAAAAACCCTCGTTACGGCTCCTTTTTTGGGTTTATTTATTTAAAGCTGACAAAACAATTTCACCTCAAGGTCCATTTAGATGGTGTTTTGAAGCTTTCAATCATACCACATGGTCTTCAACAACAGACTGAGTTGATCAGCTGCCATGAAAATGTAAATGTTCAAAGTTTTTTCTTTCTTTTCTAAGCAATTCATGACTTGTCCATGTAGTGTGAAAAAGTCTAATATTATCGAAACCAGACCAGAATGGCGTCTAAATGGACCTTCGGTTAAAAATAAACTATAAACTTACCCTTTGAATACCTTTTTATAGCAGGAGTATCCAAATACAATCACTAAGGAACTGTTCACTGGTGCTCATCACTATATTTTCGTTTTTGCTGTACTGTTATGAAGGAAAATGGGTGGAGAAAAAGCAATCAAACCAAAACTGATGTAAAAGCTGCCAGGACCAGTAACTTCTCCGCTGGTTGCCTGGCAACTGCCCCCTCCCCCATGCCCCGTAAAATGGTTGTTTGTCATTTTTACACTTTTGGTTTTTGTACAGATCAAAGAAATGAGATATAAAGTGTCCATTAGGGAGCTTGAGATGTGCTGGTAGGCAGACTGTTAGCAGACTGTTACACAGGTTATAACTCTTTGTATTTATTTATTTACATATTTGCCATACAGACATGAGAGTGATATCAAATTTCTCATTTAAGTCACAGCAAAAAAGTCAATAGTGTGCTGCCCAAAGCAGAATATTTACAGTGCATGCCACATGATCACAATGTCCCTGATTTGATTCCAGCCAGGGCCCTTTGATGAATGTCATACTCTCCCTGTTTCCTTTCTGACTAATTTCAATGAACTGTCTAATAATGACCTGAACTGTCTGATAATAATCTGTAATAAAACTATTTTTTTTTTTCTCAGTGGAAAAGATTTTGTAGTGTGTCACACAGAGCAAACAAAGGGAAATCATGTTTCAGGCATATCTTTACATTTGCATATGTTGTTTTACTGAGGTCACATAGTCAAATGACGATAGTAAAAAACAAAAATGTATAGGAGACGGCTTGTCTCTGTCTGTGTATGTGTGTGTGTGTGCGTGTTCCACCCCCATCCGGCCTCCTTTAAGACGGCCTGCATGCGTGTATTGACACCAATGTAAGGACACTATCTTCAAATGAGTGGTTCTCCCCTGACAAATATGATTCAATGGACTGACAATAAGATAAGGAAGTGCAGCGGTGGAAACAGGAAAAGCAACAAATTCAACACACTGTGAAACAAAGTGAAAGTTACTGTGGGATATACAGTTTATCTATAATCATATTATTACTGGAATGTTGATGTAGATTATAAAAGTCAAACTGTTAATCTGCTTTATGCGTTTCCTCATACACATTTACTCGTTCCAAAGTAAAGACAAATGGCTATGATGTCATACTGCTTAATATTTTCATAGTGGAAACATAAATGACCCACATGCCTCTTGTGTAACAGTCACTTGGCTGTTCATAAGTCAGAAGAAAAGCTGATTTCATGCAGTATTCTCCACAGAAGAGATAGTGTAATCTTGTGTATTTTCTTTTAAAAGTAATGAGCCATATATTATGCTTTCAAAGCAACTTTTCCAACAGTTAAGATGAGATAAAACTTTAATGACCCCTCTGGGGAAAGTGGGTCATTGCAGCAGCGAAGAGAAGATTTCTACCAGGGGAAAACAAATACATACTTCCATTGTTCCTACAACACTTTAAAAGATGCAGCAATACTTTATTTAAATTATAAATACAGTAGTATTGTAATACATACAGGTGTGGTTTTTTTTGTGGTACATCTTCTTGGGGGTGGATGGTACCAGGTTCACACTAGGCCAACTTTACCCCAGTAACAGTCTCACATCAGCTGGGACCGCAGTGGTTCAACCTCCCCCACCTCTGCTCTCACACCAGCTCCAATGCCCGAGTCGTTATCAAGCCGTTAGTCCTCACTGATCTTTAAGAGCTTCTGTCTAAACCCACCCACTGCCTCCATTCAGCCTCCAATAAACATTCCATTGACAGCAATGAGAAGTCTGATCCAGGATCAGGTCAGCTTTACTTGTCTGCTCTGGGTTTTTTGAAGGCTGAGCTTCAACACATTTTAATTTGGTCATGCAATGTCATTCATTAGGAAACTAGTGGCAATCAATTCATTTAAATACTTCATTACAACAATCTTACTTAAAGAAAAGTAAGAAACTACTATCAACAAAGTACTAAAAGCATCAAAAGTAAAAGTTCTTGTCATGCCAAACGACCCTTTTCATTTGTAGTGTTATATAATTATTAGGATAGATTAATTTTTAAGCAGCGTTTTAGTTCTAGTTGGTTTAGGTTGAGCTGATTTTAAGTGTTAGGTAGTTTAATCTGCAAAACTCCCTTCTGTCTGTAAAAGCTTTAATTTATTTCAGCCTTTTTAAAGTGTAAATCAGCTTCCTCAAAAAATACTTCTGAAGTGAGCGTCTGTGTCTTAAAACAAGAAAGCACCAGGCAGACTGATTTCACAGATTGATTGGTATTGATAAGTTAAATTAATTTTATTTTACTGTCAGTGGAGGCAGAGAGGGGATTTATGGCCTGCTTTGAAGATACATGGAGAAGGGAAAAAGTTTAACAAGACACTTAATAATAATAACTTACTAATAATAGTATAAAGATCAACTATTCAGATCAATGTGTTTCAGCTTGTGGCCTTCATCAGGGTCATCGTAAAATTCATTACAAAAAATGTTTAAATAAGGTGGGTATGAAGCAAATAGATAAATGTAATATAGTAAAAAGTACAATATTTCCTTCTCAAAGTAGCAAGTACAGTACTTTTATGTCTGTCTAAATGTAATTAATTACATCCCTCCCTTGCTGATTTATCAGTCTGTGGTTCAGTAAAGTGCTCAGTTCAATAGCTTTATTTCATTCAATAAACATCCCCCAATTAGTCAAATGTAGCAGTTTGGATCGTAATCCTGGGAGATGCAAACCGGAGCCCATGTGTAGCACAGGAAGGCAACAGAGCAGATAACACTGCCTGTGTAAAACAAGAAGGACCGTCAAAGAAAGCGAAAAGTGGCAGGACAGACCAACAGGCTTGCTCTCACCTACACACCCCCATCCCAACACACTGCACTGCTGTCATTATCAGCAAATGAAGAGGGGATGGGAGGTCTGGGAAAGGGAGGAGAGGGTGATAAAGCCCTGAGATCTTGTTGACAGGTAGTTGCCCGATGGGCCAGACTGTGTCCGACAGGCCTGCCAGAGAACTAGTGTTGACGTGTCTTGTTCTTTGAAGAGACAGCCAGGTTCTCGCATCATGGTCGTCAGCGTAGGAAGTAAATGAGAATCCCTTACAATGCCACGGTCGTGTTACAGGAAGTTCTTGACATGTTGTGATGTATCGCATTGTCCTCTTTTCGACCGATTCAGCAATACAACACTCAGAGCAGGGAAACAACATGACATGCAATTTCCCGATTGTCAAAAGTGGACAAAACTGGGATGAATGTCATAGGAAAGCATAACCATATGGAGCTCAAACTCTCATCTCTGATGCAAGCTCGAAACATCTGCTGTGAAACCCTTTATGTTGTAATAATTCAAGTCAGTGAGGAGACAAGTAGCACATGTGCTAAAACCTCAAGTGCCTGTGTCTTAACAACTTTTATTATTTCTTCCACAGTGCTGCCACTTTGCAGATAGGTTGCTTTATCATTTAGCTATTTCTGCACTGCTGCACACAATCTCACATTTTTATAAACGGACTGACTCTTTATTTGCTGTGTCTCGGCGCAGAGCGACCTTGAGTGTATGGTTGGTTGGTTTCTGCCTCGGCGATGACGGTTGGAGGCGCTCTCTGGGCCGTGGTGCTGAAACCCAATAGGGGCTCCATATTAGCGGGCACTGAGTGAAACAGTCAACAGCAGTGTTTCAGGGAAGCAGTGGAGCTTTAACACCTACTGTAACGCCCTGCCCTGCTTCCTGCTCTGGATTACATCTAGGCTTACAGTATATAGGACACACACACACACACACACACACATAACTGTCTCTCAATGTCGCCCCCCTTTCACCCCCTTCTTTCACCTTTCCCACCCACTCACATTCACATTGGGGTTATTCAAACTGCTGTATTGCTCCTACTCATGCTCACCTATTCTCCCTCTGTCTCACACGCACACACACACACACATTCCATGACATCCAAGCTATTTCCTATCCCACTTAATACATGTTATAATCTGTTTGTAAGTGTTATGTTAATGGAAAAACAGCAAAAAAACTAAAGCGCTGAGCATTAGTGATACAAAACACACCATTCAGAACAGTTATGATAGGTCTTCACACACACTAGTGCACACACACACGTCACATGCACCCTTTTGTTACATATTAGGCAACTGGTAATGGAAAGCCCCCCTCCTATGAGTGCTGGCCTCATTTTAGTAATTACCGTGTGGAAGGTGTAATGGAAGCCTACCCCCTTGAGCAACACACAATGACATGCGTGCACACACACTAAGACAGTAATACAGTCACATTAAAGTACATTCTGTGTCCCCCCTGTTCGTCTTCACTATTGTACAGTAGTGGATTCGGAAAATTCTTCCACTAGCTGCGCCGTCTGTCAATTACACACAGACACGGACACACACACACACACACACGCCATCTGTTGAATGGCCAGTCCTATCTGTTATCAGCATGTCTTGGCCTGTCATACCTGCCTGTCGTCTGCAGCCTGTGTCCCAGAATGCTGACAGATAAGCCTGAGTATGTGTGTATGCCAGTCAAGCATCAGTGTGCAGTTTTTGGATCTCACACTCATCCACTTTTCAGGGGTTCCCACGTTCTGCTGGGTTAGTCTCGGTCCCGCAAGTTCAACCAACTGACCGGACACACTATTCTGAAAAAAGAATCATCAGTGCAGTCTGTTACAAGCTATAATACATCCACAAACCCAAACAGGCATCTGTGTCACTGCCCTATGGATGCAAACATATGCCTCTAAATAAAAAGACAAAGACACACTGTAAGAAGCCACGCTGTAGAAACAGTTGTAGCAGAGAGACAAGACGCTCACTAAACCATGACATCAATTCAGAGCAGTGTTTGATGGCATAACTGAGCATGAAATAAGGCCCGACAATTCAAACAGCTACTTCTTATAGGGCACGATGAAGACTGATTTTGGTGGTTTTTGATGTTGGGTCTTTTTCTCTGAAGCACAGTGAGGAGTCTGTTTTAAACAAGAAGATGGGATGTAAGGGCATACAGCGATGATACAGCAATGTACTGAGGTTGACCAAACAGTGCCAGGACCCCAAAGAACTCAACTCAAATGATATCATAAACTCAAAGTTGTTTACAAATTCCTGTTTCCATATCAGAAGATTAGGGAAATTAGACTAGTAAAGGATTAAAGAGCTACAGCTTTGTATGAGGCACAGTTTTTGCATGAGACAAGACAACAACCCAGTCACTATGGTGTTCTTTGTAATGTAACTGCTTTGCAAATGTGTTATTTGAATGAATGTTTAAAAAGAGGATTGCGGAGGTGGAAAGGGAGATTGGAAATACAAAAGCAAGATACCCATCTCCAAGTCTCTGCTAGGGGTTTCCTGGTCCTTTTTCTAGCAAGTTAATTTTTCATTTCTTGTTTGCTCTCTGTTTCATCTCCATATACTGTATCTCTCTTTGTTGTCTATACAAGAAATTTACAGACAGTCAGGAGACTTTTTGAGCCAAGAATGCATGTTCCACCCTGATAGTTCCTCACAATGTACTGCTTTAGGAATGCTTCTAGGAACCAAAACTGTACATAAGTTCCTGCTGTGAAAGGCAGGGTTTTGGCCTTTTTACTCTCACGTCTGAAAACATTTAACCTGTTGTCAGCACAGAAACCTTTCTATGAGTCCAAGAACCATTTCTGGAACTCATGAACCTTGCCTGCAAGTTGCCAGTGTCTTAATTTGGTCCCTCTACTATAGTTTCTGGACAGTGGCCCAGGAGCTATTGGGGTGAAGGGGCCAGTATACTTCAGAAGTGCTTGTCAGCTGGTGCCCACACGTTTGACTGTCTGATTGGGGTGCTGTGTTCAACGGTTTCCAAAACCAAGAATCCGACAATTACCCCTACTTCATGCTGAGATTGGCCTGCTGTGCAGAGGTGAGAAATGAGCTTCTCTCTCAGCTCTCTTTTTTCCTTCTTGACACAACAATTTCTGACACTTTTCATGTGAACAACAGGATGCAAGACTTTGAATGCCTTCCAGGAGAGACTGTCTGAAAATGTGTGCAGTTATCCCCATATTTAAGCAACACCGTATCTCCCCCCTCTCTATGGCAGGTGGCTTTTCACTTAGCGTTTGAGTAGCCATTTGGAACAATGAATACTTTAGATTTTCGACGTGGTTGGGCCTCACGTCATACATACCAGTTCTAAATGAGCATAACCAGACTATTGCAACTTAAAAATGTCCAAATAAGTGTGTGTTTAAAAGAGAGCAATCATTAACAAATAAGAGAGAGGCATTTTGGATAAAGAAAGCTAGGAAGTGAGTGAAATGAACCATACATTATTTGCTCTTTGATTCAATGTGGTTGTGTACGAAATCAGAAATAACTAATCAAACATTTGACAAAACTTTTCTAGTTTGGAGTCTTCTTTGCATTCATTCGTTTAATTCATTCAGACATCAGTGTTGCCTAACAGTAATTACAAAGAACAAGATGAGTGTGTTGTTCATGTGTGAAAATTGTGTTTTAAACAACATAGTCGTTTTTTAATCCATGATCGATTTGCTTAATCGTTATGGTTCCATGGGTGCGTTGAGATGTAAACAGAAATGAACTAAAGAGACTTTTTGTCTCTGAGTTTAGTTCCTGTTTCTCCCCTCTCGCCAATTTTAATACTGGTGTGTCACATTATCTAACAGTGCAAAATAAAAAGTAACAGACAATGGTCACTAATCCTGCAACCATCTAACATCATACATCGTATGTGGAGTACCATCCAATATTGCTTTGAACATATGTACTCTATTGTCTTCTGAATTGGACTCCCTGTCCCTGTCATTAATATAATACACAGACAGGTTAAAAGATTCTCTTCTCTCTCTAACCCAAACTGTAATCCATACAGGGACACACACACACACACACACGCACACAAAGACACAAGAGCAAAGAGGAGGGGACTGGAAGGCATAGTGGTGCTTGGAGGTGGGTGGCACTCCTCAGCGACTCTCGGTAATAAAAGTCGAGCACGATTTGAAAAGGCCCTATTGTGGCTTCATTCTGTTTTTCCACGAGGGTAGCATTCCTCCCAAATTGGACAAAAGAATTTTAATGGGGCGGCTAATGGACTGTGATTAGATAGGAGGAGAGGGAGAGAGAGAAGGAGGGAGAAAGAGAGAGAGAAATAGGTGGGCCTTGTTGGGAGTGGGCAGGATGGGGGGCTAAATGGTGCAATGGGGGGGCTTGAGTTTCATCCATCCAGAGAGAGGGGGCGATGGGCCAGGAGATTACCCCATTTACCTGCAACCTTTGAGGGGGAACTGGAGAGGAGGACAGGGGGTTTTATTGCGGAGGTTAGGTTGCGAGGGGGACACAGGGGACTCCACTCCAAAGGTATATCCGTACATATAGTGGTGGGATGGATGGAAGCCCACCTGCTTTTAGCTGTAAGTGGATTCAGTGTGGCTCAAGTGGCTTAATGCAGGCTTGCTCACTGTTGTACAAAGAGAGACTGCAGGACTGTGCAGCGGGCTATACAAGGATGCTAAAAATAGGACTGGGGTAATAAGCCCTTTTGACAAAATATGAGTGTAAATTTTATAATGATGTTTGTAAAATGTTGCTTCTTCCACCTTCATCACACCTTGATTTGCTCTTATAGTTAAAGTTTACCTTGCACTGTGCAATAGTGCAAGAGTGACCTTGCTTTCATGTTGAATTTGAAACATTTTTATTACAGTGTCAAATTTCAATCAACCAGCTGTACGTTTAAGTTTCAGCCAGACTCAAGTCATGAATCTGATGACTTTGACTTGAAACAGAAAAAGACTCCACTTTGACTTCAGCACTAATGATTTGTGACTTCACTTGTACAAAGATTAAAAATATATTATAGAAAGAGAAAATGAACTCAGTGAACTAACTTTCCTGACGATGGATGAAACAATCAGGTAGCAGCTGGCAGTGTACTTGTCAGGGAAAATCAGCACACACACACACACACAACACATGATGCCTCACAATGTCCCATTTGTATAAGAATATTTTGTGGTCGGGCGTCCGGTTAGCTCACTTGGTAGAGCTGGCGACCATGGACCATGCGTGTCATCCCCTCTCTCTACCCCTCTTTCCTGTCTATCTCCAGCTGTCTCTGTCAATTAAAGGCCAAAAAAATAAGAAAAACATGCAAAACAATTAGGCTAAGAAATTACAAATAATTGTAGTTGTGTCACAGGAATAACTTACCAGGTCATGATTTCTGTACACTGACTATACTAACTGTTAGTCTGAAGGGTGCAATATGACTAGTATATAGTATATAGACTGGGACTCTAATCACAAGGTTTAGGATTTAGAAGATTTGAGACTTACTTGTGACCTGTAACATAACTGTAACATAATGCATATATTGGTGAAATATAACTGTGCTCTTATGAGAAAGGTCTTGAGGTCTTGGCTGAGGTGGAAGGAGGAGGGCGGTATCTCTTCAACAACCACAGTTATGTGTTGTCAGTTATTAGCCAGCTACTGTAGACTTTTTAACCATTAAAAATAAGTGTGGAAGGACCTGGAAATCAGATTATATTGTGAGCTTTTTGTGTCTGTAATGAAACAGGATTTTGTGTTGTTTGTAAGGTGGATGGATTTTTTACTTTTTTTTTTAACCTAATTTTGACAATTAAACCCTGATAGACTTTGGGGATACCCTGACTTTTCCACTAGCACCACCATGATTTGAAAACAATTAAAAGCGAGTGCTGAGGTTTGCAGTGCGAACATAGCCTTATAGACAGGTGCATTGGATACAAAATTCGGACTGCAAAATAACCTATAAATCATATGTTCATATGTACCTGTGCTGTTTGTCAATATAAACATAAGAGGACTGAAACAATGTAAATAAAAATAAAGTGATCGTCAGTATGTGGAGTTTTTTCAGTTCTTTCACGTAAGAGTTATATTATTATCCAATGTTGGAGACAATCTTGGAATAAAATCTCTCCTATTTCTTTTTATTTATTTCTTAAAGCCATTCCTACCTGATACTGTGAAAAGCGGCATTTCAAAATGTTTTTTTTTTTCTTTAACAAAACCCATTTCTATTCTAACTGTATGGATTTCTCTCCCATGATCTCCTTCATCACATCTTGTCCGTCTTTCTGCCTCCCAATTCCACGAGACTGAAATTACTTGATATACCCTGCCTTCACAAGTGTGCGCACAGCCCACAGCCCACACACACATGCACACACACACTCTACTCTTACCTTCATCCCTATGCAGATAAACCTCCTCGGCACACACGCACAGATATACATACTGTCATTCTTTTCCAAATTGGATAGAGACACTGCCATGCGATATTTACATAAGTAATAACAGGCGGCTGCTCTGGGGGCCAGCAGCTCCTATCTCACAGCACAGGATAGGTAATTGCTATTTTGGCACTGAGGTGCTACCTGTGTGTGTGCTTAAGTGTGACTGTGTGTGTATGTGTGTAAGGAGGGATCATCTGAATAAGAATCAAAGTAAGAGTTGTGAATTTATTAGGGATTTGCGTGTGCATGTGTGTCATCGTGCATGTTTGGATCCTGACAGAATAAACCTCTTCTTCTTCTCTTTTTATTTGCAGCACACGTCTGGATGACTGTTTGTATTAGTTTGGGTCCAGTGGGAGACAGCAGGCTGCATTTGTAGCCCACAGCTCCTCAGCTTGATATTTGGTGTTGGGCTGGCGCAGTTTGTTATCAGCACATATTGTCCCATGCTGCAAGTGTGCTGCTGTGTGTTTTAGATGCTTGGTGTGACTAGATCCTGGCTCCCTCCCTCGCTCGTTCATTCTGTCTCTCCCCCATCTGTGTGTGTGTTTGAATATGCTTATTTCAAGCAAATATGTGGGCAGCTGTCAGTTGCTCTGGATGACTCTGTTTCTCAGTGAATATGTTTGTTTTGAATGAGTTTGGTTTTGTCTTTGCATGTGTTTTTGTGTGTGGACTGTGCGAGTTGCGTGTCTGCTCCGCCATTAGTCTGGCCATGCTCAGTGTGTGTATGCAAGTGTATGTAGTATGTGTATGTTCTTGCACTCCTATCCTTATGAGAACCACTTTTATATGAACACTAATAGACATTCTTATGAAAAGATGCATTTTATCATATTTTTGTCTCCTTCTACTTTTTTCAAGGTACTAACTTAAGGTTTAGATTTAGGCTGGGGTTAGAAGACTTGTGGATTAATGCAGCTAATAGAAAGTCTTCACAGGTATAGTAAGTCAAACTGGGTTGTGTGTGTGTGTGTGTGTGTGTATGAGACGACGTGTGTGAAATCCTCAGTGCTCTCGACAGCTCGACAGCTCTCTCCTCCTCTGTGCAACTCAATAAGCTCTCACCGCTGTCACTGTGCAGCGGCGGGACGCCATAGCAACCAGCCCACCTTCAGGTGATTACCATGCTCAGACCTACCTCACCCACCTCCTCCATCAACACCCATGGTGCAAATAGAGCCCGCCCCCGGGAGAAGAAGGAGGAGGAGGAGGATGGGGAGAGGGGAGTAGAGGAAAAGAATAGCTGTCCTGACCAAGATATTGTACCTTAGCATCTCTATAAAAGATTGGATAGGCTCCTGCACTGTGGTTTTTGCTGATATCTGGTCAGATATAGTCATTCTAAATGATGTTCAATTGTATATGTTTTGCAACCTTGCAGTGCCTGCAAAGTATGTGAATCTGGAGTGAATCAGTAGATTAAGTTAATTTAGCTCGGGGAACAACAGACCGAGGGTTATAGTGTTGACTCACACTGCGTTTTTAATGTTGCAGGTAATGTCTGAGTATTATAGTCTAGTTGAAAATAAAGACATTTTAATCATATGGCACTGTTGTAAAAAGCAGTTATTAATAGCTGTAGGGAGGCACCTAACAGTACACCTAGAGGTGGCTATTTTTAATTAACTATGTATCGGTGATCATACAATGCTCCAACCATGACAAACATGTCTAAAACAAAGCGCTTCTTAAATTGTCTAACAGCATCTGAGGCCGACTTCCTATGGTGGATTCGGTAAGGTCTGCATCCAACAATGCTTGTAACCATCTGAAAGGACAATCTGCCAATCATGCCTACTTTATGCAGTGATTGGCCAGGTGTGCGGAGAGGGATAAATTATCTCCATTTCTACTTTTTGCTGAATCTCTATATGACGGCAGGCTGTTTGCGTTGTTTGTTTGTGTTTTAAAGTGTGGTCAGAGCAGATAAAAACACTATTGCTGTTAGATGTGGCTGAAGCATACTGAGACCTTCAAATCAAAGCTTTAGCCCACAACTACAGGGGTTTCTGACCCAGCCTGACCACGTCCACCCAGAGGACAAAGAAAAACAACAAAACATTACGGAATAGGGATGCACCGATCTCATTTTTTTCTCTGGATACTGATCACAATACCTAAATACCATCTGCTGATAAAGATTACCATTCATACATTCTAAATTTGTATACCTCATTTCATGTAACTCATTGTAAGTAAGGATTTTTATATGACATTGATAAAGAAAATGTATTTAATGTGGATGAGTCACATCTGGCTGATACCCAATCCGCTTAATAATGTCAGCATCCAGTGGATTGGATTGGTGCATCTGACTGAATTATCAAATACAACAGCCTCTCGCTGATTATAAGCAGCTTGGATGCAGCTTTGTCTGTGCAAACGTATTAAAGCTGAAATCTGAAACTTTCCACTTTCCACTGTGTCTCCCAGAGCAGCAGCAACAGGTTCATAGCAAATATGTGTGATGGACCTTCATCTGAATCGTTCTCTGCAAAACTTGGATGCCCGGGCCAGCAAAATGTGATACTACTTGTCTTATGCTTGATTTTGGTGCGGCAAAATACAGACATGGTTCAAAATGCATCTTTTAAGTGTTTGAACAGCCTCTAACCAGGGCAGGGACCACCTGACGATTCAAAGATGATCTAATTTTCTTACAATCATAACAAAGACAGAGAAGGTTTAAATTGTGTTCTCTTACCAAAGTAACACTTTCAATATACTCCACCACACAGATGGATGAAGGGTGATTTATTAACTAACGATGAAGCATTACAGATACCAGTGTTAGCACAGTTATCCAAACTGAATTACATTTTTATTTCTTTTTTTGGTCATTTCATGGTTTTTCTAAACACAAAGTGCTCTGCTAAATCCAAACACAGCTGCTAGGCACAGACCACAAATACCAAAGGAATTATCTAGATAAATATTACAATGAAACACAATGAGCTAGTTGGAGTAGGAGATAGAAACATAACATTGCAACTAGAAAAGGTAATAATAATGTTGTATTTACTGTAAATGTCCTCCAACCCAATCATGTGAGGTTGTGGGTGATGTGTAACTGCTGTCCTTTAATTTTTTCCCATCATTGGCATCAATCTATATAATGAATAAGCAGATTTATGAATCCAATCAGTTAAAGACAGCATGGCATGTGTCTAACATCAATAAATCATTACCACATTAATTTGCTGGCCTCTTGCCAGCTTTACCCACTACTTGTTGTGGCACTGGGTTGCATTTGGCAGTCAAGTTTGATTGTTTTATGGCTGAAAACAGGAAGACGGGGCTGTTTTCAAATGAAGCTTTTTGGTTAGCAACAATGTCTGTGACTGGACTCCCCTGGAAAATGTGGTCTTCATTTTGTGAACCACTAACATCAAGAACACCACTGGCATGAGACAAATCTACCAACTGACCATAACTTGATCTGTTTACAACCATTATATTATGGAACCACAGTTCTTCACATAGGACCTTTCATTTGTTCCAGTTAGTCTGAGTAACAGCTGAGTAGCCAAATGCTCATTGTGTGCTTATAAACTCCCACTACCTTCTGTGCCTTCTCTTGATTCTCAGTATGTTCGGAGATGACATCAGTGGGAACACAAACTTCATCACCAACTCACACTGTCAAGTTCGATGGTTCAGCCAAGTGTCAGTTTGTGTGTGACTGTGACGCTTGTGTCTACATCTGTGCTCTGAGTCGTAAAGTCACAATTAAAACAGACTGATGGAGAGACGTTTGTACATGACTTTCATTAATGCAATGTGACTGAAATGTCTGCATGTTTATGTGCATAAATAATCCATGTGTACAATCCCACATGCGCACACACCAATACTATCACACCAATGCTTAGGGTAATGTCCATCTTAGTGGCAAACATATCCTCCATATACATATCCTAGCTGTCACTGCACCACTTCCTTGTCTTTCTCTAAGTATGATGATTAGGAGGTGCTCCGAAGTGCCTGACACCGCGCCATAAAATAACTTAGAGACACCTTAAATCATTTCCCCTGGAGCGCTTATTTTCTTTTGCGGCTGCCAAATGTCTTTCGCGTGTAATCTTTTACATAAAAATTCTAAAGCTGCCCCCGAGTTGGAGCTGATTTGTAGCTTGTGTTGATGCTTTAAGCGTTGAGTGACTGTGCCGCCACAGACATCTAAATTCATCTAACGGCAGCAGCTTAATCTGGCAGCCAGATGAGAGTTTGCTGGATCGTTACCCAGCCTCCTAACAACCAAAAATGATGCTTCTGCAACAAAACAGTAGGATAAGTGGGTTTTCATGGGGTTACAAAGCGTAATTTGTGACTTTGATACAACTTCGCTACCTTCACGCCACATAAAACAAGACAGAGCAACTTGTAAATCATGCACCTTAGTCACAGCCTAAAAAATAGAGGTTTCTATTAAATGCACATTTCAGTTGCACTTTCTATTTATTTCTATCAGACTTGCCAGAGAAAGGCACGAATCTCGATATGTCTTGATCAGAGAAGTTAAGTTACAGTGTGGCATTAGAGAACCTCTCAGTGTGAGCACATCCCTCCTGCTGTCAAGTCTCAAACCAGTGGCATTTCCCAGAACAACAACTCAGGACTGGAAAATGAAGGGTGGTAGACACAACAACGGTCCGCTTTGAAAACCCTCAGGTAATTCTGAAATGACACAAAGGGTCTCTTACCGCTCGGTTGCTTTTCTACAACCACACAGAGAGCTCATGCCTGCTGGGCTCGACTGCCTGACCTGCCGTGATGCTTATTGACTGACACACTGCCATCAGGGGGTAGAGCAGGGTGGCAGGGGCACGAATAGGTCAGATAACAGCCAGCGATGTGGCATGGGGCACGGGGATGGATGCTGCGTGGTGGACGGATGGTGGAGGGTTTCAGAGTTATGGCTATGAGGCAGAATGCTTTTTTTGTGAGTGGGAGTGATCTTTTTACTTTTTATTCAGTTGTATCACACTGCCAGAAATTTGCTTTTGTGGTGTCTTCATGTAAAACATTATCACTGTATTTGTAAACGGAAGCATTATTTACAGTGCCAAAAACCCTGCACAGCCGGGCCATCAAGTTTAGGATTTCTCTACTTGTTGAAGTGGTGTGTATCTAAAGAGTTTGGACGGTGGTGTATTTTATTACCATTTCAAAGCCAGGATCTCAAGAGTAAAAGTTAAAGGAGTGGATTAAACTGTATATATCTGACTTAATTTGCAAACATTAGCATGCCAGGGTTAGCTTACTGTCTACTGTACCGTAACATTATTTCCAAATGCAAAGGGTATTTCATTAGCTAATGTCCTACAATATCAGAGTGACAGTTTAGAGTTAAGACAGAGGCCATGCCCTGCTTTTTGGGGAACTTCACACTTTGTTTTATAGGGCTATGTTTGCCAAACTCATCTGTCACTTCTTATCTTTCTTCTCTCATCCAAACCATGGGGTGATGACTCTTTGTAGAGGACATGCAGCTTTAGCCTCAGTGTTTTGTCATCATGTTATGAATGTAACCATCAAGCACATATCTAAGATGCTTTTATAATCTTTTCCTTTAAAAAAAATTCAGCTGAAAACATTAAGAAGACACTCGATCAGCCGGAGACAGAGTTTGCAACCAACACAGAGTTTTAGCTTTCGCATTAGCTTAAGCTAGCTAGCTACAACTGATCAAGTCTGCTAGCATCAGTTGTCATTTGAGGCAACAAGAAAAGGGACCCATTGTTTCAAAATTGCAGCAGATGAGTGGTACATTTACCACCATTATTAAAACGGAAAGCTAGGTGTAGCAACAGTAAATAAAGGGGATGAGGGTTAGCGAGTTGTGGTTTAACTGCTCAGACAGCCATGTCAGTTTGTTTAGAAATGTCACAGGAAGAGACTTCAGACTGGAAGATATTAAAAAATGTGAGACATATTTTTTTTATCTCTTGAAGTCCAAACACCCAAAGGAAATACAATGAGAGCAGTACATCTGATTGCCAACAAATCCACACCCTCTGTCGAACTGATGGCGTTGTCTTAATCCTGAATACTGAGCAGGTTTGTAAATCGCTGTGGATGACAGCATCCAAGTGCCTTACATTTCAATGTAAATGTAAATAGAAAAGGAAAGTGACTGGTCAAGCAGCGGTTTGGTAGATAAACACAGACATGGTGCGAGTCAGACATTATGTTTCGTAAACCTTTCCAAAGGCTGTCTTGAGGAGATAAAGAGTAAACAGTGGACAGGCTTTATGAGTGCTGTAACTGTGAAATAGTCGAGAAAGCGTAAGAAGAAATGCTGAAAATAGATATAGGGTATGTACTGAAGAGGAGAGTATAATAGGGGATATAGAAAGACAATTAATAGAGAGTTCTGAAGATAATATACTAACACTGATGACAGTTTTATAAGTTTGAAATGGATCATCAGCAGTTCATGTTATAATAATGGAGTTAAAATGAGTTGGCTAAATTAATGGGAGATTTATGTGACTGTGAAAGGTCCTCAGGAGATTTGGATGATCATAAGCAAAGATAAAAACAAGCCTCACCATGTTTTAATATACAAAACAAGTGTCTATAGCTTGTGTGAGCAGTATTTCCAGTTCAGCGGATTTTATCTTATACATTCCCGTTCAGAGCTGCTCTCCCACTGCTCCTTTGATCTCCTTTTCTCTTACTGCTCTGGTCTCCTCCGACTCCCACTCGCTCTGACCTCCAGGGACTGTCTTCCTGACTGCAGTGCCGAGGAACACCGCGTGAAGCTGGGGATCCGAAGGCGGTGGGCAGGGCCCGTAGCCTGGGGGGGTCACTGGCCAGCAGGAGGGACTTTAGGGACTTTAGTTGAAACAATGGCCCAAACTGTATGAAGGAAGAGGGGGGTTGGAGGTTTTTGCTTTGTTGTCAATAAATGTGTGGTGCGCTTCCTGAATGTGATGTGAAAGATTGAGCTCGATCCCTGGAACTGAGGCTGGTAGCTGATAATATGTGCTGATATTCAATCTCTTAGCTTCTAGGTGCTATGGCCGACTATAGTAAACAGTCAAAAGTCTAGGTCCTGACTGCTTCCCATAGCCTACTATAAATTTATAAAAGGTGGAAAAACAGGTCACATTTGTGAGGAGAATATAAGGCCTGACATCGCCACTTCCAGGGAGGACATCGGATTAAAAAGACCATCTTTGGCACAAAGTTACTTAAAGCGTTATCAGGTTAGATTACAGTAGCTTGATGTTTTTGTCATCGAGAGTTCTGAGGCCTTTCAGCATGACAGTGCATTTGTGAAGTCTGTGGTTATACACATATCACATGGCTATTGGAAAACAGCCTGAATAATAACATTAGTAAACAATGTTTCAATCGCAGTTGGATTTTTGTCAGGTCAAATGTTGATGATTATCACACCCATATAGATATGCCAACAGGTTGATAGGCTCTATATGCTGACAGTTGTGGTTAACTATCCAACCTGCTCAGCATAATCATATCAAAACAATTGAAAATTCATTAAGTACACAATTAAATCAACCACAAACAAACAGCATATACAATGCACCAAATATAGGCATACAAATAAAAAAATGTCAAATAGGCTGAATCAGAAAAATACAAAATAGCTTTAAGTTATATGAAAGGGAACATTCAAGTATTGAACCTGATGAAAAGCATTAAAAACATATTCAAACATAAGAACTCTAGGCACATACATCATATTTACACACACTAACACACGTAGGTTTTCGTCAAGCTGCTCTACCCACAATGTCTACATTTACTAAATCTCAGTTTAAAGTAAGAGTCAGACTCTTAAATTAGTCCTCTTTGTGTCAAAGGCTGAAGTGTAAAGGTGTAAAAATGCTCCCTTTGGAGAAGAAAGGTATTGTTACATCCTTCTCTTCAGGTCCTCACATGCTCACTGCCCAGGTTATATCAGGGAGGACACTTACATGTTTGTAAGGTGGCTGTGGAAGAAAGCCTATTATTCCCCTCCAGCTATGGCCGTCCTGTTGTAAAATTAGTCAAATCAATGATCAAATGTGATGCATCCTCATGTTTGATGCAGACAGGAAGTTTAACTATTCCAGTTAAGAGGTTTCTTGTTGCTGGTTAACATAAGGTGTATATTTTGAAAATAGTAGGTTAGAAAAGGCTCAGAAAAACATCCACCATGTTAGAGCAGCACAGAACTGATTGATATCTAGTTTTTATCAAAGGCAATAGAAGCCCCAAATATGATCAAATCAGTCTATAACACAAGTTTGTATGACTTTATTTGAGTGAGCTTGTGTGTGTGCGTGTCTGCTCAAACAAAGGATTTGGAGTCGGTGTGCGTGATTGGCACACAATGCAGATGTGTGGGCAGCAGATGCCATCTGGAGAAAGCGGAGTGGGGCGGTCGAAGGAGGGGAATGGAGGGGGGAGTGCTCTGCCACTTCCCCCCTTAAAAAAAAGCCGGTGGTTTGACAGGAAGATAAAGGAAACTATGGGAGTGTAATCAATCAAAAACACTGTGACATAAATAAAAGAAGACAAGAAACACAACCCGCCCACTCCCACCCTGTGCCGACCACCATCACGGTCCATCCTCATCAGTCCACAAAACGTTTTTGCCATCAGTTGAAAAAGATCAAAAGTGGCCCTCCAGGTCCCCCATTGGCTTTTTAAGGTTGCCAAGCTTGTCGTCAGGGGAGAGAACAGGGGAAGTGCCCTTCAGCTGGGGATGTAGTTTTGGACAATCGATGTTCGGGGGTAAATTGGCCAATTTCGGGAGAGCACCGGGTGCTTTGTCTGCTTCATTACGCCAGTAGAGATACTTCCGCAAGCGAGACCATAACCCCACAAAGGCACAGTGTCCCGTCCCAGGAGACTCTCATAAACCCACACACACCTCTCTCCATCTTTTCCTAAATCTGCCTCAGTCTTCTTGACCTAACATAATTTCATCACGACTTCTCAGACCAGTTACACATAAAAAAAACTATACTCTCTCTTTCTTTGAGTGGCATCTGCGAGGCAAAAACAAAGCCACACTATGTCTGTAGATGTATTTGAGACAAAGGCAGGTCTATTCACAGTGAGATCACCCCTATGAGAAAACTCCTAGATGTTTCCTTGTATGGGCAGAAATAAATATATTGTAGCCAAGTCTTGGAAGCCTGAGGTTGGTGTGACAGCTACAAAAAGGCATGGGAACTAGAGCGCTTGGGATCTGCCAAACATGGGTGCTAGAGGCTACAGACAATATTTTCAAACAAAGACACATTCACATATGTATGCCGCTGTAATGAGATGAAAAAGGACATATGGGCACCTGCTGAGTGTGAGGAAAACATCTTATAGCCTGCACAGATATATTTCTGAAGACACATGAAGCCACCTAAATTCAAACTCCACGCAGTTTTATTTACAGTGTAAAGAGTGTATGTTTCACATCAGGAAAAACAATACTGAGACACTGTTTGGATTCCTATGAAGGAATTAGGTTTTGACTCCCCGTCGTCAGAAAGGATCAACAGTCCTACAATTGATAGGGATTTAATGTCTTGCCCAAGGACACTTCAGCTGTTTTCCGGATGAATCACTGTCTCTGTAATCTGTGCATTCCACTATAAAGGAGACACAATATTATAAAGGTGCTGGTTGTGGTTGTGGAAACCCATCTGTAGTCACTGGCTGCAGTGTGTGCTGATGCAGAACGCCCTAACCTGCCCACACGGTGACAACCTCCTCTGCAGATCACTGAAAGGTTGCCTGCCTGCCGCAGCGACAGGCACATCTCATGGGAGCAATAGAAGACCTGTGTAGGAGGACATAAAAGAGTGAGAGCACCTTGGGCAAAACCCCAAACCTGGACACAGCTGGCTTTTCTAAAACATGAACAATGCAGCCTTTGTTTCAAGAAAGAACTGCAGAAGTCACATCAATTCCTGCACATCATTCACCTTTGCAGCCCAGCAACACCAGGCCTGCTCTATAACCTGCCAGAGCTGTGCACATTTCATCCTTAAGGCCCTTAAAGCCTTGATAATATTAGAATAATAGCAAAGGACAATAATCCAATACAAGCTCGCCACCGATCACAAAACAGGCATTGTCAATTTCACAAAGTGCAATACCATGTAATGTTAGGGAGGTCATGCTCATGCTTGTTCTTTAATCCAATTTTGGAGGCAGAACAGGCGTCAATATCTCCGCTAGGTGGCGACCTTGGTCTGATGCGGCTCACCTTGGACAGCGCTGCGCTTGACTGGAGCCAGACTACATGCAGGATCAGCACAGTGTGACTGCTGAGGAACACAGAGGACAAAACTGACGCATTACATTTTACGCATATGAATATATAGTTGAGAAACAGTGTGTGTTTTACATTTAAAGTTGAGGGAGCAGTGAGTGAAGGGGACTTTAGTTTCCTGAACAAACTCGGTGCGCAATATGAATTCTTTGGAGAAATTCATTTTCACTGTTGACTAACAAGATATTTCCCCCGCAGTTTATTTGTGTAATGTCAATCGTTGAGTCACAGAGTCATGGTGAGTTTTACATCGCCTCTGTACCTGCATGGCAAATGTCATGGAGAAATGCCACCTCACACTATCACCAAGTCGTCGTGTCTCTGATTATATAGTGCCCACTGGTAAATGAGAATGAGTCGTTTGGGGTTGGCAGGGGGAGGGGGTAGTTAATGATTATTTCCCCCCACCCCCCACGTTTCCTATATGGATTGACGGGGTCCGCGTCAGAGCGCACGGAGTAGACCCGCCTCCTGGCTCTGGTGCGCTCGTTGCGTCTCTCTCCCCTGTCCGCTTCAAATCCATATTCCACTGGGAGAGAGAGAGAGAGGAGAGAGAGCGAGTGAGTGAGAGAGTGAGAGAGAGAGAGAGAGAGAGAGCAAGACCTGGGAGAAGAGCAACGAGAGAAAAAGAGGAGAGAAAAACGGAACAACGACACAAATGGCACTCATGGCAGGGATTTTGTTCACGGCCACCTTTCTTGTTTTTGGGATTTCTACATTTGTTTCGCCGGCACGGATATACCCCCCAAATGAAGGTAAGGTTTCTGGGAGAAAATAACTGCCGCGGACTTCTGAGTTCATCCCCGCTCCGTGTCTGTGCGTTTGCGCTGCGGAGCCTCACTTCTTGGCCCCTAGTTGCGAGCGCGTGGAGCCGCGATGAGTTTTAATGCTGGGAAAAACACCGACGGTCCCCTTTACGCAGAGACTTTTGCGGGGTTTTAAATGAACGAAACTGGAACGAGAAGTGGCTGTCCAAATGCGCATCGGCTGTTTTGGTCTCAGCTCGGGCTTGGAGCTGCCAGCTGCCGACAGACTGGGAGCAGGAATACTTGTAGCCTCGATACGCGCTGATCCCTCTGTTAGGAGAGAAGGTCACGCCGATCTGTGCTCAAAAAGCAGTTTAATGTTGCGTTGCATCTAAACGGACGCGTTGTTGTAGAACAGAAATGAAGTAGATAACGAGTCAGTGGAGGACTCGCAAATCCGGCACACGTAGAGGACTGGCCGAGCAGCGCGTTATTTATCAATTTCAGAATTGTCCTCAGTGATCGCTCCTGCTGTCACACTGTGTTCTCTTGGAAAGTGATTGTGGGAATGACAGAAAAAACAATTCTAAAAGTGAAAATGTGCTGCTCGGTGTTTCACACAGAATTAATGAGTAGTTCCCAGCGGTTAATAAAAGGTGTTCGGTTTACTGAGAAGCGACATTAAAGTGGAAGCTGGTTAAATTGAGCACGGGTTGTTCTGCACAAAACAAGAGCTCGGAAGGTTTCGGGACGAGAGTTGCCTGCTCGGGGTCCCTGGGTGCAGTGTATCCAGTTCCAAAATGTTAGGGCCGATACAGGTTATAGCCTACTTTCCAGTGCAAACACTAATAAATGAAGTATTAATTGTATTTAAAACAAGCCCGTCGGATGCATTCAGTCTGTCTCTCGCACAATTCTGTTTCTGTTTCTGCCCCGCTCGGCACAGTCCACAGTGATGCATCACGGACTCAGTTAAGTTAAATATGAAAGTGGTTTAGATTTAAAATGGATCAGTCTGTAATGTACCTAATAATTTATACCGTGGACTTACATAACGGTCTAATTTATTCATTTATACTGAGCAGTTAATTAAGCGTTCTAGCCATAGTGAATTCAAAGCAACCCAAAAAATAGATAATCTACATATACGCCATTTAATTCAATCAAGCGTTTTTTTAAATTAATGTTAAATTAAACTTTTTTCTAGGGAAAGTATTGTGTAAGATAGTCTGCCCGTCTGTTAGGGGCATTTTAAATGCGTTATGTTCTTCAACGACCAAGTTTATGCAGACGGCTTCCTGATTGATTCCGATCACATCAAAATGCTTAGCCGATGCTGAGCAAAACGAAAAACAATAATTATAAAACACTGGGGGAATACATTTGTGATTTGTAGAAAAATCCTGTTCTTAACGAAAATCAATCAAAACGACCCGCGCTGAGCACATCAGGGAAATACGCACAACAACACATCTACAAGTGTACCATTTGAGAGATTGGCCTACAGTTTTTTCTCCCTCTCCCACTGACATTCATCATGAGGATATTTTTCTACTTGATGAATCGCTTTAACAGTTATTTCTAATCATTAAGCTTTTTTTGGGAAAAAAAAACTGGAACCCATTTTTCTTCCTCAGTGTCAGAACTAAGTGGATTATACATGCCAATACTGATGTTGTATGGATGGACTGAGACTGCATGCTCACTTCTCCCATTCTTGTTTTTCCAGTCACGTTACTGGACTCCAGATCTGTACAGGGGGAGCTGGGATGGGTCGCCAACCCGACAGAAGGAGGGGTAAGTACTGCAAAGAAGTGTCTCCTTGTCAGGACGCATGGTCCCCTATTGAGCAGAAATGGAGAGATAATATCCATTATTGGCAGGAGCTCTGGAGTGGACCGCCAAATAGATACACAGCCCTCTTTGATAAGATTCTGTCCTGGTGAGCCCTTTATGGGAATATCTTTGTTGATGATTTATTGTGCAGCTGTCTGCACTGTAGGGATATTAAGAGCAGGGTGAGATCAAGGCATCATTTCCAGTATCTTACACTAAAATATGGATAAATTAGAGTTTGCCATTATGTTGTATATGGAGACCCTCTGGAACTCCCTCCAGGGCCCCATGGGGTCCCCGGAATCCACTTTGAGAACCATCGGTCTATAGGCACCCCCCTCATCCCCCAGCCCCTGCTCCCCTTTTCTCCTCGCTTCCCTTCTCTCTAACCACTCTGTAATGGTCAGATGCAGGGGCCGATACTGCAGCGGGCATCAGGTTTCCTGAATAGACGGTGGATTGAATCGGTCTTTGTGGAGAAACTTTATATCCCTTTCCACCATTGAGTCGAATAGAGGGAGAGGGGAGAGGAACTTGGCAGCTGAGAGAGGGTGCTCTGGAATGGATGAATAAGGGGGAAAGTGCAGTGGGGTTCAGCTCTTGCCGCAGGATGAGTGGTTCTCGCTATAAAACGACGGGGAATAGGGTCGACCAAATGCGTGATCCCTCAGTCTAATTGGGATATCTACAGTGGCTGTGATAAGAGAAAGAATAGGTGCCTCAGTTGGGCCCACACTGTGCCACCGGCATTAGAGGGTTAGGGAAATGTGAGGTACATGCCTGAACCAAGCCTCAATTTGATAATACAGAAATGGCTAAAATTATATTTGAATGCCATATCTTTGAAAGTCAGGCATGACCCAAATTAATAATTGTTCACATTAAACAAATAACAGTATTTTGTCAGCCAGAAGTCACTCCTCCATTTGTTCTACTTACAGAAATGTGATGATGAGCACAAGCGAGCCTTTTAATGTTTTATGAAAATTAATACAAATTAGTAACAATCATGCCCACTAATGAATACGAACCCAGGGGAACAGAATTTCACCTCGTGCAGCTGTTGCAGGCTCTGCTCGCGAGGTTTTCTCAATGAACTTGGCCGGTGCTGCACTCAGGTCCTCCTCTCCACCATTTTATCACTAACAAGTGATTGACAGGGTCCTGGCAGCCCCAGCAAGCCTGCATACACCCTCTCATTATGACCAATTGGCCTTATTCTCCCGCTTTCCTGCTATCAGGGAAAGGTGCAGCCTTATCTCCGCGGCGCTTGATTTCCACTACAAAGGGGAGGCTAAAGGAAGAGAGCAGAGTGGAATGGAACAGCAGGGAATGACAGACATTTTCTTAAATCATACAGCTGCAGCTATGTTTAGCATTATCCCACCCCCGTCCAGGGATATAAGTCTGTAAACCAGATTGTTTATGATAAGGCGTCAAATCAAATCTGGCAGCAGAACCCATATCTCCCACTGTCCCATTATGACTTCTTTGTACAGTTTTTGAAATGTTTGACGCTACGGCAGCCAAAGGCCTGTCTGCTCTTGTTTACAGCCCAGCTCAGTCAAAGAGTCTATTTAAAACACACGGTGAAAAACGTAGAGGAACACACCGCTTTGAGCCTCTTAAGACATGCGTTTTTGCTCGACAGTGATCTGTGGAGAGGGGAACTTTATCATAAGTAAAACATACATTCCCTCCCGGCAAAAATAAGCCAGGCCGCGCTGGATAACGTAATCCATGCGCACCACGTCAGCGTCTCCCCCTCTCTGCTGTGAGTTCATACTAACAACCGCAGTGAACATGTGTGCCTCTGTAAGCATGTGTATTGATGTAAAGCAGGCGCACATTAGATCATTAGCATTGATTCAGAGACCTTTAGTTTTTGCCTGCACATAATCCCCTGTTTTTATTCTTTCACCATACAGGTCTGTGTGTGTGTATGTGTGTGTGTGTGTGTGTGTGAAGAGGATTTTGTATACCACTCCCCAAGTAATTGAACTGTAGGCATTACCGAGGCATAGAACTAATTACAAATTTCCTTTCTTGCAGTTGAGGAGAAGCCATGAATATTAATATCTTTATGATTCTATATTAGGACTTAACAAGTCAATTAGGTGCCATTCATAAAATATGCATTAAGTTTAGCCATCAATTAATTGCCCTGCTGAGACTCAAATATTGACTAATCTTTTTCGCATGCTCTTTTACACAGTATCTCTCATTCCTGGCTCCCAGTCGTGTGATACTTACATAGTCCATTTTTTGTATAGGACAGCATTTGGTTTTGGTGTTTCTCTGATGTTCTGTACCGTTAACAATTCTACCATGATGTTGTTATAGCATTTTCCTACTGTTCTGAATATTATTCTTAATTTACAAGGTTAAAAAATATCCTTGTAACATTTTTTATGTTGTGTCTTTTCCCTAGTGGGAGGAAGTGAGTATTATGGATGAAAAGAACATTCCCATCCGGACGTACCAGGTGTGTAACGTCATGGAGCCAAACCAGAACAACTGGCTCCGCACTGACTGGATCCCTCGAGGCGGTGCCCAGCGTGTCTACATTGAGATCAAGTTCACCCTCCGAGACTGCAACAGCCTCCCGGGGGTCATGGGAACCTGTAAGGAAACCTTCAACCTGTACTACTACGAGTCCAACAATGACAAGGAGCGCTACATCCGTGAGAACCAGTTTGGCAAGATCGATACCATTGCTGCAGACGAGAGCTTCACCCAGGTGGACATCGGCGATCGCATCATGAAGCTGAACACAGAAGTCCGGGACGTGGGCGCCTTGACCCGGAAGGGCTTCTACTTGGCCTTCCAGGATGTTGGAGCATGCATTGCGCTTGTGTCCGTCAGGGTCTTCTACAAGAAATGTCCTTTAGCGGTGCGTAACTTGGCCCAGTTTCCCGATACCATCACTGGAGCCGATACCTCTTCACTTGTGGAAGTTCGTGGCTCATGCGTGGATAATTCAGAGGAGAAGGAGGTTCCCAAGATGTACTGCGGGGCTGACGGAGAGTGGCTGGTACCCATTGGGAATTGCCTGTGTAACCCTGGATACGAGGAGCGCAATGCAGAATGTCAAGGTAAAGAAATGACATTTGTCTGGTGTTTTTTTGGGGCTGACTCTTTCTCTATTTATAGATCACTATCTCCCTTCAAACCCTGCCAGTCCGTGCAGTATCCTACTTCTTTAATTTTTCCCGCTCTTGTTGCTCTGTGTCTTTGTCTTGATCCCTATGTTTCGTTCTCTTTGTCCTTCCCCCTCGTCCCTCCCTCCATTTACCCAACTCGCACCCTGTTGGATATTTTTTTTCCTCCTCGTTCTCCCACTCTCTGCAGTCCTCCTTCTAGTGTCTGGTTGGGTGATAGAAGCAATGATGATTGTAAATGGAGTAATTAGCGGGCCCACTGGGAGGTGTTGTGCAATGGGATGCATCCCAGGAGAATTGGTGACACTGGGAGAGGAGGGTAGAACTCCAACTGGTTCGCACTACTGCTGTGTCTTTCACCCCCACCTGGTCTTTCTCTTATTCCCAATGGAGCCTGAAGCTGGGAAAAAGAGATAGACAGCTTTAGAGGAAGGGAAGAAGAGAGAACAAGTTTATCATTCCAAGCAGGTATGAGAAGAGTGAAAATACACAGCTGGGAGATGGGGTTGAAATAGTGCTATTTGGTAGGGGGGAATAGCCCTTCGTGGACGATTATTCTAGTCTCAGCTCGCCGTGATGCTATACCAGGCTGTTTGATGAGGTTTTAAGGTCAGTGCAGAGTGCCTCTTCCCAGATTTTTTTTAAATCAGGAGCATTATAGAGCCTTCAGCATGTTGGTGAATTCAGAAAAATTGCCTAGAAATGCCAATAGATCTTTCTGAATTTAATTTGTTTCAAGCTTTGGCTCTTATGATGAATGGCATTTTTGATTGACTCTACTGTAATTTAACTGGCTTGTTTCATTGCACACAGTAAATTTTAGTTTATGGTATGCAGCAGTGCATTGTGGATAGCATCTTGTAGTATTCACAGCTGTTTTGTGGATCACATGCAGCATTTTGCCAAGCCGAGGCACAGTTGTCAGCTGGCCAGACAAGCGGATGCCAGTTCTGCCACGATGGTTTATTGGGTATACCCCACCAGCCACCCACCACCATCACACACAAAAAGCAGTGAGGCATAGCAGTGAGGGGTCAGAGGCTGGCCACGGGTGATTAACAGGGGGACGGACTACTACACCTCTCCTAATTTACGAGGGAGCCTTTATCTTGGAGGACTAATTGCGTGACAAGCAGGTCTGGTGATTTAGGGGTACCACTGGCTGCTTGGGGGTGGGGAGGCAAAGGGGTACAAGTAGTCACAGATGGGTTTGTGTGTGTATTTGTCCCCCAAAAAACATAATTTGAGCTGTAAGAATTCTCTTGGAATATTGCCCATCTCCCCTGTCGCTAGGTTCAAATGGCTCCAGCCAGGTTTCTGTCCCCAGGGTTGGCTTCAAAGAAGCAGGGAGAGGTGGAGTGTTGAAGGAAGGAGACCAGAAAGTAGTTAGTTACAGACTTTAGGTAAATCTGCCCTGGATTGGTTTTCTTTCATGCTATAATAACCTAATCTTGTTTCAAATCAGAATGAGAACCCTGATCTCATACTGTGTATGATAACTTTCATTTGCCTACAACATTGAAACAGTATCCTTATCTTTGCTCTTTAATTTCAGTTGAGATAAACAGCCATTACTCTCCAAACTAGGAAACAAAGGATTTGGAAACCTTGATTTTATATGACTAATGCAGTCTCATACTGTCTGCCAGCCTCTGAGCTGGCAGTATTGCTTTTCAAGCCAATATATCCATTTAGTTCACATATCACTGCGTCTGCTTTAGGTTGTTTAAGTTTACAGCGCCAACACATGCACTCCATTCACATTTAGCTTTAATTACACTGTTTAAAAAGTTTCTTAACATTTCACTTTCAATTTGGAAACTGGATAACATGCCTTGGGTTTGACGCCGCATGGTTGCCTGAGGTGTCAGTGTGGGTCAGCTCCAGTGACTGAAGGGTTAAAAGGTGCTGGCCACTGTCAGTCTTCAAGTGCACTGATGAGCTGGTTAATATTCCCCAATGTGACAGACTCTATGGGAGAGAGGCTCCTCTGTTATGGGTCCATGTTGACCAAGGGGGTTCGGAGAGGGATAGTTTTTTTCTGATATATTAAAAAGTTTAAACAAGTGTATTAGAGTGTGTCAACCTATGGTCACACTACGATCCCTATGTGGCTTGATTTGGTTTAAAAAACTTTCTTTTTAAAGGCTTTCTATGGGGCACACAAGCCCAATTGTGTGTGTGCAAGTGTGTGCGTTTGCATACTTGTGTGGCTGTGCTTGTCTTGTGTTCGTGCAGGGTTACAAGGGCACCTTGGCCCCTGGTTCCCAGCCCAGGATGAATGGCCTCTCCTCCATCATTGTTTGGGGCAGCAGCGGAGCCGACTGAGACTGGCGATGTTTTGGGGGAAAAGAGGTAGAGGGGGGGCTGACGGGGCAAGTAGGAGTTGTATTCTCCACCCCTGGCAGAGGTCAGAGGTCACCCCCTTCTGCATCCATCTTACTGCTGCGTCTGACAGGGTTGTGGATCTAGGATTGATTAAGACATCAGGGTTTTGACAGCTGGGGTGGGGGTGTGTGTATGTGTGTCTGTGCTTAAGGTGGGCCAAGGGTGGCCAGTGTGTATACCCAGGGCCATGGCGAAAGGGGCAACCAGGGCACTGAGGGCCAAGGGGGCCCCCTGATCTAAGAACAGGGGACTCTGTCTGTTTGCATTTGAGATCCCTTTCCCTGTTAACCACCTCCCCCCACATGCTGGGGAAGGGTGGGGGTCAGGGAGTCCCCTCGCTCCTCATCTGGTGAGGGGGTTCCTACTGTTGGAGGGGTGGGAGGGAGAGATTAGTGAGAACTACGTATGTCATTATGGGGAAATGATAATTACCATACCTATGTTTTTTTTGTCGATTGAGAGAAACATTTGAATGATAGTGCACTCCGGCAGCAGTTTAGCCTCTGCAGTGCTGTGATGTGGGTTTTCCGAAAAATCAGCAAGTTGTGTGTGTGTGTGTGTGTGTGTTCATCTACAATATGTAGCTGTTGGCGTGTGTGTGTTTGTTGAGGATATCGCTTGGTTGAGGCGTGAAGGTGACAGACTCTTTTGACACTGCAGAATGCTGAGTTCATGGTTAACTGGCACCCCACAACCTATCATCACCACCAATCAACACGCTTTTCTTACTGGCTTTTTCACCTTTTCACTGAAAATGTATCTCTGCTTTTAGATAAATTCGGCATTAAGGCAACACAGAATATAGAATTCACTTCTATCATCTTAACTTTCATTTTCTGTGTGCATGGCTAGCAGCTTATGTGACGTCAGCGTGTGATCAGAGCATTTTCTCACCTGAGACCCCCCTCCGCCCTCTCTATTCCCAGCCGTCTTTGCTGAGCTGGAAACTCTCATTCATGCTGGATTAAGAGGTTTTAGGGATGAAGTTTCTCTCCTGTGCTTCGCTCATTGTGTGCGTGTGTATCTGGGCCTTTCATTCTCTCTCTCCCTCTGTTGACAGTGTTAAATATGCGCTTGGGAGCATCATTCTAAATTCACCACGTAATTCTATTTAGCCCGCTGGTCCCCGATGGCTTTAAATACACAGACTCAGTCCCTTGCTCTTCCTCTCCCTTCACTATTTTCCTTCTCCTCCTTCCTCTCTTCTGCATACACACAAATTTGATATTTGAATGTTCTTCTTGGTCGGCACAGTTGCTTGCTTGCTTTTTCTGTCCATGTCTTCTGTCTCTGCAAATTTCCTGTTGCTTTTTTTTTCTCTTTTCATATATTTCTCCTTTTATCTTCCTCCATTTTTCTGCAAAGTTTCTGTTCGCAGTTTTCACCCGTCCACGCACTTTTTCTCCTCCTCTCTCTTCCCCCCCCCCACTCTCTGCTCTGGCCGTCGAGGTGGTTAGTGTTCGTCAGCCTGTCTCTGGTGGCAGCAGCAGGAAGTGGGCTGAATAATGAGATTACCTTCACTGTTGGGAGGGAGGCAGCTTGGAGCAGCACACAGAAAATCATCACCCGTCATTGTTCCCCACAAACACACATGCAAGCGCACACACACGGTTGCATGTACTGAATAATAAAAATCCAGACACATGCGGGGAAGGATGTCTTAGGTGACAAGAACCACTGTACACACCCACCTGTACAGCCAAGCATGCACACTCATACAAACTAATCCAGGCACACACGTGTGAAAAATGACATGTTAAGTAATAGGCTTAAGCACACAGACACATTCATAAATATGTACAGCAGATGCACACACACACACACACACACACAAGCTGTTTTAGCACACACAGACGCACACTCAGAGCTGAGCAGAGTGCAGCAGAATGGAGGTGAATGTACTCATCACTCTCCCTGCCACCAGAGAGGCTCATTTTGTGCTGCTGAATAGAGACGAGGAATCTATTACCAACGGAGAGCAGGAAAGAACAACAGATACAGAAAGAGAGGACAAAATGTCTCATGAGCAATCCTCCACCACTCTCTCTTTCCCCTCCTACCAAAATAATGGCATAAAGCATTTTTTTATATCCCGTTTAGCTCCTCAAATTATGAAAAAAAGTCCCCTCAACACACACAAATCTCCTCGACTGGATGGAGGAGGGAGGTGAGAGGGGGGCTGTGGTAATTCAGCCGTCATTAGCTGAGGTGCTGAAATGTTTTTCCTGCTTGGGCTGCTGTCCGGCCTCAGTATTTGTTCCCTTTGCAGTTCTCGACACTCATCACCCTCTCTCTTTCTCCTCGCGGTGCCCTGTTCAGGGCAGGAAGCCGCTGGTGATCGAGCATGACCCGGGGCTGATGGCCATAGTGCTCCCACAGCGCCAGCTACAGCGCACTGTGTAGGGGTCTGCTGTCATGAATATCCATCTTTAAGTCATTTATCTGTTGACTTTTAAAAGCAAATTTTTTCCTTTGAGAATCAACTCCCTTTTGAGAATTTTCTGTAGCTATGTGTTTTGTTTTGCGTGATTTCAAGGAACTGACACTGGTTTTAACAAAGTGCCAGAGGGATGTCCAACTTCATTAGAAATAAGTAGAATTATCCCAGCCTCAACTGTTTTGTGGAAAATAAGATTTCAGTACTGGATATGAGACTAAATTATATGTGAAGATGAAAACTTTTTGTAAACTGCCCACTAAAATGCTAGAGCACATACTGTGTATAGCATGTCATTCTTGAAATAGGCTCATATACATTGTAAATTATCTGAACTAGCAGCTTTTGATTTTGTATTTTATACATAGTTTATTGGAAAAAAAGAGATGCTACTATGCTTACAAAATGTATTAATTTTTAGATTTTATTTATGGCCACTCTTGTCCTGCAGGACAATCCACAATGTAAATGCTACAGAGCTGGGAAAAAAAAAAAAGACGTAGTGAGAAAGCTCCAGAAGCATCATGGAGAAAATAAGTACATTTAAAGATTAAACGTAAAATTATTTTGTTCTGTTTCCAAATGTAAAACATTTTAACTGACTAGGTTTTAAAAAAAACAAATACAAATAAATTAATTAATTTCATATACTTTCACTCTCCTATAAAAAAAACATGTATCTCCAACATTTCAACTTTCAATGAGCTTTTTTTAGTTTTGTGACAATGCATTTTTTTAGATAATCCACTAAGTATTTAAATTATTTTCAACCCCTAAAGCAACACTTGGTCATTCAGCTTATTTTCAAAGATAGAGATGTGAGCTTTTCATTGAACAGTGAGGATACACTTCCTTCCAAACTGTACGCAATACACATGAGTGCAAATTTTTCATATAATTATTAGGTAATGTAGAGTAAGGACAGCTTACATAATGTGCTAGGACGGATGTTGTAATAGTGCTACTAACATGGTTGTCAGCTGGCATCAGGAACATATAGCTGTGGAAGTGTCAGAAAGAGGTATTAAAGGATGATAAAATTTCTCTTTCTCTCTCCTCTCCTCTCTCATCTTTTTGAAAAGCATCCTCTCTTTGAAGCCCGCGATGGGAAGAGGGAGCGATTAAAGCAGTCAGCAAGCAAATTAGCATGTCAAAAGGCCCTGAATCAATACCCCAGCTCTCTACCAACACAACCCTGTAGTCCTTTCACCCCCCTCTCCCTCTATCCGTCCCTGCCGTTCTCCCATTCCTCCGGCTGTTTCCCTTCTTCTCCCTCCATTTTCTCCCGCACTCCTGCACACTCTCCCTCTTGCTCTCTTGCCCCTCTCTTTCTCTTTCGCTCACTTTAAATTTTTCTTCCCCCTCTTCCTACAAACCCCTGTTTTCCCCCTTCAGCTGACAGACAGGGAAAAGGGGCAGAGCCTGTAAAGGGAGATGGACGGATGTATAGGCAGAGAAAGACGGACAGAGGGAGAAGTGGACAGCGATCAAGTGGGCATGGGTGGACTGTTTCAGAGAGAGAGAGGGAGGTTATGAAAGAGAAAGAGGGCCTCTGCCACCGTCTTTGTGCTGAGAGAGAGGCAGAACGGACCTCTCTCGCCAAGGAGAGTGGAGGAGATGGAGATGAGGAGGCAGGGAGGGAGGTAGGGAGAGAAAAAGAGACAAAAAAGCACGGGGGGAAGTGAAGTGGAAAGAGATTTAGTTCCAGTCTGGCAACCATGCTTTTTCTACACTTCATCCATCGGTTCACCATTGCACGGAAATCTCTTTGATCTGGGGCAATGTGTTACTGATCACGAGGACTGTGTGTATGTGTTTTTGGACAGACAGAGAGTATGTGTGTCTGAACCATTATCTGAACTATATTTATTCTGTGCATCTGTCGCGGCAAGCATATCACATGCTGTATCATAAACTTCTATTAACGTTCCAATCGTGTTGTGCGATCTGAGCCCGGAGACAAAGCAGCTCCTCGGGTGGACAGCCAACTCTCCATCTGTATGTGACAATGGGTGGCTGATTGCAAACACCTTGAAAATGTTTTATCTCTCCCTCTCTCTTTCTCCTGCTGATTTCTATCTTAAGCTCCCTCCATCCTGCCGGGGCGATAGTAGGTGGTCTTTTCTTCTCTTCTGTCGTCTTCCTTTTTCTCAGGGGGCGCAGAGTTCAGTGGCCAAATCAAAGGCTGCTCCGTGGCAATCAGTTAGGGGTTATGACAAAAAGCCTTGCAATAAAGGGCCGCTCTGTAATCTGATGTGCCCTGAGACTGGACACAGTGCCCATCTTAATGAGCTGAGATCCCCCTTTTCTAATCACGGCGGTGGAGGAAATGGCACACTGGCTCATTCTCCCTGGAAAAACACACACACGCTCAGAATGTGTGATTTTTATGTAGGAAGAAGAATGAGGAATACAGGCAGGTTGTTGCAAGGACATCTGTCAACTCAATAGAGTTGCGAAGTAGGAGGAGGCATTTTGGATAGTCCTGTTCATTACCTACATAGACAATGTTAAATGAGTTTGGAGCACTTCCAAGGTTTGGATGGCCATGAAACTCTCCCGGATAAATCATCAGCACAAAAGACGAGCAACTGTATTAAAAAATAGCTGATTCGTTGATTAAGAGTTGAAGGTACAAGCCTGTGTGCATAAAAAGATGAGAAGAGTTGTCAGCCACGGCTTCCAAGGTACGTTTAGGTAAGAAACATCCAACCACATAGCCTAAAATTCTGTTACATGTGCAGCTAATGGGAAAACTACACATTTCAGTTTTGGATGGACCAGAAAATGAGATATGACATGTTAATAAGTGAGTGTTGAACATGCAGGTAGACAGATTTATTTACCTTTGGAGAGAACCAAGGCTAGCTGTTTCCCACTGCTTACAGTCTGTATGCTAAGCTAAGCTAAGCTAACCAGGTGCTGGCTCTAGCTTCATATGTAGCATACAGACATTAGAGTTGTATCAAACTTCTCATCTAACTCTTGACAAAAAGTGCATTCCTCAAAATGCTGAACAACTCCCTTAAAGATCCAGTGTGTAGGATTTAGTGGCATCTAGCGGTGTAGTTACATCACTTGCTTCAACCTATCTAGAGCCAGTCTGTTCTGGGCTACTGTAGAAACATGCATCGATGCACATGCACCTATCCCTGGTCCCAGAACTTCAGATAAGATCACATGGCTGACCTCTTGTTGCGAATACATGTGTATGCATACCAGCATGCAAACTACATGTGTATCAAACACACCATGGCGTTGCCTGTGAGGTGTAACCTCTCTGTGGGAGAGCTGAAATGTAATTTAGGGATGTGGAAGTCTCGTAGCACCGGGGATGCGAATCCAGCCAAAGGCAGAGGTGTGTCCATGCTAGGGCACGTCTGTGGGATTAGAAACCTTGATACCCCCTGATCCGCAGCGAGCTGTCAAATACTGCTGGAAGGGGAAGAAGAAGAAAAAAAGACGCGATCCCTTGAAGGCTCACACTATGGAGGAATGTGAGGGGAAGAAGAAAGAGGAGAGAAAAAACGGAGAAAGACAGATAGGATAGAGACTAAGAGAAAAGGAAGTGACTGAAATGTAAAGGAGGCATATATCTAAGTAGAGTGTGAATGTGTGTGAAAGAGGGATTGTGTGTGCAGAGCAAAGGAGCGGGAAAGATGAATTGACTCCTGTCTAGCGGCCCTGATAAACGGCTGGAGATGTGAAAGGTGAAGTGGGGGGTTATGGGTACAGACGGTGATCGCTCTTTGAACAAGCCTAGTGTGGTCGTGTCACAACCTCTGGCAGCTGCAGTTGATATTAACGTCAATATCACTACCTGTGTGTATTGTAGGGGTCGTTTCACCTGATTTTGAACTGTTTTCATTGGAACTACTTTCTACTGAGTAAGTAGTCCCTATGAAAATGCACACTTTGTAGATTATCTAGAGTAAAGGCTGGTCTACAGAATTGACCTTCAAGCAATTTAAATGGCAAAAAGAGTGTTGGGTGTGATATACAGTAGATCCTGGTGCTTAAAGATAATAATAATGTTAAGCAAGAGAATAAAGGAAGTCTTGAACACATTTTTGGCAGCTCTGCCGGGCATCGGGTGCTACTAGAATCACAGACAAGCTGCCAAGTATGGAGCATCACCCTAAGTAGTGAAAGAAACCGTAAAGATAAGGAGAGATAACAGAAAAGGCAGGAAGAGAGCAGTAGACATACTTGGAGTTAAAGCAGGCGAGGAGTCCAAGAAATACAAAACATAACCCAGGAGCTCGACTCTGGCCCTCTTCCAGTCGTGCCCACACACTTACTTCAAAGCTCACTGTGCATTTGAATCCCGACACCCTTTGTTTGCCTCTTCCCATCATCGCTGTGCCTGCATGTCTGTCCTCACATCAAAGCTAAAGGGCTAAAACGTTACACATTAGCAGAGTAACCCTGTCTTAGCAGCAGCCATTAACCCCAGGCTCCTGTTACACACCCTGTTGCCCCCCTGCAAGGCCAGGTTCAACTAGCCTGGGGTTAGGGAGGGCAATGCATGCACCCAGCTGCAAAGTTTGTGGACACACATATACGCCATTAACTTAGGAATGCACACACACGTCATGCAAAGCCATACCATGCGAACAGGAGCTGACACAGTTTCAAGTTGAGGGGGTATCGCTTCCACGACAGCAGTGACCTCGATGCTGTTTTGAGAGAGAGAGGAAGGGAGAGTGGTCTGGAGAGAGTGAGGCCTGAGTGACACCAGGAGAGGTCAAAGGTTAAAGCAGTGACAGCCACAGTGGAGACCAGCAGAGCGTCAGTGGGCTGACACGAGCTGTTGAGGAGGTAGTGACCCAGGAAAGTTTTTATGTACCCTGACTGAGCACGCGCACACACACACGTACAAAGTGCATAACTGCCATGCATTCACACACACAAGGCAGCGACACGATGGTGTGCACGGTGTTCTCAGGGACACACACCCCTCAAGCACATACACATGCACAATAGAAGGTGCTTTGAGGCCCCAGACAGGCTGTCGTCTGGAAGCTACAAGTAGATTACCTAAACAAACAACCTAAAAATACCTTCCTTTTCACTCGAGTCGCCCCTTCCCAACCCCTCCTCATAACCCACCGAGCTGCTTCTGAGAAACCGACGAGGTTGAGGTTAAATTTGCCCCTGAGACTACAAACAACTAGGTAGTTAAAGATTTTCTATGTGTTTCTGCACACTTACTGTAAGTGCTGACACGTGTGTGTTCAGCCTGATTACGTCACGTGTGTGTTAGTTGTGTTTGAATGTGCTTTGCTTTTGGATTTTATTTACTACAGGGAGTCACCAAAACTCTCTTTGACAATCTTTTAATGTTAATGTAAATAAAATGCCTCATTGTGGTATTATGTGTGGTTAATGGGTACATCCTTGCTTTAGGTGTAATGGCTCAGAGATCAAACACACATTTGACACATTCTTCTTCTTCTTGAAACTGAATTGAGGAACAGTTTATACATAAAATAACCAGGTGATGGTAATATTCATAATATAATGTACATAGTTTTTTATATTTGTATTGTGAATATGTTGACCAGACAAGAAGAATGATTCTCTGTTCATTTAATTGAGCTCAAATAAGCTCAAGAAATTCAACCACCTGTTGCAATGCGGCCTTTAAAACCTGGAAAAGACAGCATTTAATATATCTCACAATAACCAACTCTTTTCACAATATTAAACAATATTCAATATGATATTGATTTATTTCCCAGCTGTAGAATGTGTACGACGTATGCTATGCGAGCATGAATAATAGTGCAATTATGTCATATTAATGTAAAACATTTTTTGTATTGTGTTGCTTTGTGGGGGTTTTCAGTGATTTGTTATGTATTTGTGCTACAGCGCGACACATGGTTTACACTTGTTTACTGAATTGGGTATGAGGCCCCATTGAGACTGCTTCCCTATCGCTTCCTCTTCCTCTTCACCTATTCTTGGTTTGTGTGTGTTCTCCTCACACGTCCTCCCTTTTCCTGCCCCATTCTCCTTGCCTCGCTGCGAGTAGAATAGTTTAGCTCTCCCAATTGTTTAGCGTTGTGCGTCGGCGTGAGTGTCCCCTCGCACAACAACATTAGCATATACTCCCCCACCTCCCACCTCTCTGCTTCTTTTTTTTCATAATTGAATTGAAATGCAGCTCTTTTCATCGTAAACAATGTCAGGAAAGCATGCTAGATACACTGTCTGCTCACACACACATGCAGACGGACACATATGTAGAGCATGAGACTCATGAGTCCCCTGGAGACCTTGGGGAAATTGGACCAAAGACAATACCTTGACTGAGTTTGTTTACCTCCCATCGTCCCTGCTGTGCTTGTGTCCCTGTGCTTACCCTGCGTACACAAAGCCTATTTGGTGGGTGTTTGCATGCATGGTACTGCAAAGTGCATCTGTGTAGTCCAGAGGGCCTTTGAAGGGCTTTGTGTGCATACCTGAGAGTGTGCAGGTGCGCAGAGGTTTGTAAGCCTCTGTTTGTGTATATATATATCTGTCTTGTTTGCCTTGAATTATCATCTATTACCCACCTGCTGTGCAAATCTTAGGTCACAAAAGGTCCTTAGTGGGTTGGCGCTGTGCCCGGCTCTGGGTGGTGCCACTCTTGCGGGCCTGGCATGGGTGCAAAAGTGGAATTTGAGTGGCCCCCAACCCAACGTAGCCAAATCAAACAGTGTTTCATCAAACAAAGATGGATCTGTTTGCTGCCTGTACCTCTTCCATTACTGTCCATTTAGTTTTCTTTTAGAGTCTCATTTCCATCCACCTTCAGTACCCTGATCTTTTTTTTTAAGGAGTGGTCTTGTCCATTCTGAAGTGGCTGGGTGGAATATTTTAGATTATTGCGATATAACCATTGTACTAATATTCCTTTTTAAGGCCAGGCTAGAGGAATTAGGGAGGAAGTTGAGGCCTACGTGTCAATAAGAACGCAGAGACCTTGGTTGGCAGGAAGTCTTCAGAACAATATTGCAATTTTTTCAGTTATGCAATCCAAGGAGTAACAATATAGGTGGCACCACAATGCACTTGTGGCTCTATATTGGAGCAGGAAATGGTTAGGCTTGTATATTAACAGAAACTTTGTTATAGGCAGTTTCAGGAAGGTATAAATTGGGTGTGAACTTGCACTCTGGGGTTGTGTTTTGATGTCTTTAAAATGTTACTGAATATTACCATTTCTTGCTCTCAGGGTCTACTTTTGTTGTAATTTTAATTTTTACAACGTGCTTTGCTCATCTGCTCCTTTGGCTGGTGCTCTTATGTGTCAGGTACTGACATTTTAATTAGGGCAGTGTCGTGGGTAGCTCTTGGGTGATGGATCGGTGCTGCTGAAAATACAGTTATAAATCATCCAGCATTTGACAGACAAACTGCTGGCAACTCCTTCCCCCCCTGGCACCGGCCACCGTTAGCAAAGCTGCAGTGATTGTCAGCAAGGTTGGCTTGTGTGTTATTAACATCGTTAGCCTCGCTGGCTTTGTTCTTAGCCTTCATTAACACCAGTAAGGATGTCAACCCAGATGTCACTACCCGACTTTTTTGGTTTTGCATTTTAAAGGATGGCACCGCTAGTGTGGGACCTTTCCCCTGTAGGTCAAGGTCAAGATATGTGACGAGTGTATGTCATCAATCATGGTGATCAGTTTCGGTGGCCGTGTGTCCCTCATCCATCACGCTGATGGGTTTCGCTGGCCGTGTGGCTGCGCGTCGCCGTCAGGGCCGGAGGTAATTAATAACCCCCAGTGACGGAATTAATGAGTTAACCTGCTCCACTCTCCTGCTGTTCCAGTGACAGATGCTAACGGTCAGCAGCTAGTTATCCCTGCTAATATGCCAGTGGCTCAGGTGTATTGATGTGGAGGGTCTTTTATTATCTGTATGCATGTCTGGGTTGGAATAGACATATACATCCAAGCTGTTTTTTTGTTTAAAAAAAGAATCCAGCTCAGCACTGCAGCCAGGGGGTAAACAAAGCACCCTTGGAATAGTAATCCTCTCTAGCAGGAGTCTCACCTGAGCAACAAACTGCTGTCCACAGGGAGAAAAAGAGAAAAAAAAGAGATGGAGGAGACACAAAGGCAGAGGGATATGTCAGAAAGGCAGGTTGAATAGAGATCGCTGGCTCCTCAAGGTGCAGGAGAAGGAGAGACTCTCCTTGCCCTCAGGTCCTGAAAGCTGATCGCTTCGGTTTTTGAAAGAGCAGCTTTGTGAGGACGCCACTGACTGCTCATCTGAAGAGTGCTCACTGTCTGTTATGACTAAAAAAGAGTGGCCGAGTTTTCATCACCCAAAGAAGATAAAGCGCAGCCTTGAAAGGAGGGAAAATGCTGTGGTTTGAACTTAATTCCCTTTTTTTGATTATAAGAGAGGCAATTGTTCTGCCTGGGCAGGCCTAGTTACTGTGAGCTGTGTGCTGGGTGTTATATTCCTGGGGCATTTGGATGGCTATTGTAGCGCAAGTTTTCTCTCATGCTTTCAGTCCCCAGTGTATTGGATACTTTGTTGTGTAGGCCGCAGAATAGCTTGCCTATCAGGCTTTGCATGCGGGTCACTCAAGGTGGGCTGCAGTGGGTGGGTGTGTGGGTAGACGTGGTTTTATTTGGCTGCAGTGCAAGGGAGCATCCATTGCTGTTCAAAGCCTGGTGTGTAGGTTGTTGCCACTCAGAGGAAAACTTAGCTGGGTTGTAGTTGGCTCGTGTGTGGGTAGCTATCATTGTATCATTAGCTTTTGTGCACTCCTATTTTTTGCAGATGGCTGCGTCGACGGTTTTGTCTTGAACAGAAGTTCCCGTTTTCCCCTCCCCTCACGCGGTGCAACCGATTCAGCCAGCAGAATCCCCACCACACGGACAAAACTACTCATTAACTCCCACAACCCTCTCCCTCCACCCTCGTTGCCCCCTTTCCTCCAAACGTGCTTTAGCTTAGAGACAACAGGGATGGGGATGGGGTGGGGGAAGAGTGACAAAAGGGAAAAAAAGACTAAAGCCAGAGAGGAGGATTGAATGAGTGAAAGAGCTGCTGGGGGAGAAAAGGGGGAAGAATGCGATGTCCCGGTCTATGAGGGATTCCATTTTTTGCCTTTCCAGAATAGAACAGTAAGTCACCAGTCTCTTTGTCTGCCTTTGATCTCTCAGCTCAGGGATTTGGCACCTGACAAACCCCTCTCTGTCTGAAAGGAGGCCTGCAGAGAGAAAGCCTAGGAGAGTGGGAGAGAGAGATAGATGGCGATTGAGAGTGAGAAAAAATAATATAGACGAGTTAGGGAGCGACAGGGCGAAAAAGGAGACGGTATATAAAAAAGATGGTGTGGAAAAATTGGGTTAGACGTTTGAGAGCTGAATGAGAGGATATGATGAGCGCTTCTCAGCCCAGATCCCATAAAAACTAAATACATGTGTGTTCATGTGTGTCTGTATTTGCGTCTGCGTGTGGGTTTGCCATGGCTGGCCCGGACAGTGATAAATCCAGCAAGTCTTAAGGGAGATTCCTCTCTGAAGCCACGGTCTCTTGGACCACCCACTACTGCGGTCTCTTCCTTCACACACACACACACACTCACACTCCTAATAGGAAGCAAATTCCCCAGCTTTACTTGGATATCGACTTCTCCTCTCCCCCGACTGTTCCTTTCTGCAGGGCATTGGCTGCTATAAACAAGCCCTCATATGTTGACATCGCATTTTCAAACACAATTTTCTGAAAAGCAAAGTTTCAAACCCCAGATAGAGATGCCAGAGCATGTCCATGACAAACAGGGATTTGGAGTTGTGCAAAGAATTGTGGGACAGCCTGTGGGGGACTCTGGGGTCAGCCTGGGACAGCTTAATAATTGATGAGCGAA
>NW_023340257.1:5328236-5332423 GCF_004916995.1 Morone saxatilis | reverse complement strand
AGTTTGAGGTAGCTTGCTCTTAGACAGTGTCTCTTTAAAGAGGCTCAGGCCCAAAAGCTGTGAAGCATAGGACTCAATTAACTCTCTCTCCAGCTTTTAGCAAGGGGGCATCGACTCAAACAGCTGGTTGACCCCGCTCTAAACTCTGGACACTTTCCTGGTCAGCGCACATGTAGAAACCCCAACAGCAACTTTGTGTTCTGTCACCTGAAGCGGTCACAACCTCTCAAACAATACCCACAAATCCCAGTGTCCTCCTGTCTCCAGTGATGAGACCGGGCGTTGAAAGATTGTCTTAAAGATAGAGAGATAACACAAAGCGCCTCCCGACTAATCTCTCCTCTTTTTGAAGAAAAGAAACGGAGGCTTCACGCACCCCTGCAGGCTACAATCAAAGGGACCCTTAGCTTAGCATTAGCGAGTGAAGCGGCAGGGATTTAGCCCTGATTGACTGAGTGGGAACGGGCAAAGAATGGCTCAGCAGGTAGCAGCTAGTCCGGCTCGGTTAACGCCATGCTACGCTAATCCAGCTGCTGGAGAAGAGTGGCTGTGGGGCAAAGAGGCTGACTTTATTACGCCTCCAAGAGAGGGTTTTCCCAGTGTTTTAGGGGGATTGTGGATTTCCTTCTCTGTTTGTATGTGTGAGCATGTCGGGTGGTTGGTGGAATGCCTGTTTTTGTTGGAGGACGGACTTCTTCCTCACTGCGGTGTATGTGGATAGGCACTGATTTGATTTCTAGTGTGGTGAACACATGTGGGAGTTTGTTTATGTGAGTGTTCTTTTGTATGTAGGATCCCCTGATGTATTTATGACTGTGGCATTGGAATCCACCCCTTTCAAATATGCTTTTAGATCTGCGCGCAGGGGGGGATCGCTTTACCCCTGCAGACTATAAGTGTGTAATTATCTGATTTATATTGGGTATGAATTTACCCATCTGTCTCCAATGGGTCTTTTTACACCATAACAAGACAGACAGACACACACATTCACACACACCACCCACTCTACCACCCAAACCACCAACCCTCCGGCCCCAATACCATTCGCCTCCCACTGCAGAACACACGGCAGCCTCATTGATTGACAGGTTATTTGGCCCAATCGGTGTCGCGACTGTCTGCGCCGCACCTCTCAGAGAATTGTTCTTTTGTCCTCCTCTTCTGGTTCAGCGCTCAGGGGGTGAAATCTAACCCCGCTAGGCTTCCCCGGCCATTATAGAAACGGATAGATGAGGGAGAAACTCCTTGAAACACGAGCCCTCCAATCAAACTGTCACTCAAAAGAAAGGCGAGCACTGTCGCCAAAAGTAGGAAAAGTGTCACTTAGGTTACCATTTCAGACTGAGGTGTGTGTGTGTGTAGGTATGTATGTGTAGGTGTTAGGCCCCACAGAGTGAAAACAGCCTTGTGAGAGTGGCAGAGCTCCCGGTGTGCCATGTGTGGTGGCATTTGTTTGTTAAATGGTCTGAAATGCCAATGACTCTGGTTTCATTGCGGCTCCAAAATCTTGCCAATAGAGCATAGCTTAAATTTGTGAGAAAGACAAGAGGTAGTTATTTGATCTGCTCTTTTTGTCAGAGGAAATAGCGCCCTTTACTCCCGTTCTGTTGATTTTGATAATAGAATGCAGGTTCGTGAGAAAGGAGAAAGCGAAATGGAAAATGAAGACAAAGGGAGGGAGGATTGGGGGAAAGAAGTAGAAGCCTCCGGGCAACATATTGTTTTCTTGTTGCTAATTGGGGGAAAATGGGCAAGATCACAGAGTTCTCTTCTTCTTTTCCATTGGAAAACAATTATTTGATGTCAAGTGCAAGGCTATGGCAACATCCCCTTATTACTAAAACCTTAGACAGCCACTTATATCAACTTCATTTGTGGTACTTATTCTGGATGTAGCTTCCAATCTAATTTCTGGGGTTTTTCTGGACTTTTCTGTTACTTTCCCGACTAAAATACCTTGAGAGCTACTGATATCTTGACACCAACATTTAATAAGACACTCATGGTTCCTAGAAAATGTATCCTATGGATTTGGTGATCCCCTAGACATTTTTTCTAGTACCATCATGAGGTTCACATTTTTGGTTTTGTGTGAAACTATTTGATGGATTACGATGACATTTGGTACAGACATTCCCTGCAATATGAACGGTAATTACTTTGCCATCAAGTTTGCAGACTCAGTCTTATCTCTCAAACCTTCCCCTCCAAAAGTGCTTTACGTGATGTACTTGTATTTGAGGCCAAAGCAATACCCAGCTGATGTTGATGTCACATCTAACCAAACCTCTTCTCCTCTGTGTCCATGTTATCTTTCAGCCTGTAAGATTGGCTACTACCGTGCTCTGGCCACTGATGGCTCCTGTTCCAAGTGTCCGCTCCACAGCTACTCCGTCAGGGAGGGATCCACCTCCTGCGTCTGCGACAAGGCATACTTCCGCTCTGAAACTGATCCTGCATCCATGCCATGCAGCCGTAAGTACACCCAGAAGTAATGTATACAATACATCTTAATATTTGAATACATAATTTGACCTGTAAGCCATGAAGGGCTGTGATTTACAGTGATTTGTCAGCAGCTTTACGTATCTTGCTAAGCATGCTGCTGTATACAGTATTGTATTCCCAATACTGTTATGGAAAAAGAACACTTAACACATAAACGGAGTGATTGCTTTTGCCTAAACATGGGCATGGATTCTGTCTCTCTCTCTTATGCAATGTCAACCTGAATTTCCCCCTCACACACTGAGACTCTTTTCTGCACACACATAAAGCAGGCGGCTGCTGGTTTAATAGGTGTCTTTTGATTCCAGGTGGTACTTAGTGATCAGTCATGGTGACAGGGAACTAATGAGGGTATAAACCGCTGCATCCCAGATTCAGTCTTCCACAGAGAGACTGTAGATCAGCAGAGCAGGGGAGAGAACGATAGAGAAAGACAAATAGAGATAAAATGTTAGCGGAGATGCAGGGAGGCGACGAAAAAGGTGGAAAAACAAGGGCAGACGGAAAGCTGGAGATGTATGCAGGGAATGAATGAGATGTTGCGATAGAGGAAGGGGGTAAAGTGCCAAGGAGAAAGAAAATACAGGAATGCATTGAGCTGAAGGAAGTTGAGTTTTTCATGTCTCAGTGTGTGTCCCCACTTTTGCTTCATCCAGCTGTATGAGTCAACCGCTGGTGAATCCGGTCCTCCCGTTCTTACCCCTGACTCACCAGAACTGTGATAACAAATATTGTTCACAATCCTGCTGCCTAATGATACCTCTTCTGTTTTTAGACCTAATTCTCTCTCTGAGTCATGGAGCTGGGAGTTCATACTGGTAGAAATATACACAGAGAACACACAAAGCCCTACACTCTCATTTCCCAGGAAAATAACAGCGCTGATTCTTATATATGACAGGCGTTTGTGTATGAGTGAGTATGTGTCATAAAACTGTTTTAACAACCAAAACATCTGGTAAGTTGTTTAGCTCATAGTTGGCTTGCCATTTGGCCCGAATGATCTGTCAAGTTCCTGTGGATTCATCACTCACCAAAACAGTTTATTGAATCAGACTAGCGGCCGAACCCCTTCTGCGTAACAGTTAACTATCTGAGCGGCCTCTAATTATTCCCCTGCTGTAAACAAAGCTCTATTGTGGCCTATTTTCATCATCAAGAATGTGTTGTTATTCCTGAATTAGATGGTAATCTGAAACATCCTTGATTGCTACATTTTGGCTACATCCTTGCTGAGCGGTTTTTGCTTTTCCAAGTGTCACTAAAGTCCAAAAGACTTTACTTGGACCAGCAAAAAGAAAAGCTTTCGTAACATTCCCAGTCCTAACCCATTGGCAATAGAAAGAAAATGTCCCAGGAACACAGTGGAACAGCAACATTGCTGAGTTGTAACGATTAGGCAATTATTTTGATAGTTGATTAATCATTTAAGTCCATTTTCAAGCAAGAATGCCAAATATTTAATGGTTCTGGCCTTTCAAATTTAAAGTCCTTTTGACATTAGAAGGATGTTTTCACATTTATCTGCTGAAAGTGGAAAGTTTCTCTGAGCTCATTGAAAATCTGATTTTAAGGGGCTAGCATGATTTGTGACATCACAAATAGTTTGGAAGTCAGTCCTGGTCCCAGCATGCAGCTTTTACAGTGTGATGTAGAAACGTGAAGCCTCCAGTGCA
>NW_023340257.1:5320469-5328217 GCF_004916995.1 Morone saxatilis | reverse complement strand
ACAGTGAAGTAGGAGACATCTTTTTAATCAGTAGATGTCCTTTTTAATGTGGAAATGATACTTGTATTTTTGCGGAAAAAACATATCAGACATACATTAATTATCTTATTTGATGTTATCTTATTAATTACATAATAATTGTCAGATTAATCAATAAATACAATCATTGTTGCCGCTCTACAACAATACCTTGTACTTATTTACTTTTTTCAAATCTGTTTTTTTTTGAGTGTCTCTCAACAGCAGCAGCACATAGAATATAGAGATTGCATAAAAATCATAAACTAATAATTGAATAAACACATAAGCCTTACTGCTGTGTCACATGCCTAGCCCCTTACTTTGTCACATCACTAATATATTGAGTTACTCTTTTAATGAATGAGCTTGGAGCTCATCCCTATTGTCCTGTTAGCCAGTGTGGCATTTGAGTATGGCTGCTGCGAGCAACAGCTGTCAAAGCTCATTACTTGGCTTACTTTATTGGAGCCCGCAACGCCATCTCTAACATGTTCCTAACCCCACAGTTAGGAACCGAACATTAGCTGGACTCTCTCACCGACCTCTGCCCCCCCCCGGTTTCGTCAGCTGGTCAACATTTGAACTTTGAACTCTCACCCTGTCTTTCGTCTGCTGTTTTCCTTCCTCATGCATTTTTTTTCTCTTAACTTCTCACCCACATGTTAGAGCTCTGTAATTACAGCTGTCACTCACACATCCCTCATCCACGTTTTGTTTTCACTCTCGCTCTATTTCTCTCAAAACCCACTCAGAGTCACGAACAGAGCAGATAAAGGAAAAAAAAAGTCTTAAAGTCATTTCCCAGTTTGCCTTGCTGAAGGTCAGGCTGGGAAAGAGCCAGCATCTCTGGTAATTGGGGTGTGTGTGTATGTATGTGTGTGTGTGGGTAATTGAAAACGCTTTTCCCCGCTCTTAGCTCGGAGTCTAGCAATGCAAGCTGATGATTAAAACTGGATGTTGTGTAATTCCGTCATTGTGTGGCTGTTTGTGTGCAGGTCTGCTGTAGTCTGTCTGTCAGTGCCTTCCTTGCATCTTTGCTCTTTTGCAGCAATTGTTCTTTTGATGGGCGTTTAATGTGCACTACATTTGATCGAAACACTTGCTTTCCAGATTAAAAACAAGACACAATCCTCCCACTCTTTGGATCAACTTGCCTGAGGAATCTGCCAGGATAAATGAGTTCTATTACTTTTTAAAATTTAGATTTTCTTTGCTGTAATAATCTTTTTCTGGTTTATTTTTCTGTGTCTTGTCTTGCTTTTGTGGCTTTCTGGCTTGTCTCCATTGTTCTTGACACTTTTGTAGCCATTCTTTGAAAAATGCCACAGAGATGAAGTATTTTATTTTTTCATTTTTTGCCATTTTTGTCAAGATTGTTATCGCCTCCTGAAGTCTATAGGCAACTGTACAAACATTTTCAACTTTTACCACCTGGTCTAGATAGTTTAAAGGCAGCTATTTCTATAACATACAACATTAAATTAGTTTTTGATAGAGTAGGCAGACAGGCAGAAAACACCCCCTAAACTCACTTTTTATCTCAATCAATTCATAAGCATACAGTTATATCAAAATATATCAAAATAGGCAACACACATGAACACATATGGAGGAGTATAAATACACACACGTACACCGCAGGGCGGTAATGAGGACCAGTGACAGACACCCGTGGGAGCTGGTTGCTCCACTGCATTCAGGTTATAAGGAGGGGGTGTTCTCCATTTTGGGGTTTCTTCTGGCCCTTGATGTGTTTCTCAGATTTTCTCCAGTTTTCTTAGCAGCGGTTTGGTGGAGGAAGAGGGAGGGATGGAGTGAGGAATGAACACAGATCGCGGAGGACTCGAGGGGGGCATTGAATGAATCCCAGCCGGATGGTAATAGCGGGGTCGATGTTCTGGCTAATTTAGCCTGCTCTCTACCTCGGCCCTGCGCAACACTCGGCTAACAATTACTGATAGAAAGAGACAGAAAGAGAGAGGGAGGAAAGAAGGAGGAAAGGGGAGAAGAGAAGGAGGAGGGTGGGAGCATGCAGAGAGGGAAGATGGAGAACGGGAGTGGAGTCAAAATGAGAAAGACAGATTAAAGAAGGGGGAGATGGAAGCGAGGGAGCGACAGGAAAGAAAGGAATAAGGCTCTGAGCAAATTGCGAGGCCGTAAATGAACGGAAAAGGAGAGGAGGGAAAAAGAAATCACCAACTTATTCAGGAGAAACTTTTTAAGTCTCCCTCTGGATTCCACCCGCAAGGAGTGTGAATTTTAAGGCCATGTTGAGCTAACGTTGTACGAAGGTTGTGTGAGCGTTGTGCTCCCGTCTCCCCCCGTCGCTCTCTCTCCCAGGATTAATTACCGGGTGTCAGTCACAGCCGACGGCTCTCCCACGCTCCCTTGCTCCCACTGGTGCATTCTGGGAGAGCGACAGGTACAGCCAATGGTAGTTTGCGTGTGTGTGTGTATTTGTGTGGAATGCAGGGGGGAACACTGATAAGTGGTTGAATGTGTTTAAGACTTTATATAGTTATATAGCTCTGGTGCAACTCTTGCCATAGCAACAAACTTAAATAATCTAATCTTCTGGAGGCGCACATACTGAAATATCTTATTTTCAGCAAAAAAGCAAGTAAACGCAATTCCCAGAACGTCAAACTACTGGTTTAATTCCCTGAACTTCATTTATTCATGTCTGTAAGTGAGATATATACTAATATATATATATATAATTTCATCTTTTTTATCCTTGCAAGGACAAAAACAGGAGAACAAGAGCGAACACATTCTCGGACATTGACTGGAAACAATCAATAATACCTTTGTCCTGTTAAGTTTATGACGCCATAAGTCCAGATAACAGTCGAGTAATAGCTTTATAGTGTGTCTCAGACAGAGCATTATTGGGTATTAAAAGGGAGTAGAGGTTAGCTGAACCTAGCACACTGACAAAGGCACTATTATAATGACGGTTGGGTGTAGGCACCTTAATTTAGAAACCCCATCTGTAACTTGTTCCCATTGTCTGAGAAGCGAACGTAGAGAATGAGGTGAAAGAGCGAGGGAGGAAAAGTGGGTGAGGAAGAGAATATGGGGGAAAGGGGAGGGGGGCAGTGCTTTATCATACTTTTTAATGAGAATTTATTAATAGGTTTTCATCGAAGGCTGCGGTTGGCGAGGGGAAGTTAAGGGATGCTAATATTAACACACTGCATCCTCTCATCCCACTGTTGCTGTAAAGTGCTTTTAGTGACCTTTTAGGTCATTTTCAGTCAACAGATACCCTTCCTCACACGCCACCTTCCATTTCTGTTCCTCCCTCTCATCCTCCCATCCATCCGTCCAGAGCTGCGCCTTCCATACTAATCAGTGGCTTTTTACTTCCTGGATGAACAGACGGTGTTTGTCTTCTCCTTCTGTCCTTCTCCATCTCCATCCTTCCAGCCTTAGCTTCCCTTCCGCATTTGCTCACGCAACACTATCTGCCAGACTAACCCTACACACACACACGCACACACACACACACACTACGAGCGTCTCGTTAAGACGCATGCATCATGGGTAAAATTGTACTTCCACGTCCCCATTAATGCGGCACACAAAAAGCGCACTCACTCCTCCTCGGGCGACCACCACACACTCCTACACACTGTCCCCTCTGCTGCTCCCTGTGTCTCTGTGAAATCACTCATTGCCACACTGCTCCTCCAAAAATAACACTGATAATTAATTTCCGTTGTGAAATGATTCGTCTGTGGACTGACTAGCTTTCATATTTCACCCTGCATCGATCCCCCCAGCCCGCTCGCGTGCGCTTCATTAGTCATAGAGAGAGAGAGAGAGAGAGAGGGAAAAAAGAGAAAGGGAGAGAGAGAGAGTTAAGTCAATTACCGTCGCTTATGTTTGAAAGCAACGCAAAAAAACACATTCATTACAATAGAGCTGACATGTAAATTGAGATTATGAGCAGGGTAGTTTGTGTCACATATCTGTGGAGCTGCTGCTCCTATAAAAAAAACTACAGTGGCTTTACATCAAAGTAGCGACTTAATAACAGGGTCCAAGGCAAACTTTGTCTAAAAGTTATTGAGTGGGTGCCATAAAGCCCAACGGTTAGCAGCGGGCTTGGGCACTCTGCCACCTCCAGCTGATTCGACATATGAATGGGAAAGAAATCTGCTGGCATATTGGATTTCAGTTAACGTGCTGAATTAACTGAGGTGAAATCGAATCCTCCCTCACTGTAATGGACAGGACATTAAAAGGGAATTCAAGAAGCCTCAGCTCTCAATAAAGGGACAACCCAGTCAATTACACATCTATATCGTTGTTATATGTATGTATGGAAAGAATCAATTACCTGACCCATTGGAGACTTTCACTTATTTACCAAAAGCTGTTGTTAAAATTGTGATCACCAATTTGTTGTCTTTCAACTCCATTTTTCAACAGTAACCAGTAACATAAATATTAGTGTAACTCTGTACCTGCTTAGCATTTGGCGTATAACCACCACTGGTAATAACATCAACTCTTACCTCTTTCTTCCTCCTCCACAGGCCCTCCGTCGGCGCCCGTCCACCTCATCTCCAATGTGAACGAGACCTCTGTAAACTTGGAGTGGAGCCCGCCCCGGAGCACAGGAGGACGCCAGGACTTAACGTACAATGTGGTGTGTAAGCGTTGCGGGCCCGACGGACGACGCTGTCAGCCCTGCGGCAACGGCATCCACTTCAGCCCCCAGCAGCTCAGCCTGAAGGGAACCAGGGTGTCCATCAACGAGCTACAGGCCCACACCAACTACACCTTCGAGGTGTGGGCAGTGAATGGAGTCTCGCCTCAGAGCCCCGGGCCGGAACAGGCTGTGTCCGTGACCGTCACCACCAACCAGGCCGGTAAGACAACCAGGGATTGTTTCAGTGGTGGGTGACTCAGTTCGAGATAGAGGTCAGTTAAAGGGAGTCATCACCAAGACATATCTCACCTGCCTGTAGCCATCAGGAACAACACCGGACATCGATGTCCTAAAGTGCTGCTTAAGTTAGCTAATATTTTTGTGACAGTCCAATAGCTAGCCAAAATGTTACATCGATGAAGGTTAAAGCCTTCCATTAGTGTAGGTGCTATGTCGATCTGACTGGGAGTGGGCAACACTGATATATTGACATACCAGTATATTTTGTAACCCTATTGAATGTGTCAGTGCAGCCCAGTGAGACCCTGCCAATGACATGTTTTTACATGGTTTATGGATTTGATCTCTTTAGACCAGGCCAAGAATTACTGTGCAGTAACAGTTGAGAAAGATGTATTAGCTAAATCAGCTAGCGGGTCTGTAAAAATTGTTTATTAGGACACATGAACATAAGTTTAGAGTAAAACAGTTAGTGTACAAAGTGTTCCACCTATTGGACTGCCACCTGGACTGTTTACCTACAAGCAACCAAAGCCCGCTCAAATGTGATTGGTCAGTGCTATTCACACTACAAATGAAAACCAGAATGCTTCCGATGACAAAATCTTGGTCCCCATTCATATGCAGCTATCTGTTCATAGATATTACTGTTACCTGTACTAGTAAACTCTTATAAGTGAGCCATGGATTAAATTTGAGATTGAAGGTTCATTCTTGACAGTAAAAAACAGCAGTTGAAAAATGCAATCGCATCTCAAGGTTCAATCAGTAGCTGTTCTAGAGCTTCACAAGATCTTACTCATGACTTAGTTCACTAAATTTAGTTTTAGGTTTGCTTGCTAATCAAAGTCAGTTTTTTGACTTGTCAGTGGGAGCATGTAAAGAAAATAGTGCATGTTGGTAGAGAAGCTTTGGAGCTGTGTGTGGGGGCTTATATTTGATGCAGAGCACAGGTTACACAGAGCGCCTGAAGTACTTTTTTGGGGGCAATCTGCGTGTCAAAACATGTTTATTAAAGCTGTAAATAATTTGGGTGAAGGCTGGGTGATTACCGAGGAGGATGATGGATTCTCTGCAGTGGGAAATGATTTTCTGCAATATTTCACTTGAGTTTTGCATAATTAGGCACGAGAAGCCTAGGCTGAAGATAGGGGCAACGTGCTATATTTAGCTCTCAAGCTAATGAATTAGATGAGTTGTATTGATCTGTGGAGGCTTCATTACAAATGCTGCTGGATTGTGTGTGTATGTGTGTGTGTAATTATTCTAGTAGAATACACCCATGAATACAGCAGCCTCTCCTCCAGAGCTGAAGAAGTGCCCTCTAGCCCAGGGGTACGTTCAAAGCCACCCGTTGTTTTGTCATTTAGCCATTTTGTAACCGGTTGTTGTGCAAATGGATTTTACGACCCTGGCCCTTTCTCTTCATCCCTCCCTGCTTTCCTCCACTTATAGCCGATCATTACCTTGGTCTTCTTTACTGCTCTGCTCTTGGGTGGCAAGCTAAGTGCCTTTTTGTGTCCTTTTTTTATCACTAATTTCCATCCCTGGGAAAAGCGAATATCTTGAATAGGGCTTGGACTGGCAATTTAAGGACACAGTGGCTTGATTTATCAGCTGGGGTCAGGAAGATAGAGATGAATGGATGTGCTGCCTGTGGGAGAGCCGTGAGTCTTGCCAGACAGGCATGTGTGGGAGCTGTAATGGAGCACACCCTGGAGTCCAGGCCGAGGGCTCGTAATAGCATGTCAGTATGGCCACACTGACGCACAGTCAAGCAAAAACTCCAACGTGCACACTCTCTCACATGGATTCATACAAAGACACAGTAATACACACATTGATGTCCCCCTGAGGTTGCTCGAGGCTAATCTGCTGACTTCAACTTGTAAGATATAGATGATGTTGCCTTTGGCTCGGCACTGGTGCATGTTTCACAACTGTTCCCCAGGATTAGTTATATGAAGCTTACAGCTGGAAGCTCTATTATGGTGTGGCGTGTGTGTGTGTTTGCACATGTGCAGAACTGACTGCATGCTTGGCTAAAAGTGAGAAAATGTGTTGCGCAGAATGTTTGTGCGCTCATGGATGGAGATGATCTACATTTGCCTCTCAAACAATGTCCTCTATGTGTCTCCGGGTGTGCGTGTCTCTTCTAATTTGTGCGTGTGTGTGTGCGTGCTAAAGAGAATAGCTCCAGACTGATTGGATTTCTTCCTGCTAATGCTCGGTAGGGGCTTTGGAAGCTCTGGTTTCAGCCTCTGGTAATCCAGCCAGTCATCTGTGGCTGTCCCTCTCTCTGTATCGCCTCCCCTCATCCAGACACCGTGGATTACACATTTATTATGATAGATTTATTAGGATTTATAAGTGCTGTGGAAAAGACAACCCCCGCCACCGCCTTTCCATAAAAGTTCAAATTTCGGCTAGAGAGGAAGAAGTGAGGTAGGCAGGTTGGAAGGGAGGAGCGCTTATGTGTTTTTACAGAAGAGGAAAATGGATGAAGGTGCAGCGGAGAAATACGCCGGGAGACAAAAATTGAGACATGAGTGCTGTTGATTGCATGTGCATGCATCGGTGACCAGGCATAAGTTTGTGTGTGTGTGCGCGAAGAGGTCAGATTCCATGTCTTGCCATGAACAATTCCACTGTCATAAATCAATGGGGGTCTAACCCTTTCACCCGGACTGCACGGGGAAAGGGAGGGGAGAGAGGGGGGGGTGTCCAAGCTTTGAACTGACCCCTGGCTGTAAATGGATGTTTTTTCCCCCTTTATGGGATCAAGCACTTTGTGTGTGCATGTGTGAGAAAGAGGGAAAGAGAG
>NW_023340257.1:5315518-5320369 GCF_004916995.1 Morone saxatilis | reverse complement strand
CCCCCGCCACTTCTTCACCCCGCTGAAACTCAATCCGTGGCTGGTGCTTGAATTCCAGGCCCGTTTGAACTCAATCCGCAGCTAAAAGCAGGGTTTTGTTAGCGTTAGCTTGAAGGCTAGGCTCCCTGGAGCCCATGGTCAAAGTGATGAGAATGTATATAATGTCATAGATAATCCAATCATAATCGGTGGACCGTGAACCCCTCATTAATCATCCCACTGTAATTTTTTAAAAGGCAGATGGTCTGGAACGAGTAAGGTTACAGTATCACTGAGGGCCAGAGGTCAAAGATTCACTCCTCGTAAGAGCAGACACTACACAGAAATGCTACCTGGGCATCAATTGAAATGTTTCTTTGTTTTTCTTTGTGGTGCTTTGTTCTGGCTCTGTGGAGAATAGATGGGTTTGGTTGTTTGGTTGTGAGGATACCTACAGGCACTTTGCAGACGCTAGAACCCCTAAGGGTCTAGAGATGTGTGTGTATCCATGTAACCTTTTGTTCCTTGGTCTATACCTCCACCTGTCCCACCACCCTATATCTTCCAGTCTGCTCAAAACTCAGTCTGTACATGAGTGTTTCTCTGTTTACAACACTATCTGTCCTACGCCTGTGGGTTTCTCTTTGTAGCATCAAGAGTGTGTATGACCCAATTTTAGTGTTGTCACACTCCCTGAAGATAGAGGTTTGATTTGTGCGGCAACGACATACTGGAGGGAGGGGACGAGTGTAAGCCATTATCGTGCTTTAACCTTCACATGTTAAAGGCCTCTGAACGCAGATAGCACGGCTGCTTGAAATATGGCCTCATTATCAGCTGCGGCAGAAAGGGCTTGAGATAAGATCGTTCACTGGAGCTTTAATGAAAACCAATTGATTTGCTCTCTTGAAGACAAAAAAAAAAAGCAAAGGCATTGGGCTCATTTTGAGCTTTCCGAGGCAGACTTTGTAACTCTGCAGCAGCTCAAGGTTTCCCAGGGTGGCCTGGGTATCTGCAGAAAATGAAGTTAGACATTATTTTGCCAGCTTGTAGGAAAAGTGGCTGAGACGCTAGCATCAGCTGAAGGAAAATTGGATCAGTTTTATTTATGCCAACCATTTGTTTAGACATAGAGAATTGCCATACACTCTCTCTTTGGCAATTCAGCTGTGTGGCCATACAGCTCTGTAACACCTCAGATTTTGAACGGAAGCCAAGTTCAAAGACAAATGGAAGTGATTGCTTTGTGGCCTGGCCCACTGTTTGACTTTCTCAGCAGGAGCAAAGTGTGAGGGATTTAGGAAAGCAACACGAAACAGACTTGGTGTCTGCAAGGCTGAAAAACAACATAGAGGACTGAGACAAAGCAGTGGGCTAAAATGTGTTTTTTTCTTCTTTTTTCTGTCTTTCTTTGATCATTTCACTAGCTCCCTCACCAGTGACTTCCATCCAGGCGAAGGATATCACAAGACACACCATCTCACTGGCCTGGCAGCCACCAGATAGAGCCAATGGGGTCATCCTGGAGTATGAGGTCAAGTACTATGAGAAGGTGAGGGGTCCAATGGGAGATGTAGTTCCTGCTGATGAAATAATCTCCAAAATAGCCATCAATCTCAACAGTTTGTAAGAAGCCACATCTGATTCTTTTCTCTTTCTTTCTTTTTCTGTCTCAATGTCATCCGTCATCCTCAGGACCAAAATGAAAGAAGCTACAGGATCATAAAAACCTCTTCTAGGAACACTGACATCAAGGGTCTCACCCCCCTCACTTCCTACGTGTTCCACGTGCGTGCTCGTACGGCGGCCGGCTATGGGGAATTCAGCGGCCCATTTGAGTTCATGACCAACTCCGGTGAGTTTAGCCACAGCTCAGCTTGCCTCGATGGCATCGGTACAGTGCAGAGGCAGAGAGGCTCAACGCCAACTCAATTACCCCCTATTTCTACAAAATCTTCCAATGATAGCATCTTTTACGAGTTTGTCTCTTTCATTGTAGGGTCATTAATCAAAATAGCTGTCGTCTATGAAAGATAAATGATATTGTGCTCCGGCACCTGACGGGCAATTTGAGTAGCTTCCATTATTCAAGTTGCAATGAGTCTCAGTGGATGTGTCTGCTAGAGTTCAATCTATAAGGGTTTTTGAAGAATGATACAGTTTCTGATATTTTAAGCTGGAAGCTCTGATAGATTCTTTTTGCTTCTTTTTGCTGAAGCCAAAATATTCAGTGTTTCTACCAGACTTTAAAACTCTATAAAACCCTAAGATAACAACAGTTACACCCCCCCTACGTGGGTGGCCTCTGAAACCCCACTGACCGGCCAGTGGGTCAGTCTTTACATGGAGTGCAGCCAAAAACTGTTAACTTAATTTGAAATTCTTGTGAAGATCCCAAAGTTTCAAATATTTCCATTTGATGAATACAGAGAAGCTCTGGACAATATATATATATATATACACAACATTAAAGCTACTTAGAGGGAAATAAATAGGGAGAAACTGAATGCTGAGGAATATGAATTATATCAAGTTAAACTAGACAACAACAATTGAGCCAAACAAACCGAATCTTAACTCTCCAGTATAAACTTACGCTATATAATATGGATTGTTTATGGGAGGATATGACATAAAGGGTTTGAGAGACGCTCTGTGAGCCCAGATGTCCCCTTTGTAATGCAGATAGAGACAGCAGCGCATGATAATGACACGGTCAAGCACACATCCTAATGAGCCGTCATTGTCTCTCAGTGGCATAGGCAGAAACACACAGGGAGGAAGTGGGAGGGGGGCTCAATGACTTTGACAAAAACAGAATGTACACAGGCTCTTTCATGTGCGGCGACTCGATCGAGCGCAGTGATATTGACTTTGCTCTTTTGTCTCCGTCCATCCTTCCTCCCTTTCTCTTTTCTCTCCCATGCTCACCTCCCCTTTCTTTTCCCCCCCCATCTTTCCTTCCTTTTTCCTCAGTCCCAGCTCCCATTATTGGTGATGGGGCCAACTCCACAGTGTTACTGGTGTCCGTGGTGGGCAGCGTGGTTCTCCTCATCATTCTCATCAGCGCTTTCGTCATCAGCCGAAGGTGAGCTTCATCCTTCTTGTCCCTTCTGCTTCCTGTCTCTCCCTCTTTTCCTTCCAGATGAGGGATGTCTTGCTCAGCACCGGGAAAAGTAGCTGTCAGGAGATGGACGTCACTTGAAAACACACACACACGCACAAACACACACACTGAGCCAGCCAGCTAGTGGTGAGTGATGACTCGCCACACCGGAGACGTGATTGACAGCTCCGACAGCTGAAGAGATGCAATCAGCGACCCCTCGCTCCCTGTCCTCTGCATCCATCCCCGCTCCTCGCATCCCTCCATCCCTCTATCTTTCAGCTAGAGGCTGTAATCCTGGCCGCTAGTTATTTTCTCCCGCTGCGCCTTGCTGACCGCCGTGAAGAGAATGAGAGAGAGAGGAGGGGGGGGAAAAGAGTAAGAGGGGAGAGGGATAGGAGGGTGGACAATGAGATAAGCAGGCAATGAAAAAGTAGGAGATAGAATACAGAGAGAGAGTGAGACAGAGAGGCATCAGGTGGATTTGCAGTGACCCAATCTCAGGGTGTTAACCGGAGAGCAGGACAAAGCACCGTCACACAGATGGGATTACATGCAGATGGGGCTGCCTCACCTCAGGGTGTTAACCACACTCCCCCATGCATGTGTGTGTGTGTGTGTGCTTATGTAAAAAAAAGTATTGTTTTCGTGTGTGGTGGCACTGGGGGAAGGGGAATGTTAATGGCTTGTGTGTTGATTCTTGCATGTGTGTATATGTACCTTTGATGGCGTTTGTTGATCCCTTTATGTGTGAGTGTGCCTCTTTATATGGAAACCAAATCATTGTTTGCATGTGTGTATTGGTGTTGAGAATGATGGGAAGTGAAGAGGGCTGTTGATTGTGTGTGTATATGCCTGTGTGCGTGTCCTCTCTTTTCCATGTGATTGCCTCTCTGCCCAGCCAAGCAGGTGGTTGTCTCTGCCTTTTTTATATGCATGTGACGGCCACTGTCATTGTGCTGCTGCGGCCATTCTGTGATTGTGGGGAGGGACTGTAATCACGTAGCCGTTTACCGTTATTACACTACCACAGAAGAAGACAATGTTTCGCACATCTGGTCATTTCCACCACTGACCCAACACATCAATATAAGCACAGGTGTCAGGCTGCCTGAGGGATTCAGAGGGATTTAAGTGCATCTTCTTTAGGATTGATTTGCTGCTGTATGCTCAGTGCCCTTCAAAAACCTTCAGTGCTGAAGGAAACTTTTGACTTTATTTAGTAATACACAAAGTAAAAATACTAAAATAATAAGAATTGTTTAGTTTACTTAAATGTACTAGAGGGAGTTTTAACAGGTTATGAAACACTCTCATTTAATACTGATGCCTCTATTTTATACATAAACAAACAGGACTATCAGCGGGAAGATTGGATTTTTCTATGTAGATAATATTTTTGCCTGCCACTGGGTGAGATTCGGTTGGATTCCCCTTGAAATCAATGAAAAGAGGCAGTGTAAACACTACTGCTTTTGTCCTTGTAGGGGCTTTAAATTAAATTGAATTATTTTCAGCAAAACATACCTAAAGTTTCAAAAGTAAAATTAGCTCATTGTGCTATTATCAGAATCAGAATTCAGAATCAGAATTTTGTTTATTGCCAAGTAGGTTTTTACGCCTACGAGGAATGTGACCTGGTGCAATTATATATTTATATTATTATTAACATGCAAACAGCATTTAAATGTTGAAGCATTTAAAATAATATATATAGGTCTTCTTTTGAAATTTTGGAAAAAAAATATTTATATTTATATATTTAT
>NW_023340257.1:5299686-5315348 GCF_004916995.1 Morone saxatilis | reverse complement strand
TTCATATTTAATGGACAGATATGAGAGTGGTATCAATGTTCTCATCTCTTTCCCAAAATGTTGAACTATTTTTGAAGCTTTTATCCTAAGAGCAATTATCAAGACAAAAGTGTCATAAAAAACATTTTTCAAAAATCCCATTAGGTTAGCATTCTGTATTTACAATGAGCTCTCTTTAATAAATAATTAATATCAAACAAGAATATCAATGTCTCATCAGTAATCAGTGATTGTGTCGCCACTTCACATAATTTAATTGATGTACAAGTGGGTTTGGAGTCTTGGTTTAAGTTTTAATTAGGGTTTACTGAATTGACACTTGTATTCCATTATTGCTATAATAATCTTTCATTTTTACATGAGATGCAGATGCTTTGCTCTTTATCCTGATATTTGAATCTTGAAATGCTCCATGTGCTGTTGCCACTGTGACTGACCACCCTGCTGTCTTTGCCCCCAGAAGGAGTAAGTACAGCAAGGCCAAGCAGGACTCTGACGAGGAGAAGCACTTACATCAAGGTAACTCATAGTTAACACTCCACCTACACACTCTATAATTGAAAAACATTAGCGCTGTCAGGTGTGCTCATGTGCATGCACTCTTAACCGCAAATGAAGCCCATAAAATGGAGGGAAAAAACAAAACAGTTTTGAAGTTAATGTACTTGCATCCTAACATGCTCCAAACACCTCATTATCAAGTCATCAGCATTGTTATTTGCATTCCACAAAAAAAATCAAATTAATGAGCTCCATCTTCATTTGAGTCAGCCATATCGGCATGAAAAGCAATGGAGTTAGAGTGTGAAGCGAGGTATGGAGAGAAGAAAGTAGGAGGAGGAGGAGGAGGAGGAGAGGTTCCACAGAGGAAGGCGGTGTAGCCTGCAGCATGATGGAAATAAAGAACAGATGGAGTGTAGTTGCCGGAATGAATTAACCTTCACTTTTCACTCCCTTATTTCTTTTTTTTTGCTTCCTTCCTTCCTTTCTTTCCAAACGTCTCTCGTCAGGAGTGAGGATATACGTCGACCCCTTTACCTACGAGGACCCAAACCAAGCAGTCCGCGAGTTTGCCAAAGAGATCGACGCCTCCTGTATCAAGATTGAGAAAGTTATTGGCATTGGTGAGGAGCTTTTTGTTTGTAATCCAGCAACTTCTTTTTAATCAATTACTGTAAGTGCAGTGTAATGGGGAGCCTTTGTAGTAGGGCATATTGTAACATAGTTTGGATAAAAGCATCCACCTAATGGGATAACAGAATATTTGACATTCATTTCATGCAGATATTCTGCTACCAGCATATATTTCTCAGTGATTCATGTTTCTGTTTGGCTGTGTGTGCAGGACAGCTCGGACAATAACATTTGGTCTGCCTCAAGAGAGGTCAACGAGTAAAAAAGAAAAAAATCAGGGGAGGCTAAATAGGCTGTCCGTGGCCAGAGAAAAGTCATCCAATGACAAAATAATAAAGAGAAAGAATCAATATCCATTTCCCCTTTCTCTCTGCTCCGCTGGCCGAGGGGAGGAGGGGAGTGAGGGATTAGAGACCCTGATCAATGTTTAAAGTGGACCCCTTCTAACCTGCACACACACAGACACACAAACAGGCACACACCATCATCACATACTCCCTTCGTGATGTGATTTATGGTCCGTGCACTGTAGTATCAGAGTGCTTGTGTATCATCGTTCCACATTTTCAACCTGGCCGTGTGTTTTTCAGGGGAGTTTGGCGAGGTCTGCAGCGGCCGCCTGAAGATGCCGGGCAAGAGAGAGATCTGCGTAGCCATCAAGACGCTAAAGGCCGGCTACACTGACAAGCAGAGGAGGGACTTCCTGTCCGAGGCCAGCATCATGGGCCAGTTCGACCACCCGAACATCATTCACCTAGAGGGCGTGGTCACCAAATGTATGTGCTACAGCGTGTATTTTTGTTTACTTTATACATACAGAAAAGTGCATGATGAGAACTTTGATGGCTCAAACATAATTTGGTGTATAATTCTTTCCCTATTCGAGAAAGTATTTTGGAGAAATGAAATTGCCACAGGAAATTATAATAATACTCACACACACACACATACACACACACACAAACCGATTTACACACACAATGACTATTATATTATAATAACACAGAAAGGACATTCATTTCTGCTGTCCCCTTAAAAAAAAGTAACAATAAATCATTACAAACTACGTCTGCGGTTTTTGGGTGACTTTGGAGAAGGGTCAGTGTAGGGACAGAGGTGTGCCGTTGTGTGTTTTAATGCTTGCATACCTACGGTATCTAAAGACTTACAATCGCTTATGTTGCATATGTTGTAGGACACCTGTATTCATGCACATATGCGTGTTTGTACTTGTTCACATGTGTGTCCCATCCGGGGTATCCCCAGGTGGGCTTTGTCCAGAAGGAAGGGGGTCCAGCATTGGTGGGGAGGGGGAGGTGGAGTTAGAGGTAGCTGGGCAGTTGGTAGGGGGGGCTCTAATGGGTCCAGGAACAGGCCCTGTAGCACAGCACCAGGCTCATTAATCATGGTGTCAGCTGTAAATGTGTTTGGGGTTAGGGAGTGATACCCTATCCCTCCTCTATCTGCTGCTGCATGGCCACAAAACACCAACCCCCCCCCCCCCCCCCCCCCCCCCGGCATTCTCTCCTCTATGTCTCTCTGTGTCTCCCTACCTTTTACACCTTCTCCTGATGCTATTTGTTAGGCTAGGCGTGTTTGTGTGTGTGCATGTGTGAATCTCTTGTCAGCACATGTCGGCGTCTGTGCACCTTTGATTGCATGCATGTGTGTGTGAGTGTTACCATAGCTGATGGCCGGCCTTGGCTTGGGTTAGATGGATGAAGTGCCTTAATGTGTCGTGACACAACAGCCTGGCCCTATCTGTGCTAGATAACACCGTCTCTCTCACTCTTGGATACAGCGTACAGAAACACACAGAAAGATGCACACACACACACATTTAGCCCAAACCGGAGCTGAAAGTGAACAGCAGTTCAGGCAGAATTGCTTATCACCTATCGCACCTCTCACCACAGGGAATGACCTCTCAGACCTCGCAGAGATGGAGTGAGAAAGACAGAGAAAAGGCAGACAGATGGACAGGAGGAAGGAAAAAGAAATTGGAGAGACAAGTGGCAGACAGGGAAGGCATGAACAGAGACGTGGGGATAGAGAGAGAGACAGGAAGGCGGTTGAGAGCTGATGGATTAGAGGAAAGACAGAGAACAACAGTGGGGACGACAGAGAGAGAAAGCCGAGGGGGGTGGAACTACTGAACCGGCGGCTGAAAAAGAAAGAGACAGAGCGAGACAGAGGGAGAGAGGTGAAGGAGAAGCAGATGAGGTACGCAGCAGTGACGGGAGCCGTCATGAAAGGATGGCAAGCCAAAGCAATGGAAGATCATCCGATAACTCCCACTCCACCTCCTTCCACTCTTATGTTTGAGAGCTTGACACAAGGTTTGGGCAAATTAGTCCTTTACACTTGAGAGTGTCAGTAGAATCTATTAAAAATCCATTATTTGAATTGCACTCCCCTCTCCATTACAATCAAGTTAAAAGGAATTCTCAATCTGGCCTCAGTTTGCTGGCATGTCCAACAGAGCCAATTAAGCCTTATTAATTATGGAGGAACTCCAAATAGGCACTGAAATACATAAATGTGCGAAAATCTCTCACCAAGGACTGCTGGCTGCAGTCCACCATCTTGAGGCCTGTATATACTTAATGTTTCTATCATGCTAGTGTGTAATTAAAATCTAGCCTCCATTAGAGCTTGAAATCAGACGTGATATGTTTAACAGCTGATTTACTTAAAGTAAGAGCGTGCTAATTTAAAAAAGATCTGCGTTTAAAAGCCAGATCTTTGTTCGCCGCAAACGCCGGGGGAGAGCGTTTGCCCAATGTTCCCCCAATATTGTCCCCCTGTTGCATTTTTCCCCTTCTCGTTTTGTTGGCAGGTGATAATCGGCCCACTGGCGGGGCCCTTGCCCAGAGTTCATTGCCAAAGGCGGCAGGGCGTATTCAGTAAACAAGGAATTAGCATGCAAATGGGAAGGGAGGAAGAGGGCGGGGCTGGGAAGGCGAGAGTTTAAGGTCGCAGGTCAGACGCTCCTCAGACTTGATTGGGGAGCTGTCAATCAGCGGCGGCCCCAGGGCAGAGGCGCGCAACAAAGGGAACAAAGATGGCTGACAAAGAGAGCCCTCGCTCTCCCCCAACTTTAACTCCACTTCCTCTTTTTGGGGCAATCGCCGGAGCGCCCCGTAATTAATGGAGTGCCAATCACGCGGCGGGTAAGGGGGTGACTGACGGCCTCTTGGCTTGGCGAAAGGCCTGCTGTGGAGAGGAGGAACTGCACCTTCAAGACCTTGGCTGCCAACCGCTCGACTGGCTCTCTGCTGCTTTAGGCATTCTGTTGGAGTGCACAGGAGATTTAACACAACCTCCCCTCAAGGCATTCGGTTTTAGTCAGCACTTCTCTTCAATGCAATAAGCTTTTAAGTCCACCTTAACTGTGCCACTTGAAATGGAACGCAAAGAACAGCGCTGTTCTAGGAGGAATTTGTGGCAGCACTTTTCGGCATGTGTTGTTGCCATGGCTGGTTAGGCACCAGCTTGCTGCCATTTTGGGACAAAAACAAGCCACCCTCCCTTCTTTTCCTTTTTCCCCTCTCTTGCTCTTTCTCTCTCCTCCTCTCTTCATGCCCGCTATCCCCCCTCATCCTAAGAGACAAAGACAGACAGAGACCCACCAGGGAATGTCCACCCTCCCCACCGCCTGCCCGGGCTCAGATAAAGACACAGACGCTCCCCCAAGAGAGACGGAGAGGGGAAGACAGAGGGATGGGGTGAAAAAGGCCAGAGAGGGGTGGCAGGGATCGGGGGGGAAAAGAGAGTGAGAGTGAGAGGGAGGAAAAATAGAAAGCAATAGAGAGGAGCTAGCAGGAGAGTGACAGATGCGTCGAAAGTTGGCAGAGGAGAAAGAGGGCAAAGGGACAGTGAGTGACATAAATAGCGAGTCAGAGGGATTCTGGGTGGGTGACTCTGATGACACTTTGGATAATGCGTCCAACGTCAGTTCATATTTGCATAAACACAAGATGGTGTGTGTGTGTGTGTGTCTGTAGTGGTGTTTTGTTTCACTGGAGATGCCTTTGCAAGTGCAGGGAAAGAAGAGGGACGTCAGGGCAACCGTAACACTGAGCTAATTAAATCACTACGGGACAGAGATGGATGGCTTAACACACACTCACACACACATGCACATTCTGGAGAACCCCCCCCCCGCCTGTGTCGGGCTGTGATGTGCATCGCTTACCTCTATAATATCGCCTTCCATTCTCTCACTCTTTTTCCCTCTCTCTCTCTCTCTCTCTCTAGGTAAGCCAGTGATGATTATCACAGAGTACATGGAAAACGGATCGCTGGATGCATTCCTGAGGGTCAGTCATGCGTTTCTGTCTGCACACGTGTGCATGTGTGTGAACGTGTGGTGCGACTGTGGCGTGCTGATCCCATCTTATCTCTGTAATGTCATCCTCTGAAATTACAAGCGTTGGTTCACAAACATTCGCCCTAATCTTTATCCTCTCCTTGATCGACTTTTTTCCGATGAGGAGGTTGGCGCAGGTTTCACCACTGTGTTTCCAGGGTTCACTACACTTTGGGTTTTAGATGATGCTGAGCTACTTTAGCCAGTGAATATACACACTGTTAGAGCAAACAGAAGAAAATGCAAAAGGAACATGCGGTACTGAAAAGCATAGACATAAAGTATGTTGCACAAATAGCAACTTGTTGCACAATGGCAGCTGTGACCAGATACAGACCCATTTATGATGCATCCATAAGTGGTGTATAAAAGTTAATGAATGCTTAATAACATGCTGATATATACAGTGTCTTCATGCGTTTTTGATGCCTGTGAATGATTTGTCCAGGTTTATAGACAGTCAAACAAATGCTTTATAACACAATGTAAGATTTGCTCATTAAGAGCTTATTAAATCTTAGTGTAATTTTAACTTAAAAATGTCCTTGTGTTAGCTTACAAATGATAATATATTGCAGTGTGTTACATTATATTTATATAAACTGCTTATAAATGCTAAAGGTTTTAAAATAAATATTATAATATAGTTGTCTAGTCTATAAACAGTTAATAAATGCTTTATAACACATTATAAGGATATTTTGTCTGTATTTATCATCTATTTTATGCTGTGTTCCTGTTTATATAAGAGGAGTTATAATTATTGACAAATATATTCAGAAACACTTAAACATGTGTGAAACAAAACAATCTAAGGTTTACAAATGTCCCTATATTTTCTTACAGCCACACTGTAACCTGTTAGAGTGTGTTAGTAATCATTTGTTTAAAACTGAGTTTACTCATGTATGACTGATGTAATATTTGCAGTTAAATGTTAAACTCATTCTAAAATATTTACCAGTATGTTATATGACAATTTTTTTTTTAATATAATTTTTTTTCTGCAGAAGAACGACGGTCGCTTTACCGTTATCCAGCTCGTCGGCATCCTGCGCGGAATTGCATCAGGCATGAAGTATCTGTCAGACATGAGTTATGTCCACCGTGACCTGGCGGCTCGCAACATCCTGGTCAACAGCAACCTGGTGTGCAAGGTGTCCGACTTCGGCATGTCCCGAGTGCTGGAGGACGACCCGGAGGCTGCATACACCACCAGGGTGAGTGAGTGTGTGTGTAGGCGAGCTTGAGTCAGTGGTTTGTCTGTGTGTCACCTTACTTGTCGGCGTTGTCAGCTTTCATTAATCAGCCCATCTTTCAATTACAGGGAGGGAAGATCCCCATCCGCTGGACGGCCCCCGAGGCCATTGCTTACAGGAAGTTCACCTCGGCCAGCGATGTGTGGAGCTATGGAATTGTCATGTGGGAGGTTATGTCATACGGCGAGCGACCATACTGGGACATGAGTAACCAAGATGTAAGTCTAGAGGAATTTAATTATATGCAGACAATCATAAATAATATACAGCTGGAATTAGAGCTCAAACAATAATTCCCAGTTGTATGTGTCCTGTCAAACATTTTTAAAAGACACTTCATCATTTTAACTTGGTTATGTAATCAAATTACCTGCAGCGGTGATAAAACACCAGCAGTATATTCCCATTTCTCATTACACATTGAATTCACATTTCTAGTGCCACTAATGATGATAAAGAATTTAATTTATGCGTAACCAAATGTCTGGCGTAGGTGACTAAAATTAGGTAATTAAAAATTAAGCTATGGGTATAAAACTAGGGGGGAAATGACATAGCTGTAATCAAACTGCCTACAGTTTTTATTTCAGTTGAACTCCCTACAGACAAACAAACTCTTAAACAAAGTGACTTACAGCAGCATTGATGTACTGTCTAGGTGATCAAGGCTATTGATGAGGGCTATCGGCTGCCCCCGCCCATGGACTGCCCTGTGGCACTCCACCAGCTCATGCTGGACTGCTGGCAGAGAGAGAGGGCTGACCGGCCAAAGTTTGGACAGATCGTCAACATGCTGGACAAGCTGATCCGCAACCCCAACACCCTGAAGAGGACTGGGGGCGAGACCACTGTCAGGTGAGGGGGCGAGATACAAACATGCGTAATGTAGATATGGTATCAGTTCACACAAATCACAGTAAAAATACATATTTTCTCACTTACCTCTTATATTTAGCCATGCAGAAAGTGGTTGGTTTCTATTTGCCCCAAGTTCTAGTCCAAGCATATGCTCTGGTCACTCTGAATAAAAAGAACATACCATAAACAGTTTTTATTTAAATTATTTTTAACTTAAGAAATACAACATGGCTGGATATCTCTAGAGGTTACAGAGTATGTTATGTTGTAGTTGTGATCAACTTTTAAATTCTCTGAGAATACTGTTAATATCACATTATTTTAGAGAGCAGTCACATTCTTCAGAAATATTACAGTTTCACATATTCTTTGCATTAATAGGTGTGATTTTGGCGCTTTTGTACTACTGCAAACTCAGCAACCAGAAAGTATTTGTATGGCTCCATCAGAGAATGCTCCAACTGTCCCGTATAGAAAAGTTCCAATTGGCAACCCGCAAATATGTTGTGTTAAAAATTGACTGTACATAAACACACATTTGCAGCCCATTTACTGTACGCATTATGTTTGCTATAGTCTACCTCTAGACAAACACGCACACACATACTCTCCTATTCTCTTGCTGGTGTTTACATTCACCATTAAACATTATCTACCAGCAACGTGTGGCTCTTTTCAGCACAAACAACCTGCATAATGGATTTCTCTGCAAACTGGCTTTAATGGCGCTGTACACTCAGGAATGTAGCCGCTCTAACAGGGGGCGAGAATTACAACGTAACGCCGAGTTAAAAACAAACATGACCCTACGGCTCCGACACCATTACTCTCGAGCGGCTAAACGTGTTAAGAATGACCTGTGCGTGTTTACAGACTCGACGCAGGCCAGCGGGAGTCTGTTTGAGTTTAACGAGTGTGTGAGTGCGTGTGACCCTCACGCACGCACACACACACCCCCACCTAATGGGACACAGTGAGAGCGAGGAGGGAGTCCTTGTGGAGTAATTAGCAGAGCTGAATCCTATAAATGCAGCTTTTACAGTTACAAGAGAGAAGGGGAAAGCAGAATGTGTGCGTGTGTGTGTGAAAAGGGATCCCTATGCATAATCTTTTCCACCTACTGAGTAGAGATGACTTATTAAAGAGTCTGACATCCTGTTCTCACAGTCCAACTCAACGTTCTTTTATAAAAAAAGAGAGAACGATAAAGAGAGATAGAGTGTGTGTGTGTGTGAGAGGGAGAGAGTCATCAGAGCGGGTTGAGACCGCCACCGACTCAGACTCACCGGCCCCATGTAAATGTTTCATGGCCGACGGCGCTGCTTCAACGCTCAACAGAAAGGAAGGATGGGAAAAAAGGGAAAGTAAGATGTGAAAGAGAGGGAGGTAATTCTACTGATGAATATCTGAATGTGAGGAGGAATTCCACCGTGCGGTTAAATTCACCGAAGTGTGCCCCGGTTGTGTGTTTTCTGTAAAATAAGGATTAACTAACTGTGTCGGTCACACCCAGGAGGAAACTGTGTTTTCCTTGGCTGGGTTTCTGGTAGGACCCACAAAACAGGGACACAAAACAGAGCTGAACCTGACAGACCTGCTGAGTCCACGGAGGAGGAAAAGCTAGAGAGAAATGTACCATGGAGCATTTAACAGCTTGTGGGGAGCTCTCTGTCATCGCACAAGGTGTATGTGTCATGCCCTTCTGATACTACAGCTTCTAGTCGGAATCAGAGAAACTCTAATTCCAGTAGTGCTGTCGTCGCTGCAGTTGTCATGAATCAATGGTGTTCCAGACTGTGGAGGAAAGTGGATCATTACCTTTCAAGTCAAAAGCACTTAAACAGAATGTAACTTTTATTGTCTATTTGCACAGACTGTTGCACACATCATGGCTGTGGGCTGAATCTTGCGTGCTAGACAGAAGTAGAGGGGAGACTCCCCATTGTTCCGACGGCACGTTATTACGAAACCCCTAGAGTCTGAAAAATATCCCATTGGACTGAAAGCCCATGTGTCTGACAGCCCGTTATCCTGATACAAAAGCCCACTGCTCTGAAAATACATACTGTCCCTGGAGGTTTTGCCCTTGGGGAATGGACAAAGTCAGGTGACATTGTCATGGTAACAATAAATACGTGGTTTATGGAGTGAAAAGGTTGCAGTTTGGTTAAGTTTAGGCACCAAAACTGGGTTAGGTTTAGGAAAATATCATGGTTGGGTTAAAATATGTATGTAGGTTGGTGATAACAAAGTGTGTATTTTTGGTGCAATGGGCTTTTGTTTTTGTTATTAAAGAGTTTCCCAAAAAAAACAGGCTTTCAATCCAATGGGATATTTTTCGGACTATTGGGGTTTCGGAATAATGGGCCGTCAGAACAATGGCATGACACTAACACAGGAGCATCAAATGTTGACTGTAAATACAGAAGCAAACTGACAGCTGAGATCTGTAGGACGTAAGAAACTTGTGCTGATGAAATTAACTCTTTTCACTTTTTCTTCCACCCACACTAGGCCTAACACCACCCTGCTGGAGCCAGGGAGCCCCGAGGCGTCCTCGGCCGTGGGCACAGTGGAGGACTGGCTGCAGGCCATTGGCATGGAAAGATACAGCGACAACTTCACCGCTGCTGGCTACACCACTCCAGAGGCTGTGGTCCACATGACACAAGAGTGAGTAGAGAAGGGAGAATATGAGAAAGTAAAAAACTGTTCTTATAGTGAGTGAATTCTGTGAATGGAGTGAGACACTTTCTTCAATGGATTCTCACTTGATGAAGAAGTTCCAGTAAAAGAAAGAGTGTTTAGATTTTATATAATTCCACAAAATTAATATTTGTGAAGTTAGTGTATGTCACAGTTTATGGGCTTGAAGAAGAATATGACTCATTACTAAAGACAGCAGACTTCCAGAAATAATCAGGAAACTTTTTAAAAAACGTTGATCATTATTTTGAAGACTATGATTTTGAAATTAATAGAAAATTATAATTAACTCTTAAATCAGTTTATCAATATTTTTGGAAATACACTTTATTGCTTTCTTGCAGAAAGATAAGACGGTTGGTATTGGTATCTTCTCATCTAACTCTAATAAGTGTATTCCTCAAAATGTCAGACCATTCCTTCATAATTGGTGCAGTCAGTCAGGGATTTTTCTACATGTGTTAAATGTTTGTCCACTTCTGTCAATCGTCTGTAATATTTTCATTTTTCAGTTATTAAGATTACAGGATTAGGCTTGCTGTGTTGGCGAGTGAAAGTCCTTACTCAGCAGTTAAACTGTCAGGCCAGTTTCCACTAGAAGGCTGTAAAATTCATCATGTGGATCAGTCCTACGTGTGTTTGTTATTGTTGTCCCCAGTCCTAAAAGGCCTCTTTTCCCCATCCTTTTCAGGGATATGGCTCGCATAGGCATCTCCTCGGCAGCACACCAGAACAAGATCCTGACCAGCGTCCAGGGAATGCTGTCCCAAATGCAACAGATGCAAGGCAGAATGGTTCCCGTCTGAGAGGTTTAAACAAAGCGAAAGGAAAAGGAAGCAAAGCGACTTCGTTTCTTATGAAAAAAAAATAAATAAATAACAAAAAAGATTAAATATTAAAAAAAGAGACAAATAAACTATGAAGAAATAGTTTACCTCATCCATGCACTTTAAATTGGATCTAAAAGAAAAGAAGATGTTGATGAAGAAGAAAAAAAAGTGGTGAAAATGGCACTTTTTTAAAAATCAGACCTTTACCTTGCCCTTTTTTCGTTGTTTTGGAGAATGGGACACTTCTGTCTGCAGCATTTATGGATAGATGGAGGGACGGCTGGAAAAGTGCTTCCGAGAGGCCAATCTGGAGTGCCTTTAATGGTCTGGAAGGAAAAGCGAGGAAGGGGGGGATCGTACCTTTCTTCCTCTTCTTGGGCAGAGTGTTGTTTCTGGAACTTTCTTTCTGGAATAATCCGCGGAGCAGATTTTTTTGATTTCCTGTGACTGTGTTTATTGTACATGAATTGTTTCTGTGGGACTCGCAGGCTGCCCCGGCCACCATTGTTCTCTCTCAGCTGGATCTGTTTGATATCACGCAGACAAAATGGAGAATCCTGACTGTCGTATATAAACAGTGAATCTCTGAGAGGTTGAGGGTTGGATACCGAGGGGTGCAGGGAGGGCTTATTTTGAGGAGCTTTTTGTGTTTTTCGCTCTGTTCTGGCCTTGTTTTTCTCCCAGAACGCTGTACTTTGTTGCCCTCAGGACATTGCTGAGAATGTCTTTGATCTTCCAGAGGAGCCTTCCCACTCCCCTGTCTCCAAAAATGCCTCCCTCACCCTCAGATAAACACACAATTTGGATTCTTCCCATTCATCCTCCCCACAATCTGAAACAAACCCCCAGCCCCGCCCGCCCCGCCCGCTACTGCAGGACCCCCCAACTCCCCTCTTACCAAATTTATGGACAGCTGTTGCACTCAGTTGAATTGGCTTCACTAAACTGGACGCGAGAGTGAAGGAATTTATTGGCTATATTTGGACAAAAGGATGCAACAAAGGCAATATGGATGCTGAGTGAATCAGAATCATCAGAATCATCAGCATCGTCAAGAAAACAAACCAGAAAATACACAGGATTACTCAAACCGTCATCAAGGTGAGGATCAATACAATTATATTTCTTTCTTCCTGAGATCAGCACAAAAAAGCCCTATTAAAATAAAACAAACATACTGGATTAAACCTCCCTTTATTATTGCGGTATGTTTCTAATATCTGCTTTGGGTCTAAAAGATTTATTAGACCCCCGTCTCTCTCTCTCATCACTGGCCCCTCAGCTCCAGAAGCTGTGTTAATTAACAGGCGGGTCGCGCCACCTCAGGCAGCCAGAGCAGATCAATAGCCACTGGTCTGTGATCAGTCTGCGGGCCTGATGCTGCTGGCATGTTAATGAGAAGAATTAATCAGCCGCTGACTCCCAGTCAGCCAAACAGAGCCCAACAGAGCTCGGAAACACTTTCTGGGAAAGAGGAGAAGGTGTTTAGCCAACACACCAATATGTTGTCAAGGTACCAGGAAGGTCTTAGATAGAAGTCGCCCTCTTATTTTGATTCATTCAATAAATGAGATATTACATACTGTTCTCTCTTTTTAGCTGATCCTCTGCTAGATTTTCATTTTTGGATTTTCTGAGTGTACAGATTATTGTTTAGCACGCAAATAAATACAAGCCCGTAAGTCAATAATGCATGGATTTATAGTCACCCAGTTACATAATTACCCTATTAATTTATTTTATACACTTAGTCACCAGTTAATTAGGTACTGTAAAACTAACTAAAACTAATGCAGTCTAATACTACAGTCCTGCAATAAATCCCATCTTCGTGAAGGTTATAATGTTCAGTTTCTGTTATTTAGAGAGGTTCAAATTTATTTTTATGGTCATTTTGGAGGTTGTAGTTTGTGATGGAGTTGAATAGTGAAATGATCCTCATTAACACGCTGTATTAATTTTTTTAATTAATTAATTCAAATAATTTTTTTTGTCTGTAAAATGTCTGAAAAGTAAAACATCCCCATTATAATTTCAAACAACCATGGTTATGTTTTAAAATTGCTTTATCTGACCAAAAGTCACTAACCCAAAGATGAGGAATTTACTATCATATGTAGAAAATAATAAAACCCTCTAAAACCTGCAAACATTTGACTTTTTTGGCTTGACAAAGGACTGATGATTAATTAATTATCAAAATAGTATTAAAGAAAGAGCAAACAACAGTAAAAGCGGTAAATTGTCAGTATAAAAGCATTTACCTGAGATACAAAAACACCATACAAGGTTTTATTTGAACATGAAACAATACCCATAATAAATACTCAAATGTAATGTGCTATAATGAATCAATATTCCTGCCTGAACAATGTTGAAGGCTTTATGATGGATGTATTTCAGTTGGCGCGGTTGCACTGGCTGTACAATCTATACAAAGAGTGTTCATCTAATACGCAAACCAGTTAAATGTCTATTGCTGTGCTTTTGATATGTGCAAACAAGTCAAGGGCATGTTGCACATATATACACACACAACTGCATGTGGTGCACATAAGTTAATACATCGTTGCCACGAAATCCATATTTCCCCCTGTAGGGCAGCCGCTCTGGATGCTCTGGCTTTGGCATTCGATTTTGTTTAGCAGATGAGTCGAATGTTCCATCGGGCTGGAGCTGGAGAGCAGCATTGTTGGTCAGAACAGGATGCCAAGCAGAAATTGTTTATATTCAAAACCACCATGACTGATGCAGCCTCTCTTTTCCTCCCCACTTTTTCTTTCTCTGCAGCTGCTGCCGTCCATCATAAAACAGAATCCCGGGCCTCACTCACCACAACCAGAATTCTTCCTCCTTTTCCTCTGTCTTCCTCCTCCTGCTTTCCCCTCCTCTCCTTGGAGTCTCCTCCGACACCGAGATGACAAATCCACCCCTGAGCGCCTGGGACGTCCACCGTCACAACACGTCAACTTGACAAACTAGCCACCCCACGCTTGTGGCCACCCAGCAATGTACTGGAATTACTATGAATGATTTAACAGCATAAAAAAGAGACAATGAGAAGAATGTAATATAATCGAGAAGCCCTGCTCCAGCGGATCATGTACTTTTATTTTGAAAGTTTCATTTTATTTTGTGTTTTTTTTTTCATTTGTTTTTTCTATTGTTTTTGTTCCTGTTTGCATGTAAAGTAACAAACGTTTGATTTGAGCGTGCGAATGTGACGAGGTGTGTGCACGGGTGTTTAGGTGAGTGTGTGTGTGTGTGTGTCTAGCTGTGTGAGTGACAACGTCTTTGAAGTACTATCAGTAATTGTGTCTGTTTTTATGCCACTGTGGAGGAAGAGGAGATAACAGAGATGTTTTTTGACATAAAAAAACCCCCCAGACTTTTTTGCTTTTGTGTCGTCTAAAAAACAATGTAAGGTGTGTTGCCCCCGTCGCCCGAACTTTACTCAGCAGCAGCATTTTATTACGCAGCTTTCTGGAATGCAACCCATCTCTGCTTTGGCAGCAGCAGCGGCTTGCAATGTGGACACACAGAGACACAGACAAGTGTGACTAAAAGCCTCCTGTGCGTGGAAACACACCGAACACAGATGACAGTTTGGACCCTCCGAGTTCATGACAAGCGAAGGAGGAAATGTCGGAATCGTCTCTCTATGTGGACATGGAAGCAATTTAAGATGACGCACCTGTACACAGCAAAGGATCAGAAAAGTGAGGAAAAGGTGTTTAAGAAGGGAAAACGGTTGCTTATTTTGATTTTTTCCAGAGCACATCATACAGCTACAGGTTTAACCCAATGGACTATATTCTTTTTGTTCCTTTATCTCTTTAAACTATACTTATGTGAATGTTTTTGAACTCGTAAGTGACGCTTCATATAATACAAAAAACACCTCCGTCCTTAATACAGCTCTACTGCTCTTTCCGTTTTTGGCAATGCGTTGTTCTTTTGGGTTTTCTCTATCGAAAAAGGACCTGTTTGGAAATATGCAAGACATGTTGGGAAGGAGAAGGAAACCAGAATGTACTGTAAAATACTTTTTTCCTTTACTTAAATGTTGGACGATTTCAAAAAAGAAAAAAAAAATTAACAAAACGCAAGAGTTAATGTTTGTCATTGTATGCCTTCCGATGCCATATGATCTAGCCATGTAGATCTAACATTCTCTCAATCTTCTTTTGTACTTTTTTTTTGACATGATCATGTTTTTCTTTTCTTTTTGTTGCCATTGTTTTTTTTTGTTTTATTTTGTTTTTGTCAAGGAGCTCTAGGTACATGTAACTTATGTCATTTATTTATGTCCTTTTATATCTAGTTTGTAAAATAATAGCCTAAAGTGAAGAAAATAAAGGGGTGCCAAAGTGCATTCTTAATAAAGTAGAAACCATATGACGATCTCCCTGCCTTTCATTCACACACACACACACACACACACACACACACACACACACACAAACACACACACGCATGCAGTGTTTGGTGGAAAGACCATTA
>NW_023340257.1:5292840-5299586 GCF_004916995.1 Morone saxatilis | reverse complement strand
CACACACAAACACACACACGCATGCAGTGTTTGGTGGAAAGACCATTAGCATTTTCATCAGTTATTGTAGTCATTATTTCTGCAGAGGAGAGCTGATTACTTAACTATCATGCATTGATTACTGCATTATGTGATTGCATATAATTAAGTGGTTATATAACAGAAGGAAGAGGCCAAGGTAGAACATCCATCAGTTACTTGACCTCATTTTTTGCTTTCTATTTTTCTGTCGCTCTATGTAACCTAAACACATAGACAAAATAAAGAAATAGCCAGTCTGTTGGCAGTTTGTCCCCTCTGCAGCACATGCTTAGCAGATATCATGACTCTGGACTCGAATACTTGGCCCTCAACTCCTGTCAGGCCTTGAAGCGGCAGCGAGCACCACTCACTTGGCATGGTGCATATGTGTGTGTTTAATCAGAACAACATCTGCTTCCTGCACTCATTTCCAACAGCGATAAACCACTGATTGTCCTGAGTCTTTGATAAGGGCTCAGGAGAGAGGGGGGGGGAGAAAGGACAGTTTTAGAAACGGAGCTCAGGCGAACGTTGAGCCAAATGGCGTTGTACACATTTCCTGAGAAGTCACCAGCACAAGGCTTGCATACATTAAAGCTCTGAAGTTTGCAGTGGGAGATGTTTATCGGCCTCGAGGGGAAAGTGTGCCTCTTTCACGGATTGTTGGCAAGCCTAGAGGGGAAGACGGAAGAAGATTAGCGAGGCTGAGCTTGATAAATTTGCCCTAAACTGGGGCCGTTTGTGTTTTAGATTTTTGACAACTTGGCATGGTATTTTAATGTTCAAAAAAAGAAAAATAGTGCATGTATAGACTAGCATGCAAGGTCATTCTTAAACTTCCATTTCTTGAAACAGTTCCACATGAACTATGAATGTACAAAACTGTGTGCCAGTCCATCTTGTTAGATGTCAATGTTCTATAGGATCAAGTCAATATAATTTATCCTCAAGGAACCTTGAATATCTGTAGCAAACTTAATGGCAATCCAGTTGTCAAGATATTTCATTCTGAACCACAAATATAATCCTCATGGTGGTGCTAAAACAAAAATCAGTGGAACACCTGAGTTGTTAGGATTCGTCATCTGGGGAGCATGCATGGCTGTACTAAATCCATCTTGTAGATATTTCAGTCTGAACCAAAGTGGTGGACCGACCGTCCAACAGACTAGTACACCAACACTGCTGTCCCCAGAGGCATCCTGCTAGCGTGGCTAAATAGAAGAAGAGGATGTTGTGCTGAAAGAAATAGATGGGGGGGGGGAGCAAGACAAAGAAAAGTGCTAAATTCAGCCCTCACTGCCAGCAAAAAAGAGGACAGAAAAAGACAAAGTGAGAGGAAGAAACCCAGACGGAGAGAGTTGGAGTGTGCAGCTCACATGGAAAGGAAAAGCTGGCTGTCTGCTAGACTTGGCAAAGTAAGCCAAGTCATGTTGAAAGTTCAGGTAGTGGCCCTTATTTGGCTGGAATGCTGCCTTTTCTTAACAAAATCAGCACAATCCAACACCTCTGTCAGTAAAGACTCGACTTCTCAGGGAGACGGCCCAAGAAAGTGGTCTCCCAGGTATTCTAGCCTATGATCCATTTTATGAGTAAAAATACAGCGCAGATGGTAGAAAAAAGAACATCCAGTATTTGGATAGTTGATGACTTTATCTACCACTGATGTGAAACTTAATATCTACAATAAATTCCAAAGAAATATCTGTTGTATGCTGGCCTGGTATTGTAGGAATTCCATGTTGGACTATTCCGCAGATTACATTTTTCTTTCAGTGCCAACATTCAGGGCTAATGCTGAAAGTAGTGTGCATTATGTGAAACATCATTTAAATAAATAACTTCTGGTAGCTTTTTATTATGATTTACTTGAAAACAGAAATGTGTAAAACAATAACGGAACACTGCCCCGCCCTCGTGCAAATAAATTCACACATGGCTGTCAAAACCACTTCAGTCTAAGACTGAACATAGACAAGTCCAAGTCAAGGATCCAAATAAGCCTCAGTCTGAGTCAATGGGCCAACAAAAACTGTCCTATTCCAAGACCAAGCCAACCAGTGTCCTATCACATCAGTATATGACATAAACCTTAAAAATCATCCTACACTGGGTTTTAAACATTCAGAATCAAGAAGTAATTAATCTTGTTATGAGCTGTAGCCACAATCCATCTGTAAGCCAAGTGCCTCACCATAAGCAAGTGTTTTACTTGCCTAACCCTAACCATTAGGGATGCCCTGAACCAATGCTGAGGCTCATTTCTCAATAATTTAAGATTAAAAGTATTTAATCAACATTGCACATCTTCTGCTTTTTAAATATTTATTTTTACTATGTACACTAGGAATCACTGACATTAAATTAATTTTCAGGATGAATTTAGTTCTGTCTGATCTCATTTTCAAGTAGTAGCTTGAGTGTGCATTGAGCAGGTGTGTCATTTGGGTAAATACTGGTATCGAATTTGGACTCAATTTTGGCACCAATATATTAAAGGACTTGGATCGGAATCAGGGCCAAAAAAGCTTTTTTGGTACAACCCCATCTGAACTATAGTTTAATTACCATAGCCACAATCTTACACTAGCCTTAACTAGAAAGCATGAATTTGAAAAAGACTGGCAGTGGATGATTCTTGCCTGCAAATAGTGTTGTTGTATGCACATTATTCCTTGAACAACTTTGGGATATGTGAGCTCCTGAAGATCCCCTTAAAACTTGTCTCACCTGCGATATCTCAATCAAGCCTCAATTCAGCAAACCCTTTCACACTTATAGCCACACAAAGGGGCTAAAGACAAGTCAAGAAACATCAATCCTACCACTTCAGATCCTCTTTTGCGCGCGCACACACACACACACAAACACACCACAAAACACACACACACACCCCAGAACCCTCAATGCTTTTGTCAACCAATCTAATTAAAAACCCTTAAGGCAAAGTGCCAGCCCTTCAAACTAGCTTAACCCGCACAGCTCCACTGTCACTGCAAACCTTTTCATTGGGTCACTTTGTTTCATAATTCAATTTACTGATTCAAAAGATAAAACCCCTCCTGGCCCGTCCTCTAAGCCAATCACAATGGGGCGCCACCCTTCACACTGACATTATGATTACTCTGTCCTTTGTGTTGTCATTCTTAAGTACGTCCTTAAGTCCACACAATATTATAATCCATAATCCAAACGCTTCAATCTTAAACCCCAGCTGCTTCAACCAATTCAAGTTTTCTTTTCTTAACTCTCCAGGTGAATGGTTGGCATTTTTGTTGTGGTGAAGGACGATTTAAGAGGAAAACTGAGGGCTGTAATGACGTACAGGGAAATATTTGACAGCAGTAAAAAAAAAACAAAAGAGAAAAGTTGGAGGAAGAAAACAACAAGAGCTGAAAGCTTCAGTGAGAAAATAGCTGGGCAGAGTCTCTCAAACGTCTGAGCATATTGATCGAGAGGCTTCCAGCATAGAGTTGACCTTGTGTCTGGTCTGTGAGGTATTACTTCTGAGGACTTTTGATGGACAACGCATATGCAGCGATACCCAGAAAGGGCCAAAAGATGCCTATGTCGGAACAAAACAGGAGCAAATTCTGGCAGTATGACAGAGTGTGTCTTAATTTAGCTGTGTTTGAAATCTCTCAGTTCACAGTCAGACGCTGTCTGTGTAGCCGTCAAACGCAGCTTTGGTTCAGCAAACACCAGAGGCAGAAACTATCGCAGACAAACACCCGACAACATGAAAAAGCACTTACGGGAGAAGCACACTCTCTTGGTTGCAACCCGGCCTAAAGGCAACTTTTTTTCACCCCTGTGTCTCCTGTGAGTAATGGGAATGAACGGGAGACGAATGAGAATCAGAGAACAAAACCAACATGGGAAAACAGCGACAAAGAAAGAGAGAGAAGAGAGATAAAGGGATGAAGACTGATGGGTGACAACTTAAGAGACAAAGCTGAGAACGTGTTTAAGTCTCTTGACAGTCTACAAGTAATTGGAAGCAGATCGGATTTATTCAAGGATGCTTAAAATTAATAAGTATAGTATAAGTATCTATATGAGAACCTTCAGTGAATATTTTTAAAGGAAAGCAGAGGACATTTATGGTTTCTTTTGCAAGGATGTCTTGCAGGAAAGAAAAACAGCAAATATGTCTCTAGATTTTTTGGAACTTTGAGAATTTTTCAATTTCTTTTCTCTGAATATTTTAGCAGCAAGGTTCTTTGATTGGCAGGATGAAGGCTGATGGTCAGTTGATCTGTCCATCACTTTTTTGAACAATGAGATTTGGTGTCCAGATGATGTATGAACTGATCCCTTACCTGTTCTTCTTGTGCCACCAACAGGTTGACCAATGTGGTGCTGAGTGAAATGTCTGTACAATTAAGGGATGGTTTGCCATGAAATATGGTACAGACGTATATTTTCCCACAAGAAGAATCCTACTGACTCTCCCTTGACTTTTCTTCTAGTGCCAAGAAAAGGTTGACATTTTTGTTTTTTATTGAAATATTCTGACAGCTACTGGGTGGTTGGCAACAAAAAACACAGAGGATACATTTTAAAAACTTGGTGATCCTAGCATCATCTTGCATTATCAGGTAAAAATTCTAATGTTTTCAATACGTTGGTTTTGACCATATTTCTCCAAACACAGCCGTCACACAGCGTCTCAGAGCTGCTACCATGTTCCTTGTTTGGTAATGGCTGAGAGTCAAAACTGGGAGTTGGACATGGAGGGATGATAAAGAGATTTCGAGGGGAGATCTGGATGAAGTGGAGGAGAAGTTTCCTCTGTTTATGAACTCACTATTCAGCACCTCATAAAACATGGCTGTTTTCAAATATGCCATGGCTCTGAACATCTGTCTAAAGGTTAGGAGGACAAAACTGAAGGACGCATTTGCGGTGAAGCCAAACTACGTACTGGTTTAACCAGTCAACACATACCGCAGCTGCTTTTCTGGGAAAACTAAATGTATTGTTTGACAGTGACGGCTGCAGCTAACCTAAATTAGTATGTTTTTGCTCAAGGCTACAGCCACCAAACCAACGACAAGTAGAGCCTTTAAGTAAGCGGCCTTTGCATCTCTTCCCACCTGCTTTGTGTGGGAAACCGTCCTCCTCCAGGAGCGTAATTCTCGCTGATTGTTGGTCTATTGGGAGAACTTGGAGCTTTATCAGCCCCACCAGACTAATCTCACCTCTGGGCCAAAGGGTGGTGGCGGGTGGCCTGTTCCCAAATGAAGGCGAAGGGAGGTCACCTACTTGACCACTCAATTGCTCCTTATCTAGATTCAGTGGCCACACAGCTGGCCCCACCTGATAGGCTGACCTTTGACATTACTGAACACACGCAGAGCCAAATCCACACACATACACAAACATGCTAATCTTTAGAGCAAACCACTTTCCCTAGCCACTGGCTCTCTTGTCTTGGACTCCTCAAGCTGGAAGGTTAAGGAGGGAAAGTGCATGTGCGAGTGTGATGTGGATTCGGCTTCCATCTCTGCCAGCAAGATGAAGGTTAATCAAGTCAGCCCTCTAACCTTGCCTTCCTACTCCCCCTCTCTGTCTGGATGGAGGCCTGATGCAGGTCCAGCAGGCTATCAGCTCAAGCAGAAACCTGGTTATCACAGTGAAAGCAATGTTCAAAATCCCCTTGATAACTGCCTGATAGACTGAGATGGACAGACAGCTATAGAGAGACAGAGGGAGAAAAGTGGAAAAGAGAAATGAAAAGAAATCTGTTGATGAAAGCAGAAGTGGGGAGACAGCCAGGTGATTCAACTCACACTCTTTTCAATTGCCCCCAAACCCCTTTTCTAACCTTATTTTACTTAAAAAGTTGAAACAGAAAAGTAAAAAGAAGGAATGATAGAGTGAAAGAAAGAAAAGAAAAGGCCCCTTGTAACACAACGGCCATCCATCATCTGCTGGTTTGAGCCCAACGGTGAGAAAAAGGAGTATAGATTAAAGGAGACAGAGAGCTCAGGCTTGGGGATTTTCTCTGTTCAGTGCAGCGTTGGCCTTTGGACCGTTGACAGCAATACGATTCCTATCACTGCTCGCATGTGGGCTACAACACATGCGAGCCAACACACACACACACTCAAACATATGGACACATACATGTAAACTTGATCCACACAGTCTTAATCCTCAGTTTTCAGCAGGTTGGGGAATGGAATTAAAATAGCACCCATGCCAGGGGATTGTGCTACAACATTTTGTGATAAGATCATGAATAGAGAAATACAGTATGAAACAGCCCAGCTCGTCTATATGTATGAGTTCTTTCATGCCCAGCAGGTTTTTGTTAACAAGGGATGTGTGTTTTTGTGATAGAAGATAATGTGGTCTTGTGTTTCACATTACAAATGTATTACAGCTGCAACAATAATACTAATAGAAATTCCTATAATAATACTACAATTGGCTATGTTGGGTTTCGTTGTGTCACAAAACAATAAACACATAACACACTTGCTAACAATACATATTATAACATATAACACAAAAAACATAACTTACAGAAGACAAACATTCGTTGACATTGACTGGGACATGGATGAATAAAGACAGAAATTAAATTAAATTAAAATAATAAGCTAAAATAGCATGACATAAAAGCATTCTATAAAGATCTGCTTTGTGGCAGTACAACAACCAACACATTTGGACATTGATGTGTGGTGGTTATTACATTATTATTTGGGTCTAAA
>NW_023340257.1:5292061-5292740 GCF_004916995.1 Morone saxatilis | reverse complement strand
ATTCACTCCAAAATTAGATAGTATATTAATTCTCAGATCATGGGGATGGCTGGCTGTGGTTCACTTGTGACATTTTGATGTTGCATACAAGAAAAAAAAACTATATTTTACTAAATCAACAAGAAATAAAACGTTTATTTTTGGTGTTTTAATAATGGTGTATTTTGGTTACATTTGGTAATCATTACTTATATTTAAGATGAACATGATTGTTGCTGGCCTCCATGGTTGCCTGTAGCAGCTGGGGCCCCAGAAAGCTTTTCCCTTTTCCCCCATTATGGGCGGCCTTGCCTGTCTTTGTGGTATTTTGGTGCCCAGCACAGCGTGCAGGTTGGCGGAGAAGTGCAAACAGGTGAGATGTCCATTAAAATGAGGCAGTGGAAAGCAGATGTTTGTATTTGGTGGGATTTGGGTCTTAGAAGTTGCTGTGTTAGAACCATGTCTGTTACTCAGACCATCAGCAATTCTGCAGCTAATGGGATGATTTTGTCAGCAAGAAAAAACTAAACACAGAAAAATGCTCACAACAAAAATAAATAGCCAGTAGATTTGATTAAATCAGCATAAAAAAATTACATTTGTGGTTAAAGCAGGAATGGCAGTAATCAGTCTGCGTTGATCTATACATTGAGATATGTGATTCTATTGTCCACATCTGTATGAAAAGCTTCTCCTTTAG
>NW_023340257.1:5291431-5292046 GCF_004916995.1 Morone saxatilis | reverse complement strand
ACAGATATGTTGATAAATCTGCAGTACTGAACTACTATATTCAGATCAATTAGCATTTTCTATCCACATATGAAGCGATGCTGAGTCTTGCAACTGCTGGTCACCCTTAAGTAAAAGGTTTTGCCTAAGGGAGAGTCTTGGTTGAATCATTACCACTAAAGCCTATCATTTACTGGAGCTCCTAATATGGGTTCTTCTCCATTTTACTGCACTCCGGTATCCTCCAGCAATCCAAAAACATGCCGGTTACAATTAACTAAATAACTCATATTTATAGTATGAGTGTCTATCTTAGTTATTCAATCAACTGCCGAACTCTCAAGGGTGTTTCCATTCCTGCTGCCTGATGCATGCTGGGATTGGCTCCAGCTCCTCAGCGATTTCTAAATTATTGAAAATGTATTGCCATTTCCTGCCATGTTCCTTACCTTTTCTGCTGAGTAAAAGTCAACAAAAACTACTAAACTAGAGATAACACAGAGTGACATAATCCGCTGTGAAGCAGGAGTGAGGGTTTCAGAAATAACAAAGCCCAGCGTGCCTGCTTTGGACAGTGGAAATTGAGTACTTAATAAAGCTGTGTAATAAGCAGGGCTGGTAGCGGGGCTGATATTT
>NW_023340257.1:5291153-5291392 GCF_004916995.1 Morone saxatilis | reverse complement strand
ATCCTATTTGAAGACATCATTCAATCTCTGAACTCCAGCCCCCACCGTCAGGGCTCCTCTACCCCCTCGGAGTGAGGGATTCTGGGGCTGGGCCGGGTTCTTCACCCATACACGACCCCATCGACTGAGCTGCTCTCCACCAGCTAAATGATTGATACTAGCCTTTGCTAACTAGACTCCAGAGTCCAAAAACAACTAAGGCTGACTGGCCAGTCGGCTGCAGTGTGTGTGTGTGTGTG
>NW_023340257.1:5290792-5291114 GCF_004916995.1 Morone saxatilis | reverse complement strand
TCTGTGTGTCTGTATGTGTGTGTGCATGGATAATCAGCCCAGGAGACTCAGTAAAAATATGTGTGCAGGAATGAGGCAGAGTGTGTTTGTGTATGTTTGTGAGAAAATGTGCTTGCGGGTATAAAAGTTTAAAATAGCAAACCTTCTGAGTAGTTAAGGTGTGTATATTGGGGGAGTGTGTGTTTGTGTATTTCTTGCGAGCGTGTGTTTGTGTAAGGCTTAGCTCAGCACAGCTTTTTCAGCTTCATGTTTGCCCTCAAATCCAATCCGTACATGTACATTACATGAGCTCTTTGGTGTGGGAAAATGTGTGTGTGTGTGT
>NW_023340257.1:5289614-5290772 GCF_004916995.1 Morone saxatilis | reverse complement strand
CATAGATTTGACTGGTTAACTTAAATTCAGTGGGACCACACAGCACGTACCGATGGAGTCAGGGCTTGGTCATAATAAGGTTACAGTTAGGCTAATTGAATGAAGCTCTTTGTGCTTTGGTTTAACGGTTAGCCTGCTAGCGCTTTTTGAACCCATGACACTAATTGTACAGTCCATTAAGTAGCTATAAAGGGGCCAATAGCTAACATGGCATGGGTCACACAACAAGCAAAAAAAAAAGCTCTACCTGGAAAGATAAGGGCACAAATCACTCTAAATGACAATAATGAAATACCATGAAATCAACCATTCCCTTTAGATTTAAAGTTTGATTTTCAGCCCGGCTCTGTATTCGGTCCTTGTTAACCCTGAGGTTCTGTACCTATTAATAACTATTATTGCCGTATCTCTACCATCATTACTGCAGGTCAATGGACCTATCTGGGGAACTTATGGCTAGACTATCACCATGGAAACCAAAGTCTTGCCTCTTATTAATTGGCAATTAAACTGGGTCATGAAACCTCTCTTAACAAATCACAGAGGTCCAATAACTTAAATTTCCCTTCACGTGCAGCGGCCACGCTCGGTCTCATGGGTATTTGTGATATTTCTAAAAGAACAGAAGAGTCAACTAGCTCGCCTGTGAAGTGTGAAGGAAAGTTTTAGAGAAGTAAAAATTTTGAGGCTGGGTTCAAGAGAAGAAAAAAATATCGAGGCCAAAGTACAAATTCAAATTTTACCCAACCACAAGCTTCTCTCACACACAAATATACAAACACATGGTGTCCCAATGTGTGATCCTTCATTTCAGAGAGATCAACTAGAAGATGCAGCTAATAATGCAAGTCAAAAACTGCATCATAGTATCTGATATGTATGTTTTCATGCACACACGCACACACAAGCACAAACTTAATAGTCTGCAGGCTGTTGCACCTGCTATGTGGTGTGGGCTGCGTTATACAAATTGGTTACGATGAGTTGCTGCTGACACCACTTGTTGCTTGTATCAGAAAAATGTTGTGCTGTTGACTTCAGTTCAAGTTTTTGCCTACATTTTCAGTATTTATTACCATATGTATGCGTGATACAGCCATCCTCACCTTAGTAAAAACATCAAAGCACAACAAAAGTAATAGACTTTTTTCACAGCAG
>NW_023340257.1:5278662-5289581 GCF_004916995.1 Morone saxatilis | reverse complement strand
CATGTTGGCTCACTGGAAAGGCTTTACTGCATTAAGTGGAACAGAACCTGAATTAGTATAATTTGTAAAATCTGACTTCACCCTATTTCATGTTCACACACTAGTTTCTTTATTTCTGTCATTAGCAGCTTTCTCATCTATCCAGATTTTTATCAAGAAGAGGCACTATAATTGAAACATCACTTTCTGCAATACATTTTGGTTACAGTTGACTGAGTTCAGTTAAAGTTTAAGTAGAGATGGTGCAACTGAACAAAGTTTAGTGTGAAACCGGGGTCAGAGCCAGTCGTTGTAAACATTTGGGGCCAAGCCCACGCTTATGGTCTCCAGGAGCATGCTCCCCTGGTGAGATTTTTTCCCCCTATTTACAGCAGCTATATGGACTTTTTTTCAAAGCAGTTGAGATAATAAAATACCTAAATATCTGTACATAGTTTCCCAGGAAAAAAATCAACCTGTGGTGCCTACATCCTAGTTTGTATCTAATTGGTCTTTATCATTGTGAAACCAGAACACAAATCAATTTTCACTTCTGGCTGCCACCTAAAACACAAAAACAACAATTGTCTGATATTATTTTTAAGTTACATAGCATAGCAGGTAGGGTAGGAACTAATTTTGAAAACTATTTTTGTTAAACTATGCCGCAGTAGAGTTCACAGAGTGAATATTTAGGTGACATATCTGCTACATGTGAATCAATACCATAATACTGTAATAATTTCTCTAGTAATAGAACTTTTGCTCCATTTACTAGAGAATGAGGAGAAGGGACAGAAAGTTGATGTTATATTAAAAGCCTAAAAGATTTTTCAGAAAACATTCTGAGCTGGAGCCCCAGCAGCAACCCCCCCAGCTCCGACCCTGTGTGAAATTACCTAGTTTTGACAGTTAATGGTTATTTTACATTTGAGCTCATTGCGTTCAGCTGGGGTACCAGGCTGCTGCTCTCTTTCTTGAATAGGATGGACTTACAGTCAAAGTGTTGATGGCTTATCAAGTAAGTTAGTGTATTTCTGTTGTCATGTGAAAACCAGCTGGGGTTCTGGTGATTTTCAGGTTTTTACTTCCTCTGATGGATTATGTGGTTCTTCTGTGGGTCAAAAACAGTCTGCGACCCTCAAGCTCATGAAACACTGTCAAAAACCACGTTGGACTAAAACAAGAATGTTTTTCTTTAGTTGTTGAAAACTTGACATATGAACATTTTTCATCCAGGAATACACATTGATTAATCAGTGTGATTAATTTTATGCTAAAATTCCCTGTTGTTTCACTGCCATGTGTTTCCCCTTACCTCCATCACCCACAATACTCTCCTCCACCTCTGCTTATTCTCTCTCTTTCTCTCTCTCTCTCCAGTCTAAATAAAGTGTCTGCAGGGGTAACTCAGTCCCTGAAACAGTGGAGATTAACGTGTCCATTGGGGACAACAGTGAGTAGAGGGAGAAAGAGAAGAAGAAAGTGTTCTCACTGTGTGGAATTCAGTTCATTTAAAAATAGACCCCTGGCTTTTCTCTCAGCATTTTTTGTTGAGGGGCACAACAGCCCATGGTTTAAGAATGAAGAAAGCACTGTAACAATAAAAATGTTAATTGATCATGTTTCGCTAACATTAAATGTAGGATATTGAGTTTTTTTTTTTGCTCTACTAACATGATGAATATGGTAAACATTATACAAAGGCATCTTAGCATTTCATTGTGAGCATGTTAGCATGCTGACATTAGCATTTAGTTCAAAGCTGCAGTGTGAACTGGCCATCCCTGAAATCTGATTGGCCTCCCTAAGTGCCACCCCATTTTCCTTACGTCTTCCACTCTGCACTGTCTTTAAGAAGCTGTAGTGAACTAGATGACCTAACGCATCCATTGATACCAACCATGACAGGCATGTTGGGAAGGGGGCTAAATAACACTCCAAAGTTAGGCTAAATTTGGGGCTGGAAAAACTGGCATGGCCATTTTCAAAGAGACCCCTTGACCTCTGACCTCAGGATATCTGAATGAAAATGGGTTCTATGTGCACCCTCAAGTCTCTACTTTGCAGACATGCCCAAATTATGCTAATCCCATTTGAGCAAAAAACAGTGTTATTTTCGCCTGCAAATTTTAATATTTCTGCGTACTGGGGTCCATCAAAATTATTGGAATTGCATAACTTAAGACACATACTTCATGCCACCTCCTGCATAAGTCAGCTCCCCTTTTGTGCCACCCCAGTCAAAAAAGCCTGTGGCGCTAACCAATGATGTTATAATTTGTAAGCAGCACAGCACATTGGTCTGATGATCTAATCCAGAAACACACATAAAGTATGTAGACACTCATACAACCATCACATTATGGTCATATTTCACTCCTCACATACTCATTGACACGATCACACTTAAGAGCTAAGCTGCTGCACATAATGACACTTTCCTGTGGCGTTAAAATGTAACTTCAATAGGAGGGGAGGCGGTGGAGGAGGGAGAAGTGGTTACCTCCAAGCCAAACACTCCCAGCCATCCGAGGAAATCAAACAGGTGGCCTGACAGACAATCCTCCAATTTATTTGGCTCACAGCATGCTACCGGCGGAAGCCGAAGCTAAAATGGAAACTCAGTAACTGACCTTTAATGTAATACGGCGCCGATGGCTCACCAAAGAAAGCCTCTGGAGTAGCGGCCGCTGTGCGACTGTGGGTGTGTGTGTGTGAGAAAGTGTGTGTGTGATGAGTTATGACCAGCTCTCATGTCGGCATTTGAGAAGTTGAGAGCCAAAGCCAGGTGGATTAGGACAACTGGTCTCTGTGAGAATGCTCAAAATGGGTTTAAGAAAGTGGGAGTGCGTGTGTGTCTGTGTCTGTGTGTGTGTGTGTGAGAGAGAGAACAGAAATACACAACAGAAGCAGAGGCATGAAAAGCCGCCTTAAACAAAAGAAAGCAAAATAAAGAAAGCAAACCACCAGAACTGCACGGAAAATAAAACATGTAAAAAATAAAATGTGACTCAATCACACTGAGAAAAACTAGCCTGAACTAGAACACTAAACAGTGACTGCATGGGCTGAGGGCACGTTTGAGGCACTAAACTCATAGATACACACTTCCTTTGCCCCTTCACTTGCAGGTCATGACCCTTCTGACATCCAAAACAGGTGTGTCAGCAAGGCCTTACAGAGCCCCTTTGTTTGGTAGAAACAAATGATACTTATAAACACTACAGGGACAGGAGGTTAATGGCGGTGGAGTGGAAAAGGAGTTTCAACTGACTGAACTCGGAGGAAGAAGGATTGAACTGAATTATACTGTATACTGGGGAGTCGTAAAGTGAACATTTCCTGTTGCCTCCATAATGTGAAAAATATCCTGAAAAAATGTCTGTAGACATGGTTGAGAAATCCAAATTAAACATTTAAAAGTAGGTAGTTTTTAAGGAACAATTCAAATTATTTATACAGCCAAAAGCCCTGGTCAGACAAAAGTGACGGATCACAGAGATTGAACTAAAATTGATTTGCTCCAAAACTTTGCTGTTTTCAATGCCGGTGTTAGTGGGCCTTCAGTCCCGAGTTTGTCTCAGAAAGCTGATTGGGATAACTACAGTGGGAAAACAGAGTAGAAAAGAATGACAGGTCAACAAATACGAGAAAATATCATTAAAAAAATATTTGAGAAAAGATAATGAGTAAGTGCTTTGTTTAGTGGTTATTAGCGTCTTCAGTACAACTTTCAGCTTTTGTTGTAATCTAGAGATTGTACTGTTACATGCCATTACATCAGTGTCTCCCCTTTCAGAAGAAACACTCCACTTTCATAGTGACAGAAAGAAAAAAAAGAGCTCCAGTGGATGCTTGTTCCCTTCTTTTTCCTTTCAGGCAATGAATAGAATTTACTTATTCATCTGTTTATCTGTTCTGAGCGACACATGAATACATTCATCAAAGCCACCCTAATCCTGTGTTTTGCTCACATGTGTTTTTGTAAGCGCGAGTGATGTTGCATTGGTAAACATTATTATCCTGGGACGAGGTGTAAAATGACAGCGAGACGGAGAAAGAGAGAGAAAGATGAGGGAGCTGCTTAGGGGAGATATCATTCGCGTCAGTCGGAGTGAACACCTATCGATTTACATCCAGCGCTCCTCTGCGCGCCACAATGAGACCTCGTGAATAATTCATGCATGTCCTATGAAAGAGCCATAAATACAGTCACTCTGCTCGTCAGCACAGCACACTCTCAGCACTTATGGTCACCCAACACGGCTAGTTAGCAGAGGAAGTGGGGAGACGCAGGAGGAAGAGAGGATGCACTTGAAGTAAAGATTAGGATGATATAATGTTTGCTCTGTCTCAACTTCAGATGCATGTTCATGATGCACCATCTGCAAGTGTGATCTTCCCTTTAATGAAGGTGTACCTGCAGCAGGAGGGCTCTTTTGTTTAGAGTTGTCCCCCAGAGTTGTGGAGGGCCTTCTTCAGCCCAGCCGCCCCTGCTTTGATGACCCAGAGGATTTACATCCCACTCCCCACCATAAAACAGCCCCTCGCCTTTCATTCCTTCCACCCCACCTTTACGATCTGGGGTGGAAAGGGTGCCTGAGTTATGGGCTTTGTTTGGGACAGAAGAAAAATAAAAATGCTATACAGCCGCAGAATGTCAGGGATGTCAAGGAGGATTGTCTGCCTTGCATGTGTGGTGAATTTAGAGGGGACCGACCGGGGGATGAGGGGGATGTGTGTTTGTAGTGGATGCTGTTGCACGTGTGTGGTTTTCATCAAACCGTCATTACATCCCATTAGATCATGCAATAAATCAAGCAATACGTGCACACGACTCTGAATCAAATATTTGAGCTGAAAATAGTCAACAACTTTACAGGAGAGGGAAACGGAGAGGATGGAGTTACTGCAACTGAATTGAAGCCGCTTGTGCACTTTTGGTAAAGAGCAATGTATGAACGGAGGACTCTCTTTCCAACACAATACACACTCTGTTTGCCTCTGTAGTGGTGGAATGGGTGCTGTCTAATGACCTGAAATATACACCTCTTCATTTGTCAAAAGAGCTCGTTGCCCTTATACACTTCACTAAATCTCCACACTACTGAGGTCATCACCTCACAACTGCCATCCCTCTCTGGTCATCTATCTCCTCAAGCTCTGCGACTCCCCCCCCCATGAAGTGCACTTTCTCACACACACACATGCACAAAGTAGAACAAACCTTCATTTCAGGCCAGCTCCTCTCCACCGTAAAGCACCAAACGACTGCTCCGTCCTTGAACGTAAACGTATTAGGGAGACAGACGAGGCGTGGGAGGAGGAGGAGGAGGAGGAGGAGGAGAGAAAGCAGGAGAAGGAAAACAAGGTAAAAGAAAGGGCTTTTTCATACTGACAGTCAGCTTAATGAAAAAGCAGTTAGGGCTCGTATATCTGCTGGCCCCAAGGTTCGGCCTCCCCTTTTTCCCCCCTCAGTAAGAGCCGCTGGGCCGACGCAAGCTGCGTTGTGCCAGGCCAGGCCTTGCTGAGGAGGGTTGGGTTCGGCTTGCCGAGGAGAGCCAAGCCAGGCGGTCGAGGGTCAACCAGGACTGGGAAGGGTCACGTCAGGCTAATGAGAGCTGAGCCAGGCTAAGGGAGGGCCGGGGAGGGGTCTTGGGGAGAGCAGCGCCGGCCTTGAGTGCGGTGCAGTCGGGCACATCCATCCACAGCGGCAGACAGGAAGGACGGGACATCAGTCACCGGAGCTGCAAACCGCAGAATGCAGTGCACTGAATACACAGTTACACACATCCAGGAGCCTATACACACAGGCACAGTCATCCACACTCACACAAATACTCCCTTCCTCTTCCATTTCTTCCTCTGCAGCTTCAGATCTCTGCCAATTCTACTCCCTGTAACACTCAGTGCTTCCAGTAACTGATGCACTGCAGAGTAAAACCCGTAACGGCTAATTAGCAGCTAACGAATACATCAAGGAGGTCACTAGCAGTGAACTACACAAAGATATAAACCTTTTAATTCAACAATACTACAGTGTGATTCAAAAGCCTGATACGTTGGGCTTTTCCCTGCTACCGAGTGAATGATGAAGTCAGTAATGTTCAACAGCATGTGAAATGGCCTACATGGCTGCCATGTTGACGTGCATGTGATGAGCTGCAGATGAACTGGGCCAAGGGTATCTGCTACAGTCAGATGAAAAGCCATCCCGTACACAAGGGAGCCTCTATCCACAGAAGAGCAAACTAATTTCTAGGCCAAGAAAGTTATCGCTGCATGCAAGGGAAACTGAGACAGAGAAAGCTTTAGCGTGCCAGTAGCAAGACACAAGGCAAGGAGTTTCAATCAATAAAGTGCGTGTTTGTGTGAGAGTGGGAAAGTCTTAATGTGTGGGTTGAGGGGTAATTAGCTCACACAACTATCAAAACAAATAACGCAGTATATCTGGATGTACAATACTTCTTTGGCCTTCAAACTCCAAGGCCTGAATCCATTACATCAATGCAGGATATCTCGAAAGTACTTCAATCCAGAGAAGGCAAGGCCGCTCTAAACTAACTTGGTCAAGGAGCTTGGAGGCATCCTGTCATCATTAAGGTAAATAAAAAATGCTCAGACCGAGGGGAAGGGGGGTTTTGTTTTTTCTTTTGGTGGCCTTGAATGCCTCTCTTTATCAAAAGCATACCATTTTCAGGCAACAGTAAAGATTGGATGGGAGAAGACAGGTACATCTGGAACGCTCTGAGAAATAAACTCTCTGTAAACAATCTCCTTTTTCATTTTCAGCATCTCACATTTCCACTCTCTCTTTTTTCCCTTAAGGGTCAGGGAACCAAACTGCAAAACCATGTACTTACTTATCTCGAGTGGAGTCCACTCATGCAGATAGTTTTGGATTCATTTGCCCAGGTTTTGAGATATCCATCTCTGACTTTCAAAAGCAGCACCCTTTTCCAGAATCATTGTCCCTTTAAGAGTTCTGCTACCTAACTCTCTCCCAGAAGGTCCCGTCAAAGGGATTCATTTGGGCTGTTTTGTTAGGTTCGGGTTATTGCCATTTTTAAATGTAACTTGTAGAGAAATGTTTCTTTTTCTCTCTCTTACTATGCCATCTGTGTCCATGTTTGTTTGGATGATATAAAGCAAAAATATAGCTTCCACTCTTGGGCCAGGTTTGTTTCTCAAATTTGGCAGTACCAGGAGACTTTCTTTTCCAAGTAAAACACAGTATCAGTTGTATTAGAAAATGCCCCAAAACATTTTATGTTCTAGTGACAAAGAATAAAAGGAACAACAGGAAGTTGCGTGACTGCCGCTTCCTACCGAAAGTCGTCGTTGGGGTCTTTAAAGACTTCTCCCTAATCAAGTCATTTTTGTGCCTTAACCAATCCTTAAAGGTACTGACTGGAGTTTTTGAACACTAGTCGTTCTATGGAACAATGTTTGAGTGGGTCACTGGACGAGGCAATGTACACATGAGATGCCATACATCGTTTTTAAAACTTTTCAAAGCTATTTCTTTGGTAGTAAGCAGTGATACTGAACATCCGATATCTGATCCAGTAATTTTGGCCTGTATTGGACCGATAACAATACAGCAGGAGTATCAGATCAGCACGTCTACTAAAAACCTGTGGAAAAAAACTGATTCTAGACTAGATACAACTAATAAAATGGGACAATATGTGTGATTTAGTGGATATATATATATATTTACAACTACTTTTACTCTCTCTTTATGCACAAGAATGTCAGCAATGAGTTTTCCATGCAGACAGTCCATTTAATAAACAGAATTTCAGCGCAGGCCTTTGCCCCATATGCGAGTTATGAAAACGTAGGAGTGTAATAAATGTAAGTGCACAATAATAAACATTGAGTACATGTGTGGGTTTATGCTCTGCTACTGACCCTGAAACCTGAATGTGTGATAAGACGTAATGAATTTCTCTGGCCTGACATAAAACATAGCATTGACTCAGTGTTTATCCTGCAGAGGAATGCCAGATACATGGAGCCGCTCTCTCTCCGAGGCTGTGCTGCTGCTTATATCGGATGACTGCCATCTCACACCAACACACTCACACACACCAATATAAGCTTTTAAATTCATCACATTTTATTTATAATCTTTACAAGGCTGTTAAACTTAGGACGAGGTGTCTGGGAATGTGTGTGTGTACATATGGGTGTGTTTTTGCACTGTACACACAGTATATGGCTGTGACTTTGCTTCCTTCTCTTGGAATATTTCACCATTATCTTTATCTCTCTGTCTCTGTCTATGCTATTGTGTCTAAATCAATTCGCCTGTGAGCCGACCTTCAGAACTTACTGTCTGTACTTTTTCCCAGGTGCCAGGATTGATAACTGGATTAGAGGCTCAATAATAAGTACACAATGGCCTTCTTTGATAAGAGGAACGCTGTCAGAAGGGGAGGCTGAGAGGGGAAACTGTGCCTCATAGAAACCGCTGTGGATTACTAAATAAAAGAGTCATAAAATGCAGCCCTTTGGCTCTAGCAGAGGAAAGCTTATGCTAACACACAGCGGTAATGATTTTAATATCTGCGTTTAGAGCAAGAGACCACACGCCGTAAATTTCAAATGCACCTATTGCTGTGAGATACACCCCTCCACTACCCTGTGACTGCCTTTTCTCCATCTGCCTCGCTCTGCCTTCCATCACCTCCCTTCACCTCCCTTCTGGGTCTTTTCTTTCACTTTTTTGAGAGAAAAACATGCAGAATCAGCTCCTGTGTTTCTCTTTATTTACACAGGGGCAGATCTTTTTATTATTTATTTTTTTCCTCTCTTTGGAGCAAAATAAGGGTTTCTTCACAGCAGTGCAGTCAGGAAAAGAAATCTGACCTTTGGACCAGTTTTAAAAACATCAGTTGCGTAAAGTCCTAAAATTTTATTTTGTGTTTCTGTATTAAAGTCTCCAATGAGTCTTTTTTCCCCTCCTTTCTCTGATCAGGAGCAGGCCTGTGAAAATGAATCTATTTAATTCTTGAACACACAAGGAGAACAAATCTTTGAAATTACAGGTCCTCTTTGGGGGCCGTTCAGGCATCTGGCAAGTCACATCAAACGCACTTCAAGTGGTCCAAATGTTTTTGTTCCAAGCAGTATTCTATTAGCCTACAAGTTTGCCAGAATATGATAAGAAGTGAAATCACGAATGTAAGAACAGTGCCTCTGCTCTCTGCCCTCCATCTTCTGTCTCTGCATCTGTTCACTGTTAGCAAGATAATTATTTCAGTACCCCCCTCCTCTACTTTATGCTAAAATTCTTAGCCAATGTTGTTCCTATCCAACTGTCCAGGAAATTGTAAGATTTTTCTTTGTGGTTCCAATGGCAGGTTTTATGCAAATGAAGAAGATATAAAAAATCATGAATTATCAGTTAGCATTACAGTATTATTGTTTATCTGTCTGGGGACAGGATTTAAACATATCTGCACACCATCCAAACCTAAAATTATACTACAGCTCCCCTTTCACGTACAGCAAATCACTCATTGTGCTTTTTATAGTACTCCTTATCTTACTTTATTTTGTGCCACATCTTGTGTAACATATTTTTGTAATGTTTTAATGTAATAATTTGTTTTGCACATTTCCTGTTGCACCCATTCATTATGTAGAATATAGTACTTATTATACATATTAAAGTTGCAAGCAGTGAAGAACGGGCCTTCACATACATATAATCTCACCACCGCCAATGAGCATGCGGCCACCAAAGATGCAATTCATTTGGATGAATAATAATAATAATTCCTTATATATAATTGAGCCTTCTAAATACAGAAGAGCAGCATTCTGAATCAGGTGCAGCTGAGACCTGGTTTTTAAGGGAGAAAGACACCACTTCAGTAGTCAAGTCTTCTAAAAACAAAAGCAAAGACAGGTTTTCTAAGTCCTACAGAGACATAGGTTTTTAAAGTCATGATATATTCTCAAGAAGATAGCCTAGTTTATTATTTTTTTAATGCGTAAAGTATGTTAAAATTTAAGTCTGAGTCCATAACTACACCAAGATTTCTAGCCTGGTTTATGGTATACAACATTAGCAATTGAACCTGAACACTGGCTTTTAATCGTTTGTCTTTGGCTCCAAAAACAATTATTTCAGTTCTATTTTTGACTAACTGAAGGACATTCTGGCACATCCAATCACTGATTTCTTCAATATAAAGTACTTACTCAGTAACTGTATGTCACCATATAGTCACCGCTTGATATTGTTATGCAAGTCTGTGTGTCGTCTGCATAATTATAATAATTTAATTTTGTTTTTTTCCCCCTACACTGAACAAGTTAATAGAAAACAACTAAATAAAAAAAACTAGGCTTGCTTATTCATTGTAAAGTTATTTCTTATTTATTAAAATATTTGTTTAAATACTGTATACTTTTCTAATTCAGTAAAAAAAATAAAAATAAAAAAGACACTGAGTACTCATCACTATTAAGAAAGAATTTTCATGCTGAACAGTAGATCATAATTTCGATTCTGTTACTGTACAATTTTGCTCCCTTTCTCACTGTCCAGCAATGCATCCATCCACTCATGCAAACTTCATGCACACACACCAATGCAAACCCACTAACAAACACACAATCACACACACATCACACAATGCGGCCGTCCTCTGGCTATATCTGTCAGTAGTGGTTTTATAGTGGAGCCAGGCATTCATTACTCTGGACAGCTGCTGCTGCTGCTGCACCTCCTTCAACATACCTTCACTTCCTCTCCATCCTCTCCCCCTCTCGGCTGCCCTTACCCTGAACCTGTCCTGAGGGGGAAGATAGAGAATGAGGGAGGAATGGGAAAGGGAGGAAAGAAGAGAAGAGAGGGGGAGGGAAGCATGCTCAGATTGTTACACTTCTGTATCAAGAGAGGGAGTGTGTGTGTGTGT
>NW_023340257.1:5275080-5278656 GCF_004916995.1 Morone saxatilis | reverse complement strand
GTGAGTGTGAGTGTGTGAGTGTGTTAGGGTGGGGACTTTCCCTTTTTATCTATGTGGGTGAAGGTCCACTGAAGTATGATGATAAAGTATCTGTTCTGTGTGTGTATTTTATATACTGTGCTGATCACAGTGCAAGTTAGATGAGTCAAACGGAGCCTTGTCACCAAACTGTCATTCCTTCAGTTAATCCACACACACACACACAGAGGACAGAGGCAGAAGACGCCAATATCTGAAAGTTTCTTGCAGAAAAAGAGAGAAATAAACATGAACTCTCTGATATGAAATATTATATCAGCCTAGGATCATGTTTTCAGCTACATCCATCTGACAAAACACTTATCTGTCCCATCTTGCGTATCTTTTTCACCACTGGAATAAATCTAAGCTGTTCTGCTCTGAGAGCCTTTCACCAAAATCCTCCCCTGAAGGGCCGGCATCAATCCCAGCTCCTCTTTCATGTCTAATTGACTTTTACAAGCCCTGTCCCTCATAGGCTGACTTTTACAACTTTCTGCTCCTGATTGGCCGGATGACTGAGTGTCGCCGAGTGGCACAGGTGCAAAACATTACTCCCCTAATAAGAGCCAATTACAAACAGGTGTGCCAGCAGCGCAGGCAGGAAAGGTGACTTTCTAAAAATCAAGTGAGCAGCCTCCAAGGCAGGGGAACCGTTACACGACTGAACACACGAGGGGGTGTTTCATGAGGCGAACTGACTCGTTTTAATAAGTTCTGCTCATTTCAGTTTTACAAAGCAAGGTTGGGTGGACGCCAGTTCAATTACAACTTGTGCTTTCATCTTTCATCCAAAAGTGGTCAGGGGCAGATTTAAGGTGGCTGAGCCGGACTGCTGTTAGAGCAACTCACCATCATGTGTGAGGAATTAAAGGCCACTGATCACTCCTGTCAGTGGATAAAAGCAGCAGCATTTCAAATATATTTTTTTCTTTAATCTACGAAAACCTTTGTACCTTTCAACTGTTGCAATTACAGATCTGTGTAGACAAGGGAGTGTCTTATGTCACTATTAAAACATGTTAATAGACACTGGTGTAAATTTCAGCAGCAAGTTAACTATGTTGACTTTTGGTTTCACACAGGATTTGAAACAGCACCTCCTTGGGTACAAGTTCTGGGTTTTGTGTCTTCTGGTTCGAGACTGCCCTGCATTAAAGTGTCAGTATTCATTTGAGGAAGGTTACAGTTTCCTTACCTCTCCAAACAGCTCTGATGTTTTCATTGCCACTATTTTTCGTCTTTCCAGTGGAGCTGAAGCCTTAGCGAGAAATAAGTCACATGCTTCCTACAGTGTGAGTTATTTAAGTCGGTTTCCATTGCAATTTGTCACATTTTGTTTCAATTGATACACCAACTTTACCACCTCAGCCAAGCGTAGAGACTTACTTGTGATATTTGAGACTTTTTTTTATTTCTGGCATTTCCACTCTGTTTTCTTTGAGGCACAAATTGAAAATGCGCATAAAAATAGGTGGATGGAAACACTTATTTACATATAGTGGAGTTGGCACTCTGGCTTGCAGCCTAATCACCACAGATTGCTCATTTTAAAGCAAATGCTGCATAAGTGTAAGCTTGATGTACACAGTATTTGACAACTGACTGTCAGGCTGCGTCCGTGGCTTTGTTGATTAGGATATAATGCTTCTGCCTTTGTTGGTCTTCGAATATTTATGAAACTGCATTAACTGTTCATTTGTCCGGCATTCATTAAGGACACAATGTGAGCTTCTGGCAGTTTGTGTCACTGATGATTTGAATGATGCACAGTGGTAGCACATTACATCAACATTAAACTGTAGAAGACTCAACTTCCATCAGTGAGTCTTCTACAGTTCTTAACTTACAGCTCACAGAATCTTACTCTCCAGTGTGAATGCCTTTCTTAGCAGTCTCCTCTGTTCTTCTAATGGCCAAAAGACAATATAAAACGAAGTAATGCAGAGGAAAGAGGTAGAAGCCAGATGGTTCACTTACCAATCACAAAATATCAAGAAGCGATGATTTGACTATTTAACAAAAAGAGTCAGAGCACCTCAAACCAAAACCAAGGGCCCTGTGGTCGACCAGACTCCACTGACAAAACCAGGAATTTAACCTAGCACATAATCCTAAAAAACACTACGAACTGGACTGAAAATTCACCACAACTGTCTTTGTTAGTCTTTCCAGTGTTTTCAACAATCACCACCATTGCTTTAGTTGAAACCAACCCTTAATTCACAGAGTTAGATGAGGAAAATGCCCAAAGGAGAAACTATGGGGGCTGCAAAAGAAGAGAATTCTCCACAAAAATTAAAACGTCAATAAGATAAAGACACAAAACAAAAACGCTGTGAAAACACCATATGTTGGTACAGCAAGCATTTCTCACTCCTCACATCTACTTTTTTTTCCATCTCAAGCTGTTTTCACATTGGCTGTTTCTGGTCTCTGTTAAGACTTGCGTCAGTGACCAACACACACAGATATTAGTTATTGTACAAATCAAATATACCTCATCTGAACATGACGAGTGCTTCCAAATGTCCACTGCAACCAACCCAAACCAGCCATATCTTTGTCTAAACTGGAAATTAGTTGTGATGGCCAAATTGCGTCAGTAAACTGCCAGAAAGATGTTCAGCGTGTTCCTTTTAGCACCTCCAGCCTGGAAAGAGACATTCACTGCTAAAGAATGGAAAAACCTGTTTATTTTAGTTTTGGACAGAATTCAGATTTAAAGACAAACATGACTTGAAATCCAGATGTAAATACACTCAAGACGTACCCAACATCTCATCAAGCAAATCAGCTGTTGAAGAGAACACTGATGCATTTGGTGTGATAGAAATGGAAATAAGCTTTGTCGTGTGGATCCGACCAGGTGACAAGCAGCTTAGTAAGTAAAACATCCCAGTGAGGAACAGATTGTTGGGATAATGCAATAATCAAGACAAGGTGTTTACTGGCACTTCTACAACATGTAAATATTAGGAGAGGGAAAGACATAAACAGCAGTCTGTGATTTGGCGAAGGAAATAAAAATCCAATTTTACTATGTTGGAGGCAGATTTAAATGTCAAGTAAATATGTAATACAGCTTAACTAGACACTGTCCAGATACAGTACAAGATGTGTGTTCAAGCCAGATACAGAGGGGGCTTATTCTCAGGAAGGAAGTGTTCTGAATCAGGAGCAAGAGTTCAGTCAATACTCATATATGAAAGCAGTATATTACAGGCTAAGATCCATAATACAGACAAAGAACAGTGTACAAGTTCTGTAAGCAGGGGCGTAATTTCCACTTGGGATGGGGAGACATTACCCAATTTTCCCACAGTTTCACAGCTCAGGCTTCATACAGGCCTCTGATTTGAGGTGCTTGTTGGAGCCAAAGGCAGCTTGAGTGGAAGGTTTGCAGACACCAAAAACACTGTCAACCTGCTCGTTTTTTTGGGGGAAAGTCCAATGTGTACATTCAGGAGGATCTGGCAGAAATAGAATATAATAATCATAGGTATGTTTTCATTAATGTATGATCACCTGAAAATAAGAATCATTGTGTTTTTTGTT
>NW_023340257.1:5267923-5274980 GCF_004916995.1 Morone saxatilis | reverse complement strand
GGATCAAATGTATACAATGTAATTAAACACGAACGTTGGTCCGAACCTTGGTCCAGACTTTTATGTGTGAAAAAAAGTTTTTCAAAGGGAGGGTGAGGTGAGGGGGTTGTAATCTGCAGTCTACACCAATAGATGCCATTAAATCCCACACAATGGTCCTTCAATCTATATTTATATTTATATTTGACAATGTGTTACTATCATATGCTACTAAAAGATGCATTAAATAAATAAAAGTTGTAATATCTGATGGCACGTTTCTGAGCTGGAGCAGATGTAATGTTGCATTTTGTGGTGGTAACACCCTTTCAGAAAGCACATGTGACAGTGCCAGAGAGGTTACATACATTTTATTATTGAACCCCTTTAAATTGAGATACAAGAAAAAATACAAGCATGTGGTTGAATTTGTATTGAAACGTAACAAGATCAGTTGTTTTATTGATACATTGTCAGAAGACCCCAACCCAATACAGAACTCCAAAATACAGGCTTAAAACTTTTTTTTTCTCCAAAAACGTAAGGGTAATGACATTTAGATAGCATTTCAAATTTAATTTTTATGGAAAGCATAGAGAACCAATTCCATCATAATGTGTTATTTTTGTGTTTTTGTGGATTGATATGTTTCTAAACACAGGAAAGAGCATTCACATATTTTTCCTGGGGTTCTTTTTTTTTTTAACTAACCCATGGCTCCTCCATACGTCTTTGTACATCTTTATAAGTCAAAGTGGTGCTTTGGACTTGTGAGTCACGCTGAGAAAGTCAAAGCTGACCATTAATTAATTAGGTACGATACTGTAATTTATTATGCAGCAGATGTTAAATAGTTTTCCTGCTTCAGTCTTTCAGTAAAGCTTGTGTGGAATCAAACAAACAACATTGACTCATCTGCTGACTAAGGCCTGCGGCTGTGTGAAGCATAAGCGGTTTTACAAGATTGATTAAATCTAATTCCTTCAGCCTGATCCCGCTGTCTTTTAACTCAGGTTTTTCAGAAGATTCTTACAATGGTGAGTGATGTGAAAATGAAAGGAGTGTGTGTATATATGCTGCTGTTTGTAAGGCCAGAGGAGCACGGTGTGCTTTACACAAAGACCATGCCAGAAACTTGTATAAACAGAGCAGCGGCCACAATGGCTCCCCTGCCAAACACTGGGTTTCTCATCAACCTCAACTAACCACACACAAACACAAGTGCACAAACACACAAACAAACACACAGGGATATGGAGACAGAGTGAGAAAGCAATGCACATAAACGCGTAATAATATAGACAGACCAAAGAGATGCATCCAAAAAAAGACAAAAACACACACGCGCTAACAAAGTGACCTTGTGACTCACATCCCATTTCCTTACAACTATGTGAGATTGAGCAGAAGCCGAGCAAATCACTGTCAGAGTGGATCCAAACTAAACATGAAACCACATCTCTCTCTGACCTTCTGGAGAGCCATCCGGAAAAAAAACACACAAATATATACAGATCCAAATGTCAAAATGATCCAATCTATTCTCCATTTTGCACATATTGATTTAGACAAAATGGACCACAAACACCACAACGCTAACAGGAGAGAGCAGGTCCTACAGAGATCAGGTTCTGAGTGAGAGATGGAGGGATTTCCCATATGTGAGAAGTGAAATATGAGGACAGAGTGAGGGAGGAAGAGAAAGGGAGGATGAGAAAGAGGGAGTTGTTTTGGGGCTGATATCCATCCAGTAAGTTCCTGGGACAGGAGAGAGGAGCAGGGAGTTGGACACTGGCCTTCCTCCACCTTGACACACATCCAACTGCATCCTTGGCTTGGAGATCAGAGTGAAAAGTAAGGTTGGAGGCCTATAGGCAAGGACTCAGGGCAGAGTGCAGGGCCAATGCTGCGTCTGTCCCTCTTGGCCTAACAGCTGGGAACACTGGGGGTGTCTGTAGGCAGAGGTGAGGTGGTGATGGGGATTCGGAGAGTGTCCGCATCCTGCATTGTTAACTTTTACTGTCTCTCTTTTACTGTGCGGTTACACATGTGAGTTCGTGTGGCATAAGGTGTATTTGGATAGTTTTCCAGCAAACAGTTGTTATGTTCTATATACATTACATAATAATAATGTGACTTAAAGATTTCTATTTTATTACAATTTTGGTATTTTTCATAGTTTTAGCCAGTTGATTCCATTCCAGTTGATTATGATCAGATTATACTCACACAAATAATAGCTGTCTGACAGGCCAAGATTGAAATGGTCAGATGGTCAGACAGGTTGTAAACAACCAAACACTGCGGGTAGAGCATCTAAATAATCTTATTTTGGCAGTAATCTAAAAGTGAACGCATCTAAAATGTTGTAATGAATGCAACTGCACAGAAAAACTCAGCAAGTGTGATTGGTCCAAGTTGAACCAGGACGTTGGTTTGCTGTTTGTTTGAGACTCTCGAGGGACCACTACAACCTGCAAGGAGAGAATTGAGGGTGTCAGTAGGCTATTTTTTGTTATCCATGCTAGCTTATCTAGTACAAAACTATTTTTGTTTCATTAGTTAAAATCTTGAAAAAGCAGAACCTTATCACTATGATTCAAATGTAATCAGTGACTGTAAAGTAGCAAGCTAAATACTGAAAATGATTAAAATTCATGAAAACAACTTTTACTTAATCAGATTCTGAAAACCACAAGGATCCCTGAATTAAAAAGGACTTTGGAGGAGTTTGTTTGTCGCCCTGCAGAAGACTTTCACTGGCTCTTATCAGAATTTCTCACTGGAAAAATATGAGATAATGAAGAGGGTGCAGTTCAGCTGTAAAATAAATCCACATAAACATGTTCAAACCCACAGCCAGCGTGGTCTATAAGGTAACATTGTAATAATGGCTCAAACATTTATTAGTGGTCGACAGCTAGCAGATTAAGTTTGGAACTACTGGGGACCTTCGTTAGTCACAGGACCCTCACTCTTGTTATTATGGTTCCCTTCCATTCAGGTCAAACAGAGTCAGGGTGCTGCTATTGTGAATGTTGTGCCCGCTAGAAAGGCTCTGCTACACTAAACGGAACAGAACCTTAATTGGTGTCATTGGTAACACCTGAGTTTACCCTACTATTTCATGTTAAAATGGCTGCTGTGAAAAGGTCTATTGTGCATAAGAAACCAGCACCTTCTGATCAAAACTGTTCCTTCTGCTGAGGGTATACAGAGGCTACTAGAATGAATAGGATGCGGGTAGGACCACAGAGAATGCCTATGTACAGGGTCCAGAATTCTGTGCTATGCCATTGCTTTTGCTTGTTGCAGTGTTTGGCAAATGTGTTAATGCCATAATGTAATGTGAAAATCTACTTTTTGGACGGTTGGTGTTGAACTTGGCCACCTCCGGCACGTCACTGTTCGTCAAAATCTTGCTGCGCAATGATGTGAAATGGAAAACTATCCTGCGATCTTCTCTTCCCCTTCCCTCTTCCTACCCCCGCAATCACCGCTCTCTCTCCCTCTCTCTCTCTCTCTCTCTCTCTCTCTTTCTCTCTCTTTTTCTGTCTGTCTCCCCGTCTTCCTCTCTCACTTTGAGCAGTCGCAGGCTGCTCTCAAAGGAAGTGATGCAGTCCATCTGGGGTGGTCGTTAACATGCTCAGCGGAGAGCGAGCGCTTGGCAGGGGACACATGAAAACATCTTACACACTGAATCCACAGCAGAACCCAGGGGTGCATTATAATGGGGAAAATCATTTTGGGGGAAAACGTCTGGAAAGACAACAAAGCTGTGGGAAATGTTTCTGAGACAACCGCGAGACCACTTTATTTTCTTCTGGTTAGTTTCAGCAATCTGGGTTGGAATTGTTCAGGGGGAAAATCAAATCACTCATAAAGTATCATTTCTTGAATGTCTTTCCTTTGTCTGTGAAAATAAGTGGCTTAGATGTTTACTTGTCCCTCTTTCTCTGCCATTCCCCTTGATCCACTTAAACTCTGCGACAGATGCACTCAGCATGACTTTTTGATACAGTAGTGCTACGTCACCGGTCTGCAATAAAATGCCTACAGACTTTTAACACCGTCCTACTGTACCGTTCAAGATCAAATGACATAATAGTGATCATTTTACACAATTACAGAGGCACACATAATGTCATGCAGCTGACTAAATCTAGTCAGACGCTCCTGGAAAGGTAATATATGATGAGGTCATACAAGTTAAAGTTTCCGTTGACTCGTATGCAGATTTATGCCTATTAAATGAGGGTATGCCTGCATAATGAGCTCAGTGGTGTGTCACGCTGGGTGCCCGGATCTGCCGTCATAAATCTAGTGCCTCTCTAAAATGCAAACCACTGTGCCACTTTGCTTTCAAGCTGAAATGATGATCTATCGCTGGGCTTTTAAACCTCACCTTGCATACTAAAATGTGTACACACAAATAGTACATAAGAATGCTGTTTTAAAGGAGTAGTTTGACAGTTTGACAATTTACTTAGTTACTAATGAGAAGATTAATACCACTGTCATGTCTGTATGGTAAATAGAGCGGGAGCTAGCAGCCAGTTAGCTTAACTTTACACAAGAAATAATACTTAAATAATAGTATAAAACCCCCTATGCATAAAACACTTTTGTACAGGTTAAATAAATAAGACATAACATGTTAATTATCTAAGGGTAAAGGTGCTGGTAGGCAGAATAACTTTGGGCAGAGCCAGGGTAGTTTTTTCCCCCCATTTCCAATCTTTATGCTAAGCCAGGCTTACCATCTGCAGAGCGTAGCTTCATATTTAGCGTACAGACATAAGAGTGGTATCAATCTTCTCATCTAACTCTGAGCAAGAAAGCAAATAAGTGTATTTCCAAAGGTGTTCAACTATTCCTTAAATGTTTTTTTTAAGTTTGTCAATATCTATATGCATTTATATGTTGTGTTTAATATTTTCACTGTCTTTCACTTGTCTTTTATTTGTGTATCCTTGTCTGAAATATATGAAATAAAGCAAACTGAGTGACATTTCCTCATGCATTTGCTGTCCATGCCAGCCACTTTTTCAGATTTACACTATATACACATACAGTATGCTGAGTCATGAAGCTAAAAAGACATTTGCTCAGCAGGCTACTTTACACCTAATCCTGGGGGGTAAGGACCCCTATGTGCTTTCAAGTGAGTGTGAGGAAGGTAAAAGAAGGCTAAATGATGCATATTAAGATGTAAAAAAGGCAGGAGTATCTATTTATATGGGCTAAAGCAGCTGTAACTGCTAGCTAAGTGATTCATTAATACCTCAATAGGAACGGCACTTTCTTAGCCCAGGGGAGTGCAGTAAATGTAACATAAGCAAGTGTGTGTATGCACGCCCGCTTCAACACATAACCCACACACACATTCTCATTCCACAGGAGACGCATTTGGAGGTGTACAAATTAACCTCAAACTATCATTAGTCACAAACAGCACATTTGCACTGTGCTACAGAGAGCACTTGCTGATTAATTTGTTCCTTCCGTCAGAGTAAAATATATAGGTAAACACTAAAGAGCGAGGTTGTGGGCGGCAGAGCTGGTAGAACAAGAAGAATCATCCTCCATACTGTGTACTCCCCGAGGAATCTGGTCGAGGCTAACGTTAATGGGCCAAGTTATCAGTGTCTACTCAAGGCTTACTCTGCTACTACTGAGGATGTTAATGTTGCATGCAGTAACTTTCTGTACATATGTAACAACATACCAGTGATACATTTCGAAGCAGCAAGATTTTTGAGTTTTGACAGAATGCTGAAACATTGTTGGTTCAAATCCCTGTACCAGGTGCAGGAATTAACATGTAAGAAAGACCCTGTTGACATCCATATGGCTGTACAATGACATCTGACCATTAGACCCATGCATTTACTGTACATCTGGTATTAATAAGCATTCTTGTTTTCTTGATTCTGCCAACAATGTGACTGGATCTCAGTGTGCAAATTTGGCAGTGTGTATTGATCACAGGTTTGGCGGTTCAGTCTCTCCTGTCCTTAAGCAAGACACTAAACCCTGGGTGGGCCCCAGCAGCTGGGGGTGCACAAGCCAGTGTATTTCAAATTGTCGATTCCAAGCCCAGATGAACAGGGAGGGTTGCGCAAGGAAGGGCATCTGCCGTAAAAAGCCTATGCCACATCAAATTTGCGGATCATCAGATATCCATGCCAGGTAGGGTGGGCTTAGCAAGAAAGAAACAGATGATCCGCTGCAGCGACCCCTACAGAGAGCAGCTGAATGAAAAGGTGGTCAATTATGCTGCATGGAGTCATTTTGCTTTTCAGGGAAGTGGTTGTGAGGGTTTGCTTGCTTGAGATAGCAAGAAGACGAGGAGCTATGACCTTTAAACTTGTTTGGCAGATTCTTTTCATGAAGGAGATGTTCACACAAGTCTAACTTAATAATAATTCTTCCTATCCACCATGGCCACACAGAGAGAGTCCCTCATTAAAACCACTTCATTGTAAGTGATGGGTGACATAAAATGTTAAAATGTAATATTTTGAAAAAGGTTCAGTTGGAGATAATACGAGGCTTGCGCTGTCTGTGTTAGACAAATCAAGTGGATATCTTCCAAAGTACCTCTTTGTGCTCCCACAGACTGTTTCGTTGCTGAGCTGTGATGGAGTGACAGAAACACAAAGCAGGATTTCAAAGAGACTGCAGCTTTGGAAAATACCCACTTGATCATTGAACTTGCACACATTACTAAGTTAAATCCGTTTTGGTTATATCACATGAGAGATTTCTGCAATTTAATTTTTGGCTGAGCTCTTCTCACTGGTTTGAAGTGTGAATTAAACATGACATTTGTGGGGTGGTTGCTTAGGTTGCCAGGCGGTTAATCATATTTAGTAATGTGGAGGAATATGTACACTTTAAAATCAAGTTTTCAGGGGCTTTATCCTTTCAGTGTATATTTTGTTGTTGTGATGTATATTACCAAATTATTCAGATTGCCACAAACTAATAACCACACATTGAACCCTCACAGGGTCTGGTTTCCTGTTTTTTCTTTGTTGGTTATGGTGCATTCGTTTTGTCTTGTAATCACGAC
>NW_023340257.1:5267305-5267823 GCF_004916995.1 Morone saxatilis | reverse complement strand
TGTGTGTGTGTGTGTGTGTGTGTATTATGTGTGTGTGTGTGTGTGTGTGTGAGCTCACATTGCCAGCAAACAGAAGTAGTGCAGCAGACAATTATTGCAGTTTCAGTAATTACATTAGTGTCAGATTTGAAAAATGAGTTGTGACTCATCATATAGCTTCTAAATGTCAAGCTGGAGCTAAATGATCCAAAACTATATCCTCTCCTCTTGCTCCTTCTCTTCTCCTCATCCTCTCTCTTTATGCTCAGGTCACGTGAGTTTACTCTCTGGAGGTGGAGGGCTGCCCACTATTTTAATTTTCATAAACAAAATGAAAGGAAACACTGATCATTAACAGAAGGCAAAACTAAGTTCTCACAAAGGCAACTAAACATGTATTGCTCTAATGAGCAACACTACACATTTTTAAAATTTCTGTTAACAGAAAAAAAACTATGGCTAGACTATGTTGCACATGGTTTCCAACTTTTCCTTTATCTAATGTCCATATCAAACAATAGGCTGCATGATTTTATTGC
>NW_023340257.1:5250779-5267277 GCF_004916995.1 Morone saxatilis | reverse complement strand
GCTATATTTGTAAATCTATATTTATATAGCTATATTTGTAAATCTATATTTATATATCTATATTTGTAAATCTTACAAATTTAGCAGAAATCACAGCAGTCTGCTGCTTTAGGATACTGAGAAAGTTATTCATGCCTTCATTACCTCTCATTTGGATTACTGCCCAGTCTTGTACAATCCTCAGCTTGTCCAAAATTGAGCACCCTGGCTGTTAAATGGTCTTCTCATATCTCTGTTTTGTTAGCCTTCTTACACTAAATCCCGGTGTTTTAGAGCAGGTTAAGATACCAGTGCTTTTTAATCATTCACAAAGCACTAGGCTTTGCACATTGCAGTTCCCCATCATACAGTACTGGCATTGGGTTCTTTTACTCTACTGCAAGGCACATGCAATCATCTAACAGTGAACTCTTAGCTGCCCTCTTAATTACACTAAAAACATTTGCAGCTCTGGCCCCAAAGCAAAGGAATCTATTAAATGTGATTATTTTTGTATATATGTTATATGTTATATATATTTCATGACACATTTTAGGTTTAAAAAGTAATAACATTACAGTTTGGAGCTTTATGAGACCATCAGCAGCTATCTCAACGTTAGTGCTAGTGAATGCTTCCTCACATCTGCAAGTCCCACACCCTCCAACTCTGTACAAGACCTAGCTAGCCAGCAAGCCAGCTAACACACAACATGTAAATTAGACAACTTTGGTATTACCAGGAGGTGCATTTCTCTTCTGTTGGTTGAGCCTAACCACCTCCAGCCATTGAGCCAAACTAACATTGCAGGAGAGTCTCTCCCACTGATGTATAATAAGACCTGTGCTGTATCTCACTTCGAATACTTCCATACTATTTTGAGTACATAAGTGCATTTACACTGTAGTGTGGCGATATGCAGTGCACTGCATTTACCCCTTAATATTAACCCTCCATGACACTCTTGCTAAAACAGCAAGCCCATCCCCAAAAATGTTTCGGTAACAGAGCGTTACTGGGGTTAACAACTGTAATGTAATTACTAAACTAAATCATAAACCCTGTAATCACATTATTGTAACGTGCTACTAAGTGCTGCATCCACCAGTTCCTTCCTCCCACATCACCCAACCTGGCAGTGGGCCTCTGTTACCCAATCTACCTTAGGTGATTGACAGCTGTGAGCATCATGGAAACAATAGGGCTCCAGACAAACTGTGTATGTCCTCAGAGGTCACAGGGTCAAATCGAGGGCCACCTGTGCGGGTTGGGTGTGCCATTTTAGTGCTTGAGCCCCGACACACATGCAGCTGAATGACATGGTTCTCTTCCTCCCTGGAATGGCAGCAGACAGCGGTAAATTAAAAAGCTCTTTTCCTAATAATTAGCCCCTCGGCGGGGGCGACCTTTGTGCCTCCCTCAGCAGGAGAAGCACACAGGTAATTAATGCCCCCCAACCCCACCCTCTTCTCCTCATCATGACACACACACACACACACATACCCTGTGGGGCGAGGGCTACACGGGCCAATGGGTCCCCTCTGAAAATGATATCCTGTCCTCCATGCCCCCTTCAGGGCATCTCCCCTGGGCATCCATGGGCAATGGCAAGGAAACAGTGTGTGTGTGTGGGAGTGTGTTCTTAGTGTTCTGTTTGTGCGAGGAAAAGACAGAGATTACTTGCATGAGGGGGTTATTGTAGAAATGACTGTGGTTTGGAAGGGAGAACAGGGTGTCTGCTACTACTGTGTGTGTTTTTTGTGAGGTTTGTGTGTGGGTGTCTGTTCATGCATCCGTATGGGTTGTGTGTGCGTATAGAATTTGTCTTTGTGTATGCTCAAACACATCTATTCAAGCATGCATCCATATGGGCTGTGTGTGGGTCTATATGCTTTGTGTGTGTGTGTGTGTGTGTGTAATGGTGGGTTTTAGGCTGTCAGAATAGCTGTGTAATGGTGCGTGGTCCCTTTTGATAAGTCTTACAGTTGTGACCGCGGCCCCGTCCTCTTATCTCCAGAGGACAATGTTGCACTCAGAGCAGCTGCCGCCACAAGCACAACACACCACCTCACACACTCCTGCCGCTTCACAGGCTCCCATTCATCTCCGCACGCTCAGCTTCACACAGACATGCAGACATACACACACAGATTATTACAAGCACAGAAACGTGCACACACGTTCACATAAAGTATTGCGTGTACACACAGCCCAATGCTCCAATGCAACAAACACACATGTGCACTCCATCACAGAACACACACATCTTCACAGTCTAAACAACTTAGGTCTTATCTCTCAAACTCTTTCTGACTTCAAATTACTGCGTCATTATCTAGCACTCACCTCCTTAAACGGTAATAATTGATAAAATGAGATTGATTAAGCATGCTATTAGTGCAGGATAATTGGCTTGATAATGAGCAGATTGCCTGCTAATTGCTGAACAGATAATAAGCCTCAAATTTGCCTTGGGCAAAAACAGTGAAATAGCAGATCTGTGAAAATGATCAAACTACAGGAAAATGTGGCCAGATATTTGCTGAACATTCCCCCTTTGCCTTCCAACCAGCCAGCTCAGAATGGATGATTCCTGGTGTTGCTGCTTGTTACTGCTTAACCAGTGTGAGTGACAACGTTATGCATTATAATGAAGAGCTAAATAGAAGATACGATGCAAGGTTCCTTGTCTTAGATGTAAGCATGAGCCTCTCCTACAGTAAACCTGACTGGAAAAACATGGAACTTACTGGTCCTTGCTTCTGATAATATAGAACAAAATCGAAATAGAACAACTGACAGAATATTTGTTGTCAAATTCAAACTATCATCAATGTCTGATCCTGAGGCAGTGTTCAGACAGACATTAGCACTGGTAGAACACATTACTTTCAATCAGGTCCCTATCAGTGGGAGGGAAAAAAAACCCAGGGTGGTTTGAAAAAAAATCCAAAGAAAATGAAAACTATTGCTGCTGTGGGAACTTTCTTGGGGCCCGCTACACAAAAGCAGTTAGCAAGCACTGCTTATACGGAAATCGCATATGTTGCCAGCATTCACAAATAACTGTCATTCACAACCTGCAGATACATTTTTGATCCCTCTCGTTAGCTCATGCAAGCTCATGCAAGCTCTCAAGTTTGGTATTTCTCTTGATTAATTAAATGTGCCAAAACTAAGGTGTGAAAAAAATATATCATGTTACAGGTCTCAGCATGCATGTTTTTGGTATGCAAACTTTGTGATTTGTAAAAATCCTGCTTGTATTATAAACCACTCCGCAGTGTTTTGGCATCTGATGACTTCAAACACATGAATCTTTTACTCAAACCGGTCCTTGTCGGTTCTGTCTTATCGTGTCATCTGTGCCTGTTGCAACATGAAGGCTACATTCAGACAGTAGCACATGAAACACAGGATACTGGTTGTACTGCTCAGACAATGGAGAAAATACCTACTGCCGGGACGCTCTGCCTCATCCTCCCATAAGCCTTTAAACCCATGGGTGTATCAGCCCAGCCTCCGAACCTTTATTCTACACCTATAACACTTAATTTAACTTACTGGGCGCAATCCATTTTCATTTTTTCCCAGGCTAATACCTTTGAAAGGAAACTGAGGTTGGGATATTTAGGCTGGCTTTGCTAGGCTAAAATTAGCACGCAAGTGTTCCCCCCCACACTGATAACTTTGTTTTCAGAAACTTCAGTCTGTATGTGAATGTGTTCAGAAGTTTTGGTGGCATCAAAATAGTAACTGCAGGCACTTTGCCGTAGCTTAGGGTGTAGTGAATTGATGCCCACGCAGCTCATCTTTTTTTCCCACATTTTCTTTCTCCCCCTCTTTTTTTTTCTTTTCATCCATTGGAGGTGTCTTTCAGGATCCCTGTCAATACCCTGGCCATCAATGGTGCTCTGTCCTCCTGCCTGGGCCTCTGTTTGCCTTAGGGCTTCCCCCTCGCTCCGAGCAGCCTCCCTTTGTGTGGGAGAATCACAGGGAAAGAAAGCAAAGATGACGGAGGGGGGGAGAACAGACGTAGAGTTTTGGTAAACAGTAGCCTGTCACAGATCAGCGGGAGATGCTATAGCCACTGCCTTCTCCGCTGCCACCGGGGAGTTTCTTAATCGCCAGGGCGTCTTAAAGAGCCAATTAGACAAAGGAGGGTTTTGTGTCGTCTCTGCAGAGCGAGCTGGACATTGACAAACAACTGTGTGAGAACTGAGGGATGTTTGGGGTGGCTGAGAGGGGGTCTGTTATGGTCAAGAGCTGTCTGATTAATGGCTTCTTGTATACTGTACTGACAGATGGGCTGGGTAGTCTCGACGAGCCTGCTGAGAAGGGTTTGGGTAGGAGTCACATATAGAAAGTGTCTGAATATCTTAGGCTTGAGGGCATGCCTAGCTCTGTTATGGTATCAGGTGGACAGCAGGACAGAGATATGTGAACTTGCGCAGCCTTCATCCAGCTTTATTAGCCATGACACTTCCAAGTCACTAAGAAAATAGGGCACTTAGAAATGTTTTTTTCCAGGTTTATGCAACTTAAAAAAGGATGATAAGAGGTTGGAGTTGCTCAGAGCTCATCAGTGCATACAGTGAGAGGAAGAGGATGTCAGATGTCCTAGTCTGGATTCCAGGCGTGTTCCCAGACACCAGGCCACTGTGGCCGACGCAAGTCTCCGCTGTCATTAACCTACATCGCTCTAAATTACCTCCTATTCCCAATGAGGGGAGAAAGAGAAGTGTGTGGGGGTGTAGGAGAAAGAAAGGAAGAAAATAAGGAAACAGAGGACAAAGGAGTAGGGAAAATCGGTGGAAGAAGTAACGTTGGCAGGAAATTCAGGAGGTGGAGGCAGGAGAAAGGAGCCCAGGATAGATGAGGACAGTGATGGAAGTTGACAAGGAAGAAAAAAAAGGAGGAATGAATGAGGGAGGTAAGGCCTAAACCATTAGGAAATGAAAACCCAGCATAAAACTTTGTCATATTTTGTCACCGGATCCCGCATTAAATGTGAAAAGTGTGATTTATTAGTGTTGTGTTTTCGGCATGAAGATGTAATTCATCGGATTGTAAATACTGAGGCTGCCTGTGTGTGTCATTTTCACGACATTTGGGAGTTCTGGCTTTTAATTAAAATGCTGGAGAGGGAGGCAGAGACGGTGTGTCCTTGTGTGCGTTTCCTTTCTTGTGTGGCTGTACTGTACGTGTGCATATTGCCATGTACGAGTGTGCGCTCTTTGTCATGTTTTTATCAAATGTAATTAATGTGGTGCTCTATTGGCTACCGTGCTCAAGCTGTGCACAGTTTGGCCACACGATAGATGCACGCCCGCACACACACACACACACACACACACTCCACTGCCTCAATTACCAAGCAGAAAAGAACGAAAATGATTATTGAATTCCAAGACAATTGCAACTGAGGCAAACAGCAATAAGTAATGGGCATGTTGTGCAAATTGATTATGGGGAAGAAATGGCCATGAAATTGAAAAACAACAGTAATCAGAGAACATAAAAAGCTGAAACAAAAGGGGGCCTATTAAAAGGCAAAGAAAGGAGAAGAAAGGTGTAGATAGTTGAGGGGCAGAGTGATGTGATTGGCAGCTATTGACAAAGTGATTGACAGGAAATGAATGGCCCCATACACCTGAAGCCTCAGGGCAAGTGGGCGGGGACAAGAGCCTCTCAGGTGACACTGCAAAGTGGGAGAGAAAGATCCCAGCCATGATAGATGTCACACAGATACTGACCACACATGAGGGGTCACAAATGCTCAAACACTCCAGTCTACTCATGCATGTAGACACACACACACACCAACACAGCAACACACACACACACACTCAATCCACATGCTGACAATGATGATGTGTTTGTGGTAGTGCTTAAAAGATGATTCACAACATAAGAACAATAAATACAGTTATGCTTTTGAGTTGTAAATATGTTTTATTGTTAATTAAATATATTTGCATTTTAGACTGTTGAGAAAATAATCAGCAGTAAAGAAAGATTTTGAAAATAATTGATAGTTGCAGCTGTATTTCACAGCACTGCAGATTCTGTCCCATTTTCCCCCACATGCTGACACAGACAAGATGTTCTCTAATCAGTGTGAACAGAAAAAAAAGTTTTTTATTTTCTAATCCAACAATGGAAGAATGTGACGTAGATGTAAAGCCTCGTACCACATTTGAATTGTGTTGGACACAAGGAGAGTAATGCTTTAGGAACAGATGTGATGTCTTTTGTTACTGTTGCTCAAGCGTGTCTTTTCCGCACTGCCAGTTTTGCACTGAAATCGGATACGAGCTACAACCAAATGGATATAAACAGTTAGCAGAATCTGATATGCGCAGCATGTGGAAGTGAACACGAGGGTCTGCAGTGTGAACACAGCCTCAGTGCATATTGCAGAACACATGGGAAGGATTCACCGACAGAATGCATCTAGACATAACATACATCTGCACATGCAAATAGCAAATCAGACACCGTTTCTGAACCTTATATTTAAGAAAATCTTATATGAGAAGCACCATCCCCTTCTCGTCCCACCTGTTTGGCAGTCTGTGCATGCTGTTGGACTTATATCAACATGCTGCTAAACGTGCTACGAAGCACATGTCTGTCAGTGCTTCAAGAGCCATAGCCTCAAAGCTAGCAAACACCCCTCTGGAGGATAACTCCATATCCTCACATCTCTTTCCCTCCAAACAACATGCTTCAAAACAACTTTTCATCCTTCCCTTCTTCCTCTTCCTTTTCCATCCTCTCTCTCTCGCCTTGTACTTTACTCTGGGATGCAAATGAAAAACAGTTCTAGCCCCGATGCTGGTTCTAACGTTACACTGAAGTTCTTTAAACCTCCCCTGCTGGCGTTTTGTTCCAGGCTAGCAAGGGAACTCAGCAGGACAACTTTTCTCACTAATGCTCAGTAGTTAACTCATGCTGAGGTTTGGGGGAATACTAATTTGTGTGTCTTTTTGCTGAGTGTAGTTGGTGGGATTTGTGTTTGTGCGTGACTGAAACCTAAATGCAAAGTTAAACAAGAACATACCAAGGAAGAGTGATCTTAAAAATGGCATCTATGTACTGCACACACAAAAGTCAGAATTTATGTTTGATTGCCTCCCTATATCAGCTTCATGCAGCCATAACAAAGAACAAGCTGCCATCCTCTCAGCTGCATATAAGAACACAGGTGCCTGTGTCTAGCTATTACTCATACATCACACAGCATGTGTGCATAGGAGGGCAATATCAGCACCCTGGTGAACAAAAATAAGAACTTTACTACAAGCTTGACAGGATTTTTTCAAACAGGGCAACACAAAAAAGAAAACCCCAAGTGTCCTGAATAAGTCACGTAAATGAATTTGTAGGATATTTGGCACACAGGTGGAGGTATGTGTGTGCAGGGTGTATTACAAGGTGTTATTAGGACTGTTCTTTAAAAAAGGGGGTCATTGGAGTTGACAGTTGGGGTCTGTTAAAAGTCCATAAGGAAATGAAGAGCTGGGAGGAGGGATTTCTCTTTGATAGGTGACTGTTAGGCAAACATACCTGCTTTAAAAGCACTCATAAATCACAACTACGGGGGGAGGCCTTGGCAGCACACTGTACACACTACACGGCCACAATGGGACTCACCTGGAGCTAAAGTATAGGGTGATGAGGACAAGTGTGATGGGACAGACCAGGGGGGAAGATAAAGAGAGAAAAAAATACATGGGCAATCTACACAATAAAAGCAAGATGAGGACAAGCAAGGGCAGTCAGAAACATGGGAAAAAGTTTATAAGATACCAGGGTTTAAGAGGGAGAATAGACAACTACAAAAAAAGCTAGTTTGATTGAGGAATGTGGCAGAAGCAGGGTGAGACAGAATTAAAGGAGTGAGAGGAGAGCAACGGGAGGAAGGGGAGGGAGTGATTGATGAAAACCCTGAGTTACAGGCCCTTGGAGGAGGACGGGACACCTCACTTCATCACAGTCACACACACACACACACACGTCTTCTTTGTCAATGTCGAACTCCTGAGAACACCCTCGACACCCTTTGATCCCACACACACACCTTAAAAATCACTCATCGGTCGGCCAAAGCCATCCATGGCCATACATTTCTATTCACTGACCCTGGACTAACCCCTGTCCATACATAGCCTCCAGAGAATGCAGGTAATGTCAAAACTAATGTCATGCCATGTTTAAATTCCTCGATCATGACCCCCTGACTTTTCCTACAGTGTCACTGTGAGACTGTATAGGATGGTACAGGATGAATTGAAATTTTAAAACAGATATTTATAGTTCCCAGAGGATAAACCCTACTGATCCCCTGACTTTTTATCTAGCACCATCATCCTTTGTAAGATTAATCACGCTTCCATCAGACGCAGTTGTACTTTGTGTTTAGTGCCAATTAGCTAAACTAAGATGAAGAACATGGTTACAATTATACATGTTTAACATTAGCATGTTAGCAGTCATAGTGGGTATATTAGCATGCTGATGCTAGCATTACAGCCTCACAGAGCTGCTAGCATGACTCTAGACTCTTATTATCTCATTTACTGATCTTTCCTCTGCAGAGTTGGGATGCTGTCTGGTGTCAGCTGTGATTCTTGTGCCATTTCCTAAAAATGTGAACTCATGTAAGGGAAGTTCAGAATGAACCTTGGATTTATGTGAAAGTTTCTTATGTTAAGGTGTGTCAGCCTTAACATAAGAAACTCCTGGCTGTGGCAATGTTGGTATGTGTTTACACTCAAATTCAAGTATTTCCAAAGGGCGCCTGAAGGCAATATTCAGTTGTTTGGTTGGCTGACACAGTTTAAGCACTGTGCAATAAGTCCATTGCTGTGTATGATTTTAAAAATTCACATTGACCCAAAGCAAAATTGGCAGAGGGTAGAAAGATGGATTCATCACAGGTGATACATTTATAACCCTGTCTTCCACACACGCACACACATTTGGAGCCGGCTGACCGATCTAATGCATGATCAAACAGCATCAGACATCTTTATCTTTTAAATTTTGATGTAGCTTGCCAACGGGTCGACTGATTCACAGGGAAACCACTCTATGCCTGTTTGCTGGTAACAGGCAGACAGCTAAAATATATCATAAAATCCCCCAAAAATATATACCAAGGTGGTCAGCTGACCAAGAAGAGCATGTTGCCCTCTGTTTTGCATTCTTATTAAAACCACCTACTGGGACTGTCAAGATTATAACATTACAAAGACACACTCACTGCACTTACTGTATATCAGTGCAACACAAGTGTGGAAAATCCACTTGCAATGGTGACTTGTGGATTGATTTGTCTAATAGACAGGGACAATGCCTTAGTGTATAGACGCAAACACATGCACACACATACACTGCTGATGTTCCACATCAAACAGCGTCTGCAGACAGGTAATGTGTATGCAAAAAACACTAAAAAGGAAAGCGAGAGCATGAAGGAGAGAAAGCATCGGAGGTAAACAGTATGTGGGCTTTGATGTCGTTTGATGTCTGATGCATATTGCTCCATTCTCTTTATTAGACGAGAGAGGGATAGAGGCAGAGACAGGGAGGGGGATGAAGAGACAGACAACATGAAAGCATCATTAGACAGCAGTGGATTTAACCTCTCACAAAAGGCATATCCACAAACACAAATCAATGCCAGCCGATGTGAATGCCACACACTATTGTGCCTTTTGGTAATGAAAAAGATGCCTCCTCTATTCGTTCACACGCTGTCTGCTCTTGTCACCCTGAAACATCAACAATCCACGCTGGGAAATTGGGTAAACTCATATGTGCTGTGTTTAAACTGGGTTTAAAATCTAATTTGCTGCAATAGCTGTGAAGCAAATCAGATTGCGGGTGTATCTTTGCAGCGAGATACTTGATTTGCAGCAAAGGAGCAGCACTCAGCACTGTGACACTACTGGAACAGACTCATTAGTTTTCTAACCTTCTGCCAGAAATCAGTTGCATAACATTAGTTAAAAGCCACCGGACACCTTCCTCCTCCATGCGCGCACACACAAGCACACGCACACAAACACACACAGTGACCCCTTGATCCCTGCATCAATCCATCTGTTAACAGACCCAGTTGACCTCCACCTGACTGTTGATGCATACACAAACCCAGAGCTTCTCAAGCCACTGACTGTGCCCTTTCCCTCCCTCACACACAAACACACACACTCACATACAGTATATTGGTACAGTGTAGGATTAGTGGGGTGTTAGTGATGTAGAACATTCCTGGCCTTTATTCTAAAATAAGGGACCTCTGGGCTGGACCATAATCCTCTATAGGGTTTCTACTCAGGCCTTCTAAGCTTTAAGCTCGCTGAGGGTTTGGCTAAACTGACTGTACTATACTGTATGGGAATCTGGTGGTGGGAAGTGTATTATTGTAATCCAAGTGCAATAATGATTACAAATCAAGGGCCAAGATCATAATCATGATCATCATAACCCTAACCCTAACCCTAACCGTGAGTTGGCTGACTGAACTAAAATGAGCACAACAGTCCAGGAATTTAATTCAGAGCTCTGGTCTTGTTTTACTTCTTTTTTTGCATCAATACACATGAAACATAAATACAAGAACAAAGAAACTCAGACAAAAGGCTACAAGACTCAAACAATAGCTTTAAATACATCCAGGTAAAACTTCATTGCGAATAGCAAGGGTAAAATTAAGCAGACAATTCAATTAAAACTATTAAGAATGTGAGTAACATTAGTCTTTCCTTTAAGATATTGAGATGCACAATAACTCTACAACATCCCATACAGGATACTATAGAGTTTAACTTCGTCCCCCATCAAAAAGTCTCACTTGGTACAGTCCACATTGCCAACACCTGGTGGAGCAAGGGGCATTCATGTGCACATGTTCATAAGAGCACCATCCTCAATCAGGAAGTGAACCAATTTCAGAAAGAGCAATGATTAGAAATCAAAACAAACAACAAACCAGTGAAACAAACTGTTGAATGAAAACATACTAAATACAGTCAATGTATTGATCAACTACAGTGGATCCTAAGTTTAGATGAACAGGTTGCATAACCAACCAACAAAAAAGGAGCTTTTAATCTGACTGGTGAGGGAGTGAGTGGAACTCCCTCACAAAGGATCTCTGACAAGTACAGACAAGGGCTGCAGAGAGCACACAGACCAGACAAGTTTAATGTTGGTCTGTCATTTTAAGCAACGGTCAGTGCTGGCAAAAAAAGAGAAGCTGCTCTTTGCTTATGAAAGAGAGAGAGAGATATACTAAAACACTTTGGTGTAAAATTGCATGTGAAACAAACTGTTTTGTGAAACTTTTAATCTCCTTTGTTCAGGAGAATAAAAGCTCCTTTATTCATGAGTTTAGTTGAATATTTGGGATTGTTTATGCAATTGTTTCTACACACATGAAAATCAAAAAAATTAAGTCAAGTCGAAAAATGTGGTAGCTTAAAGGACCAGTGAGTAGAATTTAGTGGCATCTAGCTGTGAAGTTTCAAATTGCAAAATGCAAATGAACACCATTTGCATCTATATTTGACAACCTGGGAATGAAAACAGGCTGCGGAGAGTGTAGGAGCACAACATGAAAGGCCCTATCCGGAGCCAGTGTTTGGTTTGTCCGATCTGGGCTACTGTAGAAACATGGCGGACTCCATGGAAGGCAACCCACGGCGTCTGTCTTATTCTATAACGAAAACACAACATTTCCTATATTCAGGTGATAGACTAATGCAAACATACCTATTAATATTATATTCAATTTCTGCCAATAGTTTCTCCTAAATGTTAAACACTGGACCTTTAAATTGGTCTGGTCAAATTCAGTCAAGAAATAAAACTTGAACATCTGTTATACCAAGGACAAGCAATTGAGCCAGATTTTTGACTTAACTTGAATGTTTAGAACCAAATTGAATTTGAGTGATTTAAATAAAGTTTTTGAATACTAGATGCTTGAATTCTTTATTTTGAACCTTAAAGTTTTAAATAAACCTTCAAGAACCTTTAAAACATATGTACTGCAAACAGTTTTTGACATTGCAAAGCTTAAAACTGAATTTTTCAAAGAGAGGAATTCAGGCCACACAAATCCAGACAGATAGTTTTCATTAAACATTTCAGTGCCAATAATTCAGTGGTATTCACGTTAAGAATTAACAGATTTAATTTCACAATTAGGCATTCAGTTGCAAAGATTAAAATCTTTATGGCCATTATTTTCTTTCATACATATGCAGATTACCTATGGCACAGCACCACACTTCTGCACACGCACTCCTCTTGACAGCCCCCCCGAGGTCTGCAAACTCTTCCTCTGCTCCTTATCAGTGGCAGATTATCAGTGCCTACTGTATTGTTGTGAATGGGCACACCATTCCAGGCCTAATAGGGTGCCTAAGTGATTTTGTCTTTGTCCTTTTGTGTCCTTGCCTTTCAATCAACCCCCACTGATTGCAATCTAGCCAACCAGGTGAGTGGATTCATCAGGAGAGTGACAATTGGCTGCTGAGATGGGGCAGATCCTTTATCTCAGTGGGACTTCCTGGATTAATTGAGACCGGTTAAGTGGAACAGGGGAGCGAAACATTGTGGTGCTGATACAAGAGCGTGTGGTTTATGTAGGGGGGAATGAGATGTCAATTTTCAGCAGTTCTTGAAGAGAGGTCCTTGAAGGGGTTCCAGGACAAAGAATAGTTTACTTTTGTCAAAATATTTGATTTAGTTTAAGTGTATTTGTATTATTATTTGGCATTCAATTGAGAAGATAACTTAACTCTTACCATATACCATCTCCTGCTCTCAACAGCCAACCTATTCACTCCTTTTGAGGATATAAATCTCTGAAAATGGATTACAAACCTGTACTTTTGTTTTTTCAAAAGAAGCTAATGGGCACTTTAGCTTTTACCAAATGTTACTCAAATAATTTGTCATAAACATATGTCATAAAGGTTTTCACAGATCCAAAATGTTGGACCCAATCTGGAATGGACCTACACCAATCCAGTGTCCATACATACATTTGTTTTAAAAGAGAGACTAGACCAAAAAAGGACACAAGGACAATTAGTCTCTATCCAAAGTGCTGTAGACCTGAAGAAAAGCTAATAGAGAGAAAATACAACCCTGGCAGCAGCATGATGTGCATAATACTAATGTTCAAAGAACGATTGTAAGGTCATTCCAAATATAATTCACTGATGCTTCAAACACAATATAGAAATAACTGAAAGTCCTACTTTCACCTCCAGCACAAACATAAAACATTCTGTAGCCAACTGGACTACAGACAGAAGACAGTTTCTAACCAATTATATATCTGTCAATCAAAGTCCAAAAACTAATTGTAATTGAATATCATAAATCTGTTACAGGCTTGATGTCCTACAATACAATTTCCTCCCAGTGATTATGACATTACACGTGATCAGAACTAAAAAAAGAAAGTGTGCTTGGATTCATTTGGACTCACTCGGGTATATGACACAGGAGACCTTTGGCACTAAAACAATTAGACTGACTGAAGTCCTGGGTTGGGTCTTGGTTCCTCAGGATGCATGAAGACCTCTAATTTGTGGCAGCAAAATAAACTACAGTGTGTGTTCATGGTAATTATGGAACATGTCAGCTAGTGCAACTGTGGCTCACTGATTTGTAATAGTTTCTGGACGGAAATGGAGCTCTATGGCACAGAGGAATAAGATATATCAGGCTTTAGACACAGAAATATTCATTGTTGGTTTTGGTCTTTTAATTTGATTTATTGAAAATCAGTGTCAACCAATATCACCAGACTGGTCCTTTAAGGGTCTCGAGTTACGATAACTCAATAATATATCAAAAACAATCAATGGGGGTCCAGTGGGGCAAACTCTTCAAAAGGTGGTCAATAGGGCCTAATTGGAGATCTGTCATATAAAAATGTCAGATGCCTGTCACATGATGTGTGTGTGTGTGTGTGTGAGGGGGTTGGGTTGTAGGAGAGGAATAAAGGCTTTATGTGTTAGTGTGTGTGTGTGTACCTCGAGAGTCAGAGGGGAGTGTGTTCTGAAATAGCGTGCGGAAAAGTCATTTCTAAACTCTCCTCTCCCCTATGTGGCCTGTTTGGCCTTAGGCACAGCATGGCCTGGCATTTACATACTGTTCAGCACGTGCTCTGGGACGCGGTACAGAAATACACACACATACAAACATGCCACAGTATATTTATCAAAGCAAATAAAAACACACATACACTCAAATACGCTACCATAGAGACATTCTGTGAAATAAGGCCATGCACATCTGGAGACGCACACACACACAACATGCACACACAAAGTCTAAACAGACAAACTAAAACCAGAGGGTAGAGATGACAGCCAGGAGTGAATAAAGGAGAAAAGAGATCACATTGTGGTTTCCAATGCTGCTCCCCCTCTGTCGTTCTTGACTCATGACAAATGGTGTCACAGGCCACAAGTTAGTAGAGGCAGACTTCCTTCTCCTTTTATTTCTTTCTCGTCTTTATGTGTTATCCGTCTCTGCTTCTTGTTTTTGTTTCTGTCTCCTTGTCTCTCCTCCCTGATCTTCCTCCACTCCTTCTACCAGAGTCCCTGACCCTTCCTAAAACCTTATAAAACCCCTCATACATCAACAACACGTCCCCAGCTCACATGCAACGTTAAATCAACTTTCCCCTGACATTGATCCAATGTTTCCCCAGCATTCCCACAGCCCTTGTTTAATCCCTGGCTGGCTTTATGGGGCCCTTCTGCTTGGCCTCTCATTACACCCTGCGCCCTATTGTGATTCACCTCAGCAGTTTAAAGGCAAGCCGGAGACCCTAAACTTTCTGGTTCTTTTTCATAGCCAAATCAGCTGTGGATTAATGCTGTTTTTTTAGGTTATTGCACCGGAGCGAGCGAAGGATGTTTATGAATGTGTGTGTCCTGCATGGCTATGAGCTAACCCTTACCGTGCGGCGCATGCTTTTGAAAGTAAATGTCATCCATGACTCACGATCAATGGCGTGTGACAGTCACGATGTCAGGTCTTCCATTTTTAGGCAAACCGCAGTGCCGCCTCCGCCAGCCTCTGTCTCCTCTCCTCCGCTCATCCTGAAGTAGAAGCCGGGTCTGACCTTACAACAATAAAAAAACATCACTGACATCTGTTACAGCGAGCTCATGGCTCTGTTACGGAAGGTTTACGTGGCAAGGTTCAGGTACAAAAGACTGTAGCCAAGATTGAAGATACGCGCACAAAGGATGGGATATTATATCTCACCGTGGAGTCTTAAAATGATGCACGTTCTTTTATTGAGTAAATTATCACAGTTTATAATCTTATATGCTTTGAGTAAAGCGTAATATAAGTCAGTTACAGTTAACAGTGGCCCTAAAAAAGGGACATACTGCAATATAAAAACCTATTAACCTGTAGACTGCATAGAAAAGGATTGTTTTAAAATACTTTAAAACACTACGACACACTATGTATAATTCATATTGGAACCTATTGGCTTATAAAACTGTGAGAAACTTGTGACTTTTAATCAGTGACTGTGTTAGGATTTGTAACTGCAGAATGGATACATTATTTAAAAAAAATACTTTTATTAATAAGCAGGAAAAACAACAACAACAATGTTTTTTTCCAACCTGGCAACCCAGAAGTGACTGATCTATAATGCATTAAATAAACAATGAATAAAGCCATTAATTACACGTTATAAACAATGTAAAAGGTGATTTATTAGACAGAAATACTAACTTCATACAGCTTTGTGTTGAAAACTACCTCTGCACAGTCTGTCATACACCGAACACAGCTAATTGCAGACAAAACCTGCTCCAAATCATTTCATACAATCGTGCCAGACAAAGCAGCTTAGCATAACACCTAATTCATGGAGGGAACAATAGAACAAAATGTGCTCCCATCGTGCCAGATTAACAGCAGGAGAGACAAAGGTAGCGGAGCAGCCGGACCAGTCGACGCCAGTTCCAGCACACCTGGTCCTCGCGACCTCTCACCTCGGCCCCAGACATCATAGCCAAAGCCAGAGAAGCAGGAAGTGCAGAAATTACGACTGGCAGGAGGAGGACGATCAGAGGGAGCTGCAACGGCCGACTGCTGAGAGGGAGGGAGCGGCAGAGCGGGGGGGTTTCATCTGGAGCAAAAAAAGAGCAAGAAGCATAAAGAAGAAAAATAGTGCAAGCCATGTCAACCATATCCGCACGCGCACACACACACACTGTGTTTTACTGTGTAATGTTTGTCAAAGCATGGCCTATTTCTGGAAAACTTCACATACCGGGAGGGGTGACGTATCGGAAAACAAGCTAAGATGAGCAAATGAGTGCGGCAACACTTGTAAACAAATTTCAATGCATTTAAGATGGGTGAGAAATCCTCCCATGAGTGCTAAGCCAACATGTGCTGCAGCTAAAACAAACATGCAACTCCCACACAAACATACACACACACA
>NW_023340257.1:5242168-5250736 GCF_004916995.1 Morone saxatilis | reverse complement strand
ACACACACACACACAGCAGCCCTGATTTATCACCGGTAAAGTCTATATAGAGATGGATGACAGGAGCTGGTGAGAAGAGAGAAGAATGGAAGGATAACAGGTGGAGGAACGGTCCCTCTGGCTACGTTCAACACACAGAAAATGCCCTAGGTAAACACTGGCATCATGCCAAGGCACGAACATGAGCACGTGCATGAACACACACACGCACGTCCCAATGTACACACAGACAAACACACTTGTATAGGAGAGCCAGGATACACGTATATGAGCACACACACACACAGAGAGCCCACTGTAAAGCTGTCATATGCTCGGCTCTGCCGCAGTGCTGAACCCAGCAGCCCTCTCTTCTTTGGGCCCATCTGTCATTCTCCCCTATCTATCCTTCTCACTCCCTCTCCTCTCCGCTCTCCCCTTCTTCTCCTTGTAATACCTCTTAACCTTTCCAACATTCCTCTTTGTATTTCTCTCCTTTCCTTTTCTTCACTATCGTTCTCCGTCTTTTGACTGAAGCAAAAATCCAAACAGATAAAAGAAGGGAGCAGTAGAGAGTCTGTGAGCTCGTGTCAAACACTGAGATTTAGAACTACTGTCAAAAAGAACCCCAAAATCTGACACTCTTGACATCAGACGCTCTCATACACACTCAGTGGGAATACTGTGCTTGTGAGGAACTAACTGCATTATGCCCTATAGTACTTTAATCCTCCCTTTGATTTTGCAGTGGTGTTTTGCACTACATGTCATGAGTATGATCGGCACTGTAAGGCCTTTGTCCTTTGTTTTGTTTTTTTGATGCTGAAACTTGAGTTTCTGTGTTGCTCCTTCCCTCTGTAGTCATGGTGGTTTGCTGCTCAAACTAACTGAGTAGTTTCTCTTGTATTTATTCCAAACAAACTGCAAACTGAAACCACAGCACCGCCGGTGCAAGAGTTTTCCCAGGAAACACCCCAGACACCTGATATTTAAAACAGTGATGCACAAACTATAAATAACTATGGTTTTACAGTTTTAACAAAGCAGAAAGAAACTGCCAAATGTGCTAATATAATGAGATCACAAGGTAGAAGAAAAATATTAATAAAATAAATAGGATAAAAATGAATAAAATGAACATACTGAAATAAAAAATAAAAACACAGACTACAGCTGAAATAACATAGGCATACTAAAAAGGGGTGGTAAAATTAGGCAAACCTTAAAAGTTAACTTAAAAAGTCCCATCTATTCTAAACTGCACAGTATTCCTCATATTTGTTCTGCAAGCAACTAATTTATGGCTGAGACATTGCTTTTGTGCTTAAACCTCAACCATATTTTAACAATAGCATGGTCACATCATCACACGACAGATGTATTTTTCAGGAGTGATGTGTAACGGTTTTGGAAGGCACAGACAGATGATGTCATCCTGCTGATAGGGGCGTCACAACAGAAAGCATCCGTGTGTCCTTCTAAAGGGCAAAGAAAAACAGACAATTTTCTCATCTCATTTGGCGGAATTTCAGTGATGAGAAGAGATTTTTTTTTCAAAATCTAAGGCAGTTACAAATGAATTAACATTGGCCCTTGAAGTGGAGAAAGCATGACTGAACCATTTTGGTCACTTAATTTTACAGATGTTTCAGACATGTGACTGGATGCGAATGATGAAAAGTGTGGGGACAAAAAGAGTGATCTTCAATTTAAAGATAAGAAAGTTTCCCTCTTTGTTTAATGCGTTGATAATACGGGCTTATAAGTGATATGAGCCAATAACCGTATTTAAATTAGCCTATCATTATATCAGCTAATAGCATCAAAAATAGGATGTTTGGAAGAACTTTAGCAGGATTTTACCTTTAAAATACTTTCTGGGATAATTTTATTGTAACATTTTGTACTTTATGCAAATTTGTATATTGCAGGGTTATAGCTGTGATTTTTTTGGGAGAGCATTTATCTTTTACCTAACCTCCTAACCTGCCTGAAATCTTACCCCTAGAAGTGAGCAGCAAAGCGTTCTTTCCTCACCTTTCTACCACTGTAAGGACGTTTTGCCCTTTTAAAGAGAGAAATACAAGAATGCACTCATTCAGACACACACTCAATTTACCTCCCTGCCAGATACAGTATCCCAGATAAGCCATAAGGTACATAAGAGGGGGTGGCTGTCCATCTAGATAAAGTCCTGCTATTGATGACATGAGGAAGTCCCGGTGACAGGCCGCTGACAGGACGGTCAATAAGGGAAGCGTGGGGAGGGAGAGGGAGGTGGAAATGGGAGGACACTGTCAATCATTAGGGCTAATGATAGGGGCAAACACTCGCACACACACACACAGGCACACATTAACATACTTACACACCATGACATGAACACACATACAACTACATCAGAGGTTAAATGTGAGGCAGTCCGACTGGCTGGACAATTTATTGATCGCCAGCGGGAGGGAATGATGTGGTTAAACACAAGGTCACATCTTAACATGACTGTATTGGAAAGCTACATGGGGGGGAATCCTGGGGTTGGGGGGGGTGTAGCTGACACTAGCTATGGTATTGTTGACAGTTTCCATCCAACCGTCAACTGGTGTTAGATAATGCAAATGTTTGTAAGGGAACCTTTTTAGGAATTAAATTAAATTATATATTTAAAACAAAAATCGTGAAAACAGTAAAGTTAATTATGTCCTGTTTAACATCACTGTTTAAATCTCCAAAAGTTGCACTAAGTCACTGCTTAATGGCCACACAGCGATGATGAAGCAATTGTGTTTGCAGAAATAAAATGAAATTAGAACATCCAAAAGTCACATTTCAACTGTTGTGTAAGGAAACTAAATGATAAATGCAAATATGTGATAAATGTAAAATATATTATATAATATATCATATAATATAATATAATATAATATTTTATGCTTTTTATATATATTTTTGATAAACTTATTTTGTTACATTCTGGAGTTATAACAATGACTTGCACTTTATTTACATACCTTCTTAAAATATGTTAATCTGGCTAATCTAGAAACAGACTAGAACTAGTACTAAAATACAAAGCAAATTTGAAATTTGAAATAGATTTTGATTTTATCCTGGTGGTTCAGTCATATGGATAAATGGACACTCTGCTGGTTTACTTCCATAATGTTGGGTCAGACAGATTTTTAAAAGTAATTAAAATCAGAGCAGGAGATACGTTTCCATCCACCTGGTTTTATGTGCATTTTCAATTTTTTAAAATCCTTAGTGGAAATGGCATAAATGAAAAAGAAATGTAAAAATCACAAAGAGGTTTTTACACCTCGCTGAGGTGGGAAAAGTTGGTGCATAGATAAAATAAAAAGTACAATGGAAACAAAGTGAGGCCTTCCTCACTTTAAAGTATGATATAAACCAGGGGTCTCAAACTGCATGGGGCCTGAGGCCACTGCTGGTATTGTCATCTTAGGAGGGCCATTCACCATCAAGTACTAATAAGAAACCACAATATTCAGAAAATATTTGCATTACTATATCATACATACGCATTTATACATTTTTATATCATCTTTGTTGTGCGCAGCCAAACAACAACATTTTTAAAAACAGAATTGTGTTTTTATTTGAATTGTATATGAAAGTACTTTAAATTGATATTAAACAACTGGAAATGGCCTTTGGATCAGCAGTTTGATATCCCTGATATAAACATTAATACTGTATTTCCACGTACATTGTTTTGGAGAACTAGTGCCACCATCTGTTTATCTAGATAAACCAACTCTTAATATTTTATAGTAGTGGATGGGAAAGTTAATTCAATTGCATTTTATTTTGCCAGTTTTCTGAAAATGTGTGTTCATTTTAGATGAAAGCTTGGCTATAGTGACTTTTAGACCCTAATTTAAGGTCACCAACAATGGACCTTTACCTCCCATAAAGCAACTTGATACCAGGATTCATTAGACCTTCCCTGCTGGTAATGTCTCAAAGTTTGCATCTCCAGTTTTTAACACAAGCCAAAGCTGAGATAACTGTGTTGACATCACTGTGACATCATTAGGGGTTATATTAGAAAACTTTAGAAAGGTCCTCCAGAGTTTTACTTCCAAGTTGATGTGTAAAACCTGTGTGGACTACCCCTTTAAGTCCTAGATTTGCTGTAGGCTCCGGTATCCCTTTTTTATGTGCTGAGAGTGGACCAACAGGCGATGATGACAAATGGAGGAAGAGAGATGTGATGATGAAGGGAAGAGAAATGGGAGAGAGGTGGAGAGCATTATTTCCAGCAGGATATGGGGAAGGACGTGTGAAGAAAAAAATGAACTAAAGGGAGAAGGGGCGCTGACAAGGAAAGATAAGGAGGCAGGGGACTGGGAAAAGGGAGGGAAAGAAAGAGGTGGAGAATTGGTAGTGACAGCGAGGTGAAAAAGGACAGGGGTGGAGAAACTGCAGAAAGAAAGATGGCGAGATGTTGGAGGGGAGGAAGCAAACTGTGCGGATAGAGTGACACAGAGAGAGGGAAAGCAGAGATGGCCAAAAAGTCAGAAGCAAGAGTATGACATTAATTGTGACAGGTGAGGAGAGGAAGTATGTGTGTATAGGTGCAAAGGTGTGTATAGCCCTCAGTCTCCCAGTGTGTGTATGTGTGTGTGTGTAGTAAATTGGTGCTGACACGGCTAGCAGGTTGTGACATTAATTAGCAAGCCTCAGTGAAGGCTGAAACCTAATCTCCCAGAGAAAGGAGACACCAGGGGGGACACATCAAAACAGACACACACACACACACACTGTCTCTCTGCTGACCTCACATCCTGTGACTGGGGATGAGGGGTGGACATGGGCAGGGTTACTGTCTTAATGTGGACAAGATGTGCATGTTTGTGTATCTGCATTCACATGTGAGATGTGTGTGTCTTCTGTAGCTTTCAAAACTTTAAATTTTACAGAATCAAAACCAGCACTGTCAGAGTATTTGCAACAAATGATCAACATTTATGGATTTGTTTTTCCTCTTTGTGTGTGTGTGTGCTGATTTGACTTGACTTCCTGCACAATCACATCATCTCCAGTAATCCAGTTACTCTGTCTTTATTGCCCCTATGAGGGAAACTTGGGTGACAGCGACATTTATCAAAAAAAAAAATGAAAACACCAAATTACAGGGATTAAAAACAAAGAATAAAAACAGTAAGTTCATGAACTGCCTCTCCCTCCCAACTCCAACCACACACTGAGTATTAATAGTCAGTCTGGAAGTGTTTAGTGTTTGTTGAGATCTAATGTTTGTTATGAATATTGCTCATTGTCATGGCATAGCAGTACTGCTAAAATTATTTGTTTTTATTCGTTGTATGTGTTCCAGTCAAAATGACAACCTGAAACCGTACCTGTTATAACAAGACAAGGAGCACAAGCTTCCTACAATTTTTCATAATTCTGAAAATCTGCATAAATTGTCGGCCTTTGCATATTAATACTGTACTGTACTGTTTGTCTCTAGCAGGCTCACAAATGTATGGCAGTGGAGGTGCATGAATATATATTATATTGTGCATTTTGCAGCCGCTGCAGTTTCTCATTCACGCTTTGAAGGGGAGGGTGAAGCGAGGGAGTTTTGATCTGCAACCACACCGCTAGATGCCACTAGGTCCTACACAATGGACCTTTAAGTCTGTGACGGGACTCACACTCTGATCACTCTCTTTCGCCTGGGTGTTGCTCACATTGCATCACAGGAGATTCTCATAAAGCTGATCTTTTCTCAACTTTAGTGTGCTGGGCGCCTTTTAAATCCCTGTAGCTCAGTGGGTAACACCAGGCTGCAACACCAAGTCCCATTCATAATGAATTGCAGCCTATCTTCCAGTTTTTTGAGTGTGTATGTGTGAACAGCATGTTAAAGACAATAATTTTGGATTTGTTTTTTGGGGAAATTTGCAGAAAGGTCATACTCCTGGTACCAATCAACACTGTTCTTGCCAGAATCTGCTAGTGAGTAAAATGTTATGACCAATAGTCAGACCCATCCTGACAAATAACAGAATTTTTCTTTTAGCAGCCCACATTATCACTAATACATGTTTTAGTTTGATTATACAAGATTAAATTTAAGACCAAGAAACCTTTTGTTATAAAATCCACAAAGTGATGCATTCAAGGTGGGGACTCAATACAGGAAATGAGCTAGGCCAAACTTAATTGGCACACACACATATTCTTTGTCCTTAACCGACTTACAGTTAACAGTAGTGGACGACACTGAATGTGTATAACCCTTGGCCTGCAGGGATCACATGTCACAGACTTACCTAAACACGCGTGACAAGAGCACACGCTTGTGACAGCGCATACGCTAAAGCAGGTCAAAGGGCAACAAAGAGACAGAGAGAGAGACATGGAGACAGAGGGAAAAAGAGAGAGAGAGAGAGAGAGCCACAGAGAGATAGAGGTAGCCTTTCATTCAGAAGTCTGAGAACTTGCAGGACTCAGACATACACAAGCAGTTAGTGCTGTTTACAAAAGCCAGCAGCAGAACCAATGCAAACCATACGCAGTGCAGAGACACTAGGGTGAGTAAGTTGGAGCATGTGTGTCTGCGTAAGTGTGTGTGTGCTGTGCCAAAGCAGCAGGTCTTAATGCAGCAAAAGCAAAACAGAGCTGATGTTTTTTAAAACGCGCATACCTCTCTGAGAGCAGAATACAGTTCCCTGCCCGGTTTCTCTCGTAAGCATGTCTGGTTTTGGTTCCCATCTATTCAGCCTTCCTGTGGGTCCAAAACCACTGCCACATTTTGCAGACCCGTCCCCGCCACTCCACGGATAAAGCTGTTTTGAGTTCCCTTTCATCACGTCAGAACATACAGGGAAGAGTAGTGATGCACAGAACCAGGGTGTTTAAGAGATAAATATCATATGTGACAACACGGGTGTATTAAATTTGCCCACAGACGCAGTAAGTGTGAAAGCAGTTGGGAGCTGGACAACAGAAACATACAGCACATACTGTGAATACATGTGCACACAGACATAATTAAAGCTTACCACAATTAACATGAAAAAAAATATTTTTCAGATCTAAATAGCCTGAGTTAAGACACATCCAGAGTGACGTTGGAGCATTTTACAGAGAACTGCTTTACCCTGCATCACTAATACATCTTCAAATTCACCTTAATGCAGTGTCTCTAATGACCCTAATTGTATTGATTAGAGATTGATTTGCTAACTTAACAAAGTAGTTCTTTTAACTATGACGTGGCCCTGTTTGGAATTGTCTCATCCACTGGGAGACGGCCCCGAAGAATTCCAGTAGGAAAGTTTAGCTTTCTCGTGGAGGTTGGGAAGTTAACATTTGCCAAACCACTAACCAAGTTAGTCTTCATCCTTGAAGCCCTCTCTCTCGTAAAAGCAAAACATTCTTTTTGAAAACGATAAAGATAAAGTCATCTAGCTTGTCCGAGTTTATTTTTGAAGGCAGAATGGACTCATTGTTGCCTCTTGTGGCCAAGGAGGAAAGAAACACCCACTATGTCTGAGGTTCGTACCAATTGTAGTCCAACTTCTGGTCTCAGGAGGCATTAATGAGCGTATTATATCTCTGGCACCAAAATGAGGCAAACTGACACTGCCAGTACTTACTAAGTAATAATATGCTTTGGTTTCACCATAGATATATAACAGAACTATATATGGCAGTGCCCTTGGGCTTGTTCCAGTTTTACCAAGTGGCCCTTTGTAGTTTTATAATGGTGGCCCAGTTGGCTACCATTATTAAAGAGATACCTGTAAAACTGTTGACAAGACACCTTGAACTGCAAACAAGGTTCGTTATGAATCTCTCATTATGAATTTTCGATTTTTATATCTCATATAAATTTATAAATTTTTGATATATATTTATATCACCCCTCCAGCCAAGAAAAGATGTTTAAAAATCTGGGATGTCATTACAATGTTAAGTATGGGGTGAGTGGGAACTTGCAGGCAGGGCCAATGGGAGAAACACTACTGCGCATGTGTTGTGGGCCACATAACCAGGAAGTAAACCTGGAAGCTAGAAAACTTTTTTGGGCATGCACAAGGCAAATATATATATATATATATATATACACACATATTTTGGCATTGCATTATTACATTATTACTCAATTTTAAAAGCTCTATGAGATTTACAAACCATGTGTATGTATTATTATTATTATTATTCGATTTTTTTATTAGTCTCCCTAGCTAAGCTAGGCTCCTATCTATGATTTCAAATCCAAAAAAGTCTCAGAGGAAAATAGACAATTTCATAGCGCATAGACAGATTTGTTTTCTTTCACTACCAATGCTGCTGGTTTATGGGTATGGTTGATCGAAAAAAAAAAAAAGGTTAGAGACATAGGTAGAGTTGGGAAAAGAACGAGACAGTGTAAGCTTGAGGATCAAGGGTGGAGGAATTTGAGTAAGCGGAGGGCCAGGACGGGTGCAGAGGCAGGAAAAATTCAAGGTTTCAGAGGTATGGGAATGGATGGACGGAGAACAAAATTAAAATGTGCCAATATCCTTCAGAAATGAACTGGGAGGCACAGAAAGAACCAAAGAGGACTTT
>NW_023340257.1:5227460-5242143 GCF_004916995.1 Morone saxatilis | reverse complement strand
TTTTTTCCCCTCTCTTCTCCTCTTTCACCACCTCTCAGCCCACATCTATCTTTTACCCACTATCACTTTCTGCTCTCACTCTGTTTCCTGTGTTACCTTCCGTCCTCCGTCGTACTATATTCCCAGTGGACTGTGCCTATGGATAGCAAGTGCAGGGTGTGTGTGTAGAAAAGTCTGAGACAAGGAGAAAAAGAAAGAAGAGAAAGAAGGATATAGGTATAGAGCTAGTGTGTGTGTGTGTGTGTGTTGCTGTGGTTGTTGATGTGTGTGTGTGGTGAAGAATAAGGATGAGGGAGGATGTACATTATATAAGTTATCTGTATGTGGTGTTTATCTGTGCATGCGTATGCATGTGTGTGTCAGTGTGTGAGCAAACACACTGGGTACATTATTTAAATTATACTCATGTGAGACTCTGTGAGACTGTGTGTGCATGTTGTGTGTGTGTGTGTGTGTGTGTGTGGGTGTGTGTCGTCTCAGCCCAGTAAGTTCTTACATATGTTCCCTGCTGAATGAGTTGATACACGGTGATGGATATGAGGCAGGTGCCAGCTAATGAGATATCAGTGTGTTTGGCTAGGTGTGTATATTTGTATACAGTACAATCATAGTATTTTCTGTGTATTATATATTGTGGATGCGGCTGTATATTCAAATGTTTTTGTGTGTGTGTTGTCTGATCCCCTCGCACTATTTTTGCCAACAACTACACATGGAGGGAGAGAGAGACATCTCACTACCCCTGTCTGACACTTCAGCCTGGAGGCAGGACAGAGGGAAGCTGACACACACAGAGAAACACACCCACACACACACACACACGAACACACACATCCTAACTAGACCCAAGAGACAGAAAGTGGGAGAGGTGAGTTTACAGACGGTGTAACGAGTCTAACACAGAGTGAAAGAAAGAAATGGAGACAAATATTTTAGATACAAGCAAAGACAGACATGTTGTCATGATGCAATTCAGGTTGAGTCAAAGTGATGCTCTTACAAGCCTGATGTAGCTGACAAGGCACCAATGAGAGAAAATGCTTTAAGACTTTTGTGTATTTTTTTATGTTTACCTTTTACAGTTAATATATGTTTTTTGACCTTTCTCATAAAATCCAGTGGTGGATCGTGGTTCACACTACAACATTCTTTCAGTCATTAATTCCTCTGTGTTTCTGCTAAAAGGTTTTTGTGAATCTTAGCGAAGCATCTCACCACTGTGATGTGACATTTTGGAAATGACTGATCTTCCCACACAGGTTGGGTATCAGTGGGTGCTACAATTACAGGGCAAAACATGGTGACATGTTCATCTTTGATTGGCATAGATGGGGGGTGAGAAAGGTCACATCATTTGTGAGGCAAAATACTTTTTCTTCCTTTGTATTTTGTTTGTGTACCGCATATCTTGTCACACCAGATTTTAGAACATTATGTTACTGAATAGAATGTTTTACTCCAGGTAGAACATTTTATTCCTGCATGGAACATTGTCAATCAAACATTCTAGATTATGGACAAATTGAATACATTTTTACAGTTATGCAGTCTAAAACATTAGGCTTAGGAAACATCATGCTGTTTTAAAGTAGAATATAGTTCCTATTTTAATACATTATTCTTTTCTGGCATTTACAGTAGGCATGATAATAAAGGTTTAAATTCCAAAGCACAACATTCTAGAGGAGAAAATCCTATTCCAAAATAGAATGTTCTAGAATAGGAAAACATCTGGAATGGAACTTTCTTATTCTGAATGGAATGTTTTAAACTAGAATGAATGTTGTTTTCTAATAGAATGTTTTATTCTAGAACATAGAAAGAGAATAGAATATCTACTTCCTATTCCAAAATAGAATGTTCTAGAATGGAGTGTGCTGCACACTGCCACAGATGACAGCATCTTTAAAATCTTTAGTTTGATATCAGTCTGATCGCACAATTGTGTGACCCAAACAGCTGATCTGTTCTGCACAGTTGGGCTTAAGCATAGGAATATGGAAGTATACCAAACTTCAGCAAACACTTGTGAGAATGTTATGGTATGTCAATGCAATAATAGTCCAATATCCTCAGTGTGTCTTTGGTCTGAGTTCAGGTAACAAATCTAATAATCCCATGTATTACTATAGAAAACATTTTTGCTGGAAACTTCTAAATTAACAGCTGTCTTTACATTGCACATGACATGTAGCCTAATTATCATGGCATTTTCTTGAGTCATGTTTTCTATTATCATCTAGGTCTTTTAACGTAATTATATATCATATCTTAGTCATTCAAGAAATAGATTTTTTGGCATAAGTCCTTGCCATTTTTTGGATGTTTTGGGCTAATCGCTATTTTATTTGTGATTTAATTCCAGTCTTTATTTTCCAGTGTTATTGAATGAAGACAACCACAGTGAATATTCAGTTCTGTTCAACATAGATATATTTATTTACCTAAATCAATTCAAAGGATGTGGTTGGATCATGCATCTTCATGCGGGAAGTGAAGTACAATCTACACTTCATATAACAGTGTTAATCATATTTGCCCTTCATATGCCCTCATTAGCGTCATGACAAAGCTTGCTATGTAATCTATCATCAACCTTACCTATTGTTCTTCTTTCAGTACTTTTCCTATTCCCTCTATTTTTGCCCTCACCTTCAGCCATGTCTTCTGCTCGTCCCAGTGTCCCACCGCTTATCCAATCTGTCCAATCCTCTGTCCCGGCTCTGCTCTGCCAGCTGGCCATGGACAGCGCCTCCCTGAGGGGAGAACAGGTGTAGCGACACACACTCCACTGAGCACACAGCTACCTGTGGCATCGGGCGGGCATGCACCCAACGATGAGCAAATGTGCACACACAAACACAAAGGATACGCACTTATGGATATACCTGCAAAAGCACACATGGACAATAAGCAGGCTGCTATCAAGGTCACTGTGACTACACTTACTTTGACAAAATACTCAACCAATAAAACACATTGAAGTTGAGAGCTTGCTGTCATAAAATTGTGCAAATAGGATGCGTGTACCTTGGAACACACTTTGGTTGGCACACTTCGGCTAACAAACACACTGAGATGAACACAGGCTTGTTTGGCACACACCGATGAACACATGTAATCATAAACACAGGTAGAAATAACCGACAAGTCATCTTCCACTTGTACTCCGCCTACTGTGCAATTGCAGGTCTAGTTATAAAGCTTCATTTGCTGCCTCTCAAGGCATGCCGATGCTGAGAATGCCGAATACCTTGAGTGATTTAAATGATTGCAGTAAAAATACTGATAACATGGCGATACTTGCTCCAGCTGCCTTCACGTATTAACAATCAGCTCATTCGCGGTCCATCACAAACACCATCACTCCCCCCTGCTGTGAGGGAAGATCATTGTTTGTGATTCATTTACATTCAATCATTCAAAAAAAGACAGAGTGGAAGAAATGGGGAGCTTTGCGGGATCAATGTGTCTGTGTTTACACCTTTCTGTCTGGGTGGTTCTGACACTGCCATCAGCTGCCTTCTATTTAAAATGGAGAACAAAAACAATAGAGAAGGGCGAGAGAGAGTTTGATGCAAGTGACTGAATAAGGACCTTCACATTCAGGCAGTTTACAAGCCTGGCTGGAAGGGGCATTTGCTCCAGTTGTTCCAACAGCACGGATTTGTGAAGGCAGCGGTGGTAAACACAGGTAAGGACATACAGTTTCTACATCTCGCATTCTTTGAAGGAAAAGTGCAGTTTTCTTCCATTTTTTGAAAACTATTGAATTGTTTTGTTTATCCTTCCATTTCAGACTTGGAAAAACATGAAGGCTTGTGTGCATCCAGATAATCAATCTTGATCTCTCGCTAGAAGGAGAAAGATTGATTTGTTATGTCTTGAAAACGCTGTTTGATTTTCCCTTTTTTTCTCAAAGGCAGAGAGAAATGCTTGTTTTGTCTCGCCTGTCTCTTTAGCTTAAAGGGACACTGACCCAGTCAGCAACCTTTGACCCCAATGACCCGGTGAGCCATTGATCATTCCAACACAGGGATTAGCAATGCACCATGGGATTTGGAGTCCCTGAGCAAATATATTTCTTGATTTCTTGTAGGTTTGCAGGCTTAATGTCTGGCCATATGGACCTTGTGAGAATGGGACTGCTCATCTAGAGCAAATTAGTGGTCATGTAGCGATAGCCACCACTTTTGAAGCCTGCGCTAATTACATTTGCTGCGGTAAAATTAACGATACGATAAAGGGAATCTGCTGTTTGGGAATAAATGTTATCTTAATTGCTGGGTAGGATCCCCTTTGGGTCTTATTTTGATGTGGATCGCTGAAGTCCACTGGTTTGTGGATGTATAATGAGATCTAAGCAGTTAGCTGATGTGGGGTTTGTTTTGTGAAGGCGGTAATGTGATCGGAGTGGTAAAGGCAGGCGAGGCTTATGGGTCTTTTCAATCCAAAGTTAGTATGTGCTGTCATGGGGAGGGGGGGTCACTGAAATGGATGTGATGTGAATCCACTCGAAGTCTCTGGGGGGCTCAAAGAGGGAAGAATTAGATTAGTGGGAGAATGCAATCAGTGTGACTACATTACTGAGTATGATGAGAGAGGAAGAGAGGGGAGATGTGAGTGACAAGACGCTGGACGGCTAAAACTTTTCAAGACTGCGCTGTGAATGCCAAAGGGAGGGAGGGAGGTGGGTGGGGGCAATCCATAACCGCAAATGTGAAATATCTCAAAAACCAAAGCCAGAAAATCGATTAAAAGGTTCTTTAAATATATATATCATCCCTTCTCCCTCTCCCTTTCCTGTGCCCTTATTTTCTCAAAAATCAAATTACCCAAATACCCGAGCAGGAAAAACTCATGGTCCAACCAAACAACATTATGGAAATTACATATGACTTTGAGGGAAAAGAAAGCCTTTTTATAACAGCGGATCAGAGGAATAGAGGGAGGGGGGGGGGAAATGCCTGGCACAACTTTCAACATTTTGTCCTCCTGGTTAAATAAAAGAATAAAGTTGGAGGGAACAGAGGAGGTGGCTGTGAGTGGGAAAGGTCTTTGCTGAATGTGCGAGCGGTTTCCTTTTACACTATTTACCCTGACTACAAACCCAATTAGCTCAAATCAGATTCAGTGTTTACACTAGCATCAGGAGATGATTAAGTGAAACCTAGCATTCCAGTTTCACATTCCCGCTTGTCGTCTTTGGATTTTGGGTCTCTCTCTCTCACACACACACACACTTGTGCAATAATATCCCAACCAGAAAACCAGGTCCCCCGAAAAAACATACTCTTTATAAAATGGCCAATAGAGTTGAAAATGGGAAGATATAAGATTTTGTTGAAAAAGTACAATGGTTTATTGGTTTGTACCTCATCCCCATGTTATTGAAACAATTTGTCCAGCTGAAATTCTGGTATTGTTGCACAGGAAGTGACAGATCAAATCTCATGAGCAAAATACAAACGGCGTCTGAAACTGCAGTGAGTGGCACTCTATCCACAGAAACCTGGACTCACTACTCTTTCATCTTCCCTTCCCTTTGGTTTTCTTGTGTGAGTCATCACAGACAGGACAGATTGGTAAAAAGAAAATGTTTGCTGTGTGCAATTTACTGAAATTATCAGTCATCTTTTGGCCACCAACTTGTAGATGCCTCGTGTAACTTTAAAGTGATAGTCCACCAAAAGTGTATCTATCTAAGGAAGCTACAAAACATGTATTTTGCCAGGGATTGAAATACAGGGGGAGCTACGGGGAGCTCGGTTCCCTTAAAAGAGACACAAGCTCCCCAGAAAACCTGATTTGAGAAATTTAGGGGAGCTCTAAAATATTGTAATTTTCACTGTTTTTTTCTTAGGTATCCATTTATATTTTTCTGTATGTTTAGGTTACTATACTTTGCTGATGGATAGACAGTGCAGAAGTGAATTCTGCTGCAGGAAGGGTCTGAACAGTTCTTATACTGTACACTACATATGCTTATGTTTTGTTTTTTTGCTGTTAAAACAGCCACATTTAAAACTTGCAAGGGTATGTTTTTAATACTAAAAATATAGTTTGGTTTGAGCATAATTTTAAATCTGCTATAGTCATTATATTTATATTAAAATTATGTGTAATGTGAAATGGGTTGTTTGCAGTGAACCAACAAATGATTATCACTCAAATCTGCAGTTCCCCTAATCTCTGCAGAGATCTTTAATGTGTTTTATAGCAGTTGTTTTGGTTTTATGATCTGGAGATTAACTGTTTTGAGTCACATGCTTTCATCAAAAATGCTTTAAAAGTCTTCTTGAAGCTATCTGCCGAACAACAAAAGACAGACAGACAAAAAAGTTAACAAAATGTGTTTGTGAACACATTTGCCAAAGTTAGCGACTAGTGGAGCATTTAGCAGCTAAAGAGCCAGATAGTTCCCTTGTGAGTTGGTGAAGAGCTAAAAGAAGAGTGAATGTTGGGCTTACATTAAACAGGTGGATGAAAACACAACTCCAAATGAATGCTAATGTTGCTCTATATCTGTTGGATGTATAAAAAAACGGAACGGTTTTCTTACAAGATAATATGCGCTTGTTGTGTTTGCAGCTTGTTTTTGCTGCCCCCAAGTGGCTGAAAAGATCAGTTAATGCAGGTTTAAGACTGTATGTGAGGCTCAACAGTTTTAAAAATAACATTCATCCCAATTTGCAGGTTTGTTTCTATTTCAAAGAAAGAGAGGTTTCTTTGAGTCATTACATGTAGAACCACCACCACCAAAATCCCTTTTAAAAACCCTTTGCTCTTTATGTACAGCTTAACTGTGCCAGCTCAAAATCCACCCCACTCGTTTAATCCCAACATCTGCCCTTTCTACCCCCACCTTCCCAGTTCTCTATGCCTACATATATCCCACCGCCAAGTACAACCCCCACGCTTCTGCTACCCAGGCCAGCAGAGAAAGCAAACAAAATGGAAGTGAACAGGCAAACATGGCTCTAAACACAGACTGTTTGGTGTCTGAACCTTTTTCCGCCTGTGTTGTTGATTTTCCACGGTGGATCAGGTTTAGCTGTTTGCCTCTCCTAGAAACGAGAAATCATAACAATTCTCCTGTACACGAACAGAACTATACGTACACGTGCAAAGTATGTTAACAAATGCGATCACAAATTTGATTGATGTTCACATATTTTGGGTTAAACAAATGCCATTTGGATTAAATGATCCGTTAAGAAAACACTAGATAGAATCCATTTTCCACCGCCGCTGTTCATCCTGTGAAGTTATCCTATCAACAGCCGCCATTCAAAAACCTTCCCATAATGCCCACTCACTGCATATAAACACATAATGAATTCTCAGCTAATTTGTCCTCTTATCTTTTTAAATTACACCCTGTGAGCTCCTCAGGGAGCATAATGACAGCTTCCTCTTGTGGTTTACATGGTTTACAAGGATCAGAGGGTCTATGTGTGTGTGTGTGTGTGTGTGTTTGTATATGCAACGTGTGTGTACACAAGAGAGGATGGATGTTGTGTGTGCAGTGTGTACGAACTGTGAGAACTCCTTTGCGCTACCACAAGGGTTAACACAGCGGGGAAATGGTGTAAAGGCAACAAACCTGTTATTGTTTCACCCACATCAGCACCTTGTCTGGTCCACACACACGCAGACAGACACACACTTACTGCCAAAGGTTTTTCCTGGGCCTTAGATCAGAGACAAGATCCGAGTGCATGACTTGGACTCCAAATGTGACAATAGCTGCTCACATTATTCATCTCTGTCTGTGTGTGTTTTTCTTTTGCTCTGGTGGAGCAGCAGTAGGCCTTCCCATGACCAAATCCTACACAAAGTGGGTTACTCACTTGATGTTGTATAAGGTTCCACCGGTCTTGGAAAGACCGGTGGAACAAATACGGGTGCCAGTGCACTTGAGTTTTGGTTCCAGTCTTGTGTGAATTTGTGTGTGCTCAGGGTTGGAGAAAGAAGAAAACCTTTCAGAATGAAGACATTTTGTTTGATTCTTGAATGTACGAGGGGCGAGATTAGGGTTAAAATTTATATTTAAAGGTCAGTGGTGTCCTCAAAGCTATGATTACTGTGTGGGTAGTTTTACAGTTTTCCAGTAGCCTTCATTCTCTTTTCTTCATCCTTTTTTTTGACCCAAATGTCTTTGAGGCATTTAGATTGTTAGAATTTTTAGAATTTGTATGCTGTTAAAGGAAGCTATGATAAATGTTGTATATTTTACTTTACTTTCTTGAGTTTTACCTCCTTTCTTTAGGATTTTACACTGCACTACTTTACCACTCTCTTAATTCTTGTGTTGTGTTAACTAAGACCAGACCTGAGTCGGGCAAGGTCCAAATGATATTCCGTTTCATCAGGTTGGGAGTGGTGAGGTCTCTGCTGCAGGTCTTGGGCCTGTGTCAGTATGTGTAATATATGAATGGATCCGAGCTGACTAGCTAGTACCACTGATTACATCTGATCATACTCATCACTGGATGAATGAATGCCAGTTTTGGTGTCTGTTTGGGTCTGTTCAGGGTGACCACATTTCACAAATATTCAAAATGTGGTATTTCAGATCAGGTGTGACTGCCCCTTAGGTCAGATCAGGTTTCTTTTTTGAAAATGAATGTTGGCTCCAGGTAGGTTTTCCATGAGTTAGGACAGGATTGATGGGACTAATGACACAGCAAAAGAAAAGCAGGGGGATATTAGGGAACTATGATTTTATTCATCTATTAATTTATTATTTGCAATGTTTAAGACAAGGAGATTCATCTGGAAATGTATCTAGAAAGCAGAAATTACAGACAGGCTTTTTGAAAATTCAGTGTCGTTCCCTGGAAGCTATAGACACTTGAATAGGAATCTCAGGTTTTTGTAACCTTTGTAATGACAACCATCCCATTTTGTTTGAATTCAAGTATATTGAAAATGACTTGCTAAAGTACTATTTAAGTCATCAATGTTACTGTATGTTAAAAATTATTTTGTTAACTGCATAAGCCAGACATTGGGGGGAAATTAGCTGCTTCCTTGAAAAATGTTGGGTTTAAAGCTGTTATAATTCATATTTTCATATTACCAATGGATCGAACAACTGTGTAACGTGAAAGGTGTCATTCCTGGAAATGAAACCACAGAGAATCAAGTCTAAAATGAGTTTTGGCATCTTTCAGCTTCATATTTATGGTTTCATGTTTGGTGTTTTGGTTCTGTCTCATAACTCTTATCAGCATTGTATGGAAGCACAATTCTGCCAGTAAAAGATGACAAGTTAGTCATGATTAAAAAAAAAAAAGCTCTTTGGAAGTCAAAGATCTGACTTTGTAACTCATTGTTTTAAATAAGTCAGTATATATTTTGACATTTTATCTCAATTTTGACTCACTATCTCATCAATTTTGACTTACCAAGTATTACCTACCTATCATACCCAACTTTGAATTTATTAATCTTTTACTGGCAGAAACTGGCTTCCATAGAATCATTTCTAGCAACTGTGTAAGTACACTGTACACTATCTGCCCAGCACCCAACAGCAGACAGACAAAGTTAGTGACTTGAGGTTGAACACACTGGACGATTACTCCCTAAGGATTGGCTGGAAAGCAAAATAGAGCTTGAAGAAGAGTGAAAATTCATCAATGCTAATGTTACTTTGTGTTTGCCAAATGTGTAAAACGACAACTGTTTGTGAACACATTTGCCATCCAGCTTTATCGGGTAATAATATGTTAATGTATTATAGCATCCAGAAAATACTTACATTTGTTGCACTTTGTGTTTTTATTCAGTTCTTGTATACATGTTGTTTATACTCCATAGAATGTCAACATGGTCTCAAGTAAATTAGACATTTTATATGTGGAAAATATCATATTCCAGTCTGTAAACTTTAACTATCAATGCAAAAATATATATGTTTATATTAAAAGATAATTTGGTCTATGTTGCTCTAAATGTCCTTCCTGTCTTCTGTCAGCTCTTTCTTTTTTTCCTGACCCCCCTCTGTCTTGCTCTGCCCTTCATCCCTCCGTGTCTAACTCTTCTCTGCTCACCCAGTGATGGTGATCTTACCATGGTCGCCAACCTTTCACCCCCTATATTCTTCCCCTGACATGGGAGCAGCATTGGCGGTCTCATCGTCCTCCCACTCATCATCTGTTTCACTCTCTCTGATCTCTCTCTGCCGCTCTGTCCTCTGGTTGTTATCCACACACCTGCTCACAGCACCGCCACACAGGTGCAAGGAGGAAAGTGAAAATAAGGGGAATTCTTATTTAAATAACACTGTAAAGCATGTACAAAGGATTACGATTTTCAGAAGGAAAATGAAATGGAGCTTTAAATATTGTATATATTAGGAAGTATAAGCCCATGGGAGAGAGAATCCCCCACAGCAGAAAGCAAAATGTGATCATGTCAGCAAATGTCTTTTGCCTAATTATCATTCGACTTGCTCGCTGGAACATGGGTCAGTATGACTGGTGACTGATCTTATGAACACCCACCCACCCACACACACACATCACAGTGAAGTGCAACTCTCACTGAATACAAGGGCTTTGATGTTCTTGCTTTTCGTGGACAGCTTTATTCTCTTCCCTCCATCCCTCCGTCTGAAGAGAGGAGGGAGCAGAAATGGAGGGTCCTGACAGCTTCGGCTAATTGAACTGTTCGCTCGGTTACCATGCAGGGGGAAAAAATGTGGACATGCAAGCTGTGTGTGTGTGTGTGTGTGTGCAGGAGGGCGAGAGAAAAGGAGACACACACTGAGAGATTAAGGGAGACACACAGAGATATAAATAGAGAGAGATACACTGCCACTCTTGCTTATATCTCAATCCTGCTCAGGTGTTCACATCTTCCTTGCCACGTCTCTTCCTCATCTGCTCCCTCTTTTTTTCTCCTCACCCATCACCCTCTCCTCTCTTTCTCTGACCTCTACCTTTGTTGATCCACCTCCCTGAGATTCTCCCACTCCACCCCCGACCCCCTTCCTTTATCCATCTTCCTCTCATCCTCTCTTTGATGTGGTGATGCGGGGTTATCTGGGGCTCTCGTCTAAGGGGTAAAGGTAGGGGGGGTGAACGAGATCGAAAGGGGGAAAAAAAGAGGCAGAATGTGAAAAAAGAAGAGGGAGAAGCAGCAGGGGGAGGGGCTGTGGAGATGATGAGTCCCCCCCCCCTCTCTGAGACACTAACATCTCTTTCAACTCACCCTCCACCTTCACCTATGAAAAAAAAAAAAAAAAAACGAGCGAAATGAAAAGATCCCACTGTCCCCTCCGGATGAAAACCGAAGTCTAATTCCAGTCCGAAAATCCCATTGCCGCAGCTTATGCGAGAAGTGTGGCGGAAAACCAGCACGACCTCACTCAGCACGCTGTACTGAAGATGTCTCTTTTCTGTGTATGTTTTTCTCCCAGATGAAGGGCTTTGCCATGTCTTTTTTAGCAAACTCAGGAAGTGTATTCTCTGCAAATTCCCATGTGCCTTTGCCCTGGCAAGGCTGTCACATCCAACTTGTGTAGAAAACACACAAGAGGAGTATTTTTAGCAGAGAAATTCCTTTTAAATTTAAAATAAATTGAATTGAAAGCACATTCTCCTGATTGAATAACAGATTCATAGAGAGGCGGAGAGAGGAGAAATGCAGAGATTTTAGGTTTTTTTGTTTATTGAGCTGTTTTTTAAGGAACATGAATGCGTGCTTAGGAGGAGGGAAGGAGTTTTCTCTGCCAGCTTTCTCCCCTCTGGGGCCAGAGGGTCACGATCCTGCCAGCCATCCCACCATGTAGCCTGCCAACTCTATTTAAACACACACATATACAAACACAGTCACCTACACACACACGCTGTTGCTTCCACCGCGTATGCACATGCATACACTTAACCTCCGCGCACACACACAGGCCCTGTGTTGTGTAGGTCTGGAGAGTATTTGCTAATTAAGAATCACTTAGATGTGTGCAGGTCGCCAGGGTGGTGCTGAGGACTGAGAGCTGATTGGTTAATGAATTGATCAAAGGCTTACAGGCATCTGATCAATACCAGTACTTCTTCTCACATGTGATGTCCAAAATGTAATTAACACACACACTTACTAGATAACTAAGCTGCCTTATTTAATACTACATTCATTGATTGTTTGGGCTCAGATAAGAACACATCTACAGGAACCAGAGGCAAGAATTCTTTATCTACTGATAACACTGATTTAACTTTATTTTATTTACTTTTTAACAAAGGCAATGTCAGTAGCAACCAAGATGGAGAACATTATACCTCTTAAATATCAGCGTGTTAGCATAGTCACTGTGAGCATGAAAGCATGCTGACTTTCTGTAACATTTAGCACAAAGGCTGTCCCTAAGTAACGGCTCAGAGAGGCACTAGTCTGGCTGTATACTCTAAGAGGCTAGATTTACCTGGATATTGCTTGGAACTGATTCTTTGAGTGAAAGAGAGCTATAGGCATAGTTCAGCTGTGGGATTTGAGATCAATAAGCTCATAAAAGCAATAAGAACAATGTGATTATTTACTAAATATTTACTTTGGTTCAACTCCACCTGATAAAAACTGTTACTACTTCAAATATTTCCTATAAAATTATGATATTATAATCTTTAGCATATTAATTATATTAATACATAAGGAGGCGATAAAAATATTTCTATGAAATGAAGAGGAAATGTAATAAGAAAAATCACAGAATATATTTAAGGCACCACAACCAGAGGGACAGAGCGCAAGCAGCAGGTGGAAGTGGAGAGGGTGCTAATATAGATGTTAATATTAAGGTAATTAAGCCAAATGTATTTAAATGTCTTAACAAAAGAAAGAAAAGTTTAGTTACAGACTGTATTGGTTTTACAGTCCATTGATGGAAAAGTTTGATGAACACAAACCACAATTACCCTTCCACTGGTTGTTTACATTACATTAATCAGATATTGTGGTCATTAATAATGGCCTAATTGCATAATTTTAGTTTCTAATATTATTTTTGTTACAAATCGATATTTAATGCACCTCTCCCCACTACACCCTTCCTTGTGGCTACTGTAAGTCCCATTTGCACTGTGTTTACGCCTGGTATTCAGAGGCAGAACATTTGTCTCACAAATCACAATATGCATGACCTAAGCAAATCCAGCAGAATACATAATCAGCGTCTGTTAACATTGTTAACATGTCACCACCTTTGCACAATCCTCTCTTAAATGTATTTGCAAGAGAGGTGTGCCTTACAAGCACTGTGATAAATACACATCGGTGTGGGGCAGAATGCATCACAACTGCACCTGACAAGCCGGCACATAAGCCCTACTAAATCTGTCCCCCCTCTTTTTTTGTTTTGTTTTATGGTGTGTGTGCATGTCTCTGTTTGTGTAACAGAAAGATAAATGTGTTTGTATCAATATTTTTCTGAGGTTACAAGGAAGCCACTTTCAGTGTTTAATCTACCAGTGCCATGGTAACTGGTCCACTGAGAGGTTGATGTCAAAGGAGAAGGCCACTGCATGACACAGTGAGCCATTTACAGTCAGAAAACACAGATATGTGTATTACTGTAGATGTGCGGACCTTTCATTAGCTACTGTATTTCCTGAAAGCCTTTCAGAAGCTAGCAAAGTGGACTTTAGGATGTTGTTTCTCTCCTGGATATCTGATCCACATTCAAACACTCCCAGATTCCACTCTTTCATTGTAACAACAGGCAGCACACTGTTAGCACAGCCACAAATCTGTTCGAATGCACTTGAGTGTGTCCATGTGGTGTGTGTGAGTGTGTGCCCACTTGGCCACGCTCAGGTGTGCGGGGTCTTCCTGTGGTCTGTCAGCGGCAGGGGTCCCATATCCCCTGCAGGATGCGTTGATTAGTTTTGTCCAGGCTGAGCCAGGAGGCCTGTCGGGTGCTCAGTGGACTGTACCAAAGTGATGTGGGGGTGAACCTGTATTGTGAAGACCTGCTGATAAACAGTACAAGGACACAACTAGAGAGGCTAAGGAAGTCTTTGGTTCTGTGTCTTCAGCATGTCTACGCAGTGAAATATGCTGAAAATTAACACTTGAGCAGCTAAATAGCTGCTTCATCCAGAAATGAAGTTCAGGGCAAAGAAGAAGTCACTGTCAAAGTATTTTTTTTCCTCCAAGACTATATTTATCTGGTGTCTAAATATAGGCTTACAGTTATTTTTTGCTTTCTGCTTAACATATTCACTTCTCAGTGGTTTTCTCCCACTTACGAGTGAATAGGCAGTGAACAGTTTGAGTGTTGTTTCCCATCAGCAGCTTCTCTGCTAATGAGCTGCTGCTGCAATTGGCAGTCATACTGGGGGACAGTTAAGTTAGGAGAGATGACTCAATTTTTACTAAGCCTAAAAACTACACAGATGCTACAACAAAATTTGACTGGATTGCGCAAGGAGTTTTTTATAGTTGGTGACTCTAAACGAAGGAAATAAAATTTGACTGATAATTACAGTTTTGCCTCATTTGAAAGTTTTTCATTTTGGCTTCAGGTCAGCCTTATTCTTTAGCCCATGTGAGTACTGAGCAAGATTAGATGGTCAGGCCAGGTATTTCTGATTTATCACTTACTCTTGCATACTTTTGGGGGCTTTTATTGCCTTTATTATAGTGACAGCTGAAGAGTGACAGGAAAGAGGGGAAT
>NW_023340257.1:5227217-5227360 GCF_004916995.1 Morone saxatilis | reverse complement strand
GGACTCAGCCTCGGTACATGGGTATCATCTAAAGAGTGCATTAACATATTTTTGTGGACATGGCATCATGCTGTGAACATAACACTGACATCATTTATCACCAAACAGTCGGCTATTTGCACTTCCAGCAGACATGGAGCAAC
>NW_023340257.1:5216370-5227156 GCF_004916995.1 Morone saxatilis | reverse complement strand
TGAGGGAAATATCTGGCTCTGTAGCTGCTATGCTCCACTATGTTCACCATCTAGTAGCTAAATTTGTCATTTGTGGATAGGTAGTGGATTTGTGCTTTTTCACTGACAACAGCTGCCCGCTGCTGCTGGAAATGACACTGATGAGAGTGTTCAGAGTGAATGAAAACAGTTGTAGAGCCAAGACAACAAGTTGTACAACACTATAGAGCTGTGGGGAACTGCACAATTGAGGGACAATTATCTGTGATTTCATCCCTATGACTGACCACTTTCACATTACATGTAATTGCTTTTTATTTTTTTTGGTATAAAAATATCAACTAGTGCAGGTTTAAACACTCATCTTTATAACAGAGTCAAAGTGGCCATATTAAGTATTTAGGGATGGTCATATTACAGTATATTAGACTAGTATACCATGGATGCAGGTGAGGTGATAGTCTTCTGAGTAGAGTCCTTTATAGTCTTTGTCACTTGAGATTGATGCCCACATATACTGGATTACTAACACATGAGTATTATTATGTATTAATACAATTTCCAGTGCACTCTCTTTAAACTCAGTGAATCCATCTTTTGATTTCCTAGATATCATTTCACACTGAGATGCATCCAACAAAGATCAGAGTTGGTGGCAGGTTCCCTCATGGAGACCATAAACTGCAGGTCATAATTGTGCTTGCCTATATATTTATCTGGACTTGTTTGTGCAATTGTGTGTGTGTGTGTCTGTGTGTATTCTGCAGTTAGATATAAATTGTGTAAAAATAAAGTTTAATTTCAAAATTTGACAGTATCTCTCTAGCACAATGCTCTGATATCTTGCATTTAATGGTCAATAAACGAACGATGTCTGAACATTATAATCACCACTGGATAATGGTGTTTCTAAGCCATTTAAAACTCAAAGAAGAAAAAAAGAAGAAGAAAAGAACCTATTTTTCCTGAGTAGAAATAAACTGTACAGCAGAGATGAATGGAGAGACATCGACTGGACAGAATCCGAAAGAGTGAAATGGAGAGAGCATATTTAAGACAGATCTGGACAGATAGATGTTGAGAGACTAAGAGAGCCTTGAAAGAAAAGAAAGGTAGGAATGGAAGGATGGACGGAGGGAAGAGATCTTGCAGTACCTGTGATGGATGAGCTTTAGCTCAGGTGTGACGGCGCAACCAAATTAAATCACTGAGCAGACAGCAATGAACGAGAGACAAGGTTATCACTTTCGCTCCCTCCAATCCTCCCTCCCCTCTTCTTCCCCTCTCGCTGTCTACCACCCTCAGTCTCAGCGGTCTGTCCTCACTTTACTATCATCAGCTCTATGCTGCTCTGCTCTCAGTCTGGAGGGAGAATCGGCCTTCACCTCTGAGTAATGTTAATGACACGTTTCAATCATGTACTCTGGGAGCCTGTTTTATGACATTACTTACTTTCACTTTGTGACTTGAAAAGTACAGCTGTCCATAATTGAGAATAAGAATACAAAAACATTTTGAAGAGATCTTGAGTTTATAAACTCAGGTTGTGTATATATAATGAAAGTAGACTTTTTTTTTTGGCCAAAAGTATGTGGACATCCCTTCTCTTTCTATGTTTGTGTGCTTTTGGTTTTTGGATGTGTTTGTTTTTTCCTGGTTTGGGCTTGGTCCCTTATTTCCAATTAAGGGAAATCTTAATGATATGTGTTCCTGTGCACAAACCAAAGCCCATAAAGAAATGGTTTTCCCAGTTTGCTGCGGATAAACTTGATTTGCCAGAGCCTGACCTCAAAGCCCTCGAACACCTTTGGGATGAACTAGAACACCAGCAGTGAGACACTAATGTTCTTTTGACTAAATGGAAGCAAATTCCTGCAGCCTGCTTCCAACATCTGGAGGAAAGTCTTCCCTGAAGAGTGGAGACTTTTACAGCAACATATTAATGGCCATTATTTGGAAAGTAGATTTTAATTAATCACATACGTATGGGTGTAATGTGATGCATTGTCTAGATATTCTAGTGGATTATAACAATCATTGTAGCTAAAATACAGTTTCATGGCCTAATTAACCTACTGGGGGGCCCATGGAGCCCCTATTAACAGCCTGTTTTTCTCACCCAATTTTGCTTCATTATAATTTGACTGAACACATTAAGTTAGGCTTTTGCAATATATAAGCTTTAAGTTAAATAATGAAAGTCAAATCCAGTGCTCTTCAAGATCAGCTACAGTAACTAAGCAGCATCCACCTTCAGGCGCTTCATCATGTCAGAGGTCCCAAACTAATTTTCAGTCAAATGAGCACAAATTAGTAGTTCTTGAGTAAACATGAACCTTTTGGGGCCCCTGTAGCAGTTGTCTGCTTTGCCCACTTAGTAATTTAGCTGTGGTAAAGCACAGCATTTAAGCCAATCTGGCCCTAAATGTGCTCAGAATAATGGAAAGTTTCATGACAACTCAGGAAATTTCATCTGATGATGATGACTGTATATGGTCAATAACTTCCAGAACATGTGAGTAATTGGGCATTAAGTGGAGATTGTTACTGTTTCCAAGGTCATAAATGAACAGTCAAGCTCAACTTTTAACCCAACAGGAATGGAAACTCCTACAACAGCTTAAAACAATGAAAAGTTTCAATATTTAGAGTTCCATGACATCTGGGCAAACTTCATCTGCTGTTGAAGAACATGTAATATGGTCAAAAGCTCCATAACAAATAAGTAAATGTCAAAAAATATATAGATTATGTAAGAATGTATTTTAAGTGAAATGTATGAGGTACTGTATGAGATGAGAGGAAACAGTGTCTACTGTGTATACACATCCTTAAATTTTTATTTCCATCATCATCATCCCATTTCCATTAATTTATCTCCATATGATTAACATGTGCACCATTCACATGACATGACAACGTGATGTGAGTACTGATGGGAAACGCTCTGTCTCTTCCTGCTATATACAAACCTGTTGACAGAGGAGGCTCCTTTAATGGCGACCGTTCCCTAACCTCTGACCTTTCACCTTTGACCGACCCCGTGGCCAGACATAATGATCCACCGCTATACTGTTGGTGTTGACATCGAGGTCCCCTTGTCACTGTGTCACACAGACAATGACTGGCTTGTATGTGAGGACAATGGAGAATGGTGTAGATTGTAAGGAGTTGTGACTTGAAACTTTAAAAAAGATGAATGCGGTAGATAGGGCGGAGGTGGAGGAACCAAGCAAGGGCAAAGGAAAGGACAATGTTAGAAATGTTTGTGTGGGAACTGGAACAAGAATCTATGGAAGCCTGGAAAGGCAAGTGATTTTTTTTTACTCAGGAGCATTTCGTTTTTAAATTTTCTAAAGAAAATTTGACCACAAGAGGCTTAAGTGCGCCAATGGTAAGCAATGTAACTTATCATTTTAATTTAGAATTTCCATCGTAAAATGCATCATCCCTGAATCGTATAGTAGACCATGTGTCTAGATATCTATCGGATCATCTTAGAATGGAAAGATGCACACCCCTAATTTCAAGCGAAAAGAAACATGACAATTACATAACTTGCTAACAGACAATATGTACCTTGTTTTTAGAGTGCATGGAGAAATTATCTTGTGTTAAAAATGAGTATTATAACAACAAACGACTTTTTTTTTTTTATTTACATTTCAGGGCTGTTGTAGGAGGCAGTTTGCAAAAGCTGTTTATTTACTTCAATCGAGTTTAAGTAAATGCTCCTAATGCTTTATTTTTTACGACGTTTGGAAACATCGAAAAAATACGGCATAATATAAGAATCCACCAGTTAAATCCAGGCTTAGACAGCAGGGATCATGATTCCCATAAAATACGAGATCTCAATCCGCCTGGATATCTTATGCAACTCTTCCACATGGCTTCTATTGCAACTGATAAACAAGTTGGGAATAAATTAGAGGTTTTTCTTCATAATATTTTTTTGCCGCGTGTTTCTCATGCCGTCCTTAATTTACACTAGCTCTCTTGAGTCAGGGCTAATTCAAACCCTGATCCGAGCAAGTAAATTCCAAGCAAAGCAGTTAAACCACATGTACACACACGCACACATACGCACATACACAAAAACCGAGCTCATCATCAGCAGTCTCATTATGTTGTTGATTCTTCGTCTCCCTGCAGACAGTGCTATTTACCCAGTGTCTCCGAGAAGGGGGAGACGGGTAATGAGACTGATGTGTGCAGGGGTGCGTTCTGGGTAATTTGTTTGATACGAGACCTGATGGGAAGTGAAGGGATCAAAAGATTAAAACAGCTTTTTTCTTTTTCTCCCCCTTCACCTACCCTTCATCTTTTCCCAGCCCTCCTCTCAATGTAAAAACGTCGAGAAAACAGGAGCTGTCTGCTAATTTTATCCCTGTCTGGGTTTAATTTGTGGTTAAATCCTCACCTTGACTGTGCTGTAATGCTGCATATTCCCACACATACACATACAATTGCATCCTCAGGGGCTGTTTCTCACCTATGACCTTCTACTCCCTCATTAGCTCATTCTGACCCATGAACTCATCACGTGACACCCTGAGGGGGTTGAAGTTTCCTCAACAGGTGGACTCAGGTGACAAACAGGTGTGGCTTCCTGACATCAGCCCAACCTTTTGTCTTTTATGTCTACACACAAGTTTGCAACATTCTTTAGACCTAAAGGTGCATGTACACCTATGGAAGAAATTCTAGTTTTTACTACATGCTAACTTGATTAGGGACTGTATACAAATTATTTGGAGGATAGGGGGGTCAGAAAGGGGAAGGGTTATATACTTTTTGTTTTTGCTTAAGGGCGGGTAGTCTTACATTTTTTGGAGAGTAACTTTAACTTTTTCTCATCGCAGATTCAGATTTCAATTCAGCTTTCCTTTGAGAGATTTAACACACAGGCTTTTAACTTTTTATAGTTTTACTTAAATAACTCATTCTCAATTCAGATGATCCAATATTTCACAAAAGTGAAAAATTAGTGAAAAGTCGAAAAACTGGAAACAGATTTGTATCGGAACTTTGCGTTTTCTTCTTTCCTCTTCCATTAATCATCTCACAACCCCTCAGATCTTCTTCTTTTGACCCTTTGGAGGGGCCTGACCCATAAATTGGGAACCACTGGACTGAGCGGTATATAACTGCTTGAGTCCACCGGGAACGGCTGCATTGGGTTTCAGCTGCGACCCCGCTGCCAGAGCTGGTTGCTGCTGTTGAAGCAATGTTTGTGACTCATGAACAGAATCGCATGTTTCAGAAGCTGTTCTCCGCTTTCCTCCACTTGCACAGCAATGGCTTACAGAATCCAGCCAATCTTCAAAATTCCCAATTATAAAAAAAGAAATATTATGTGACCTACTTACCCATGGTAGAAGCACATAAATCAAGGACAAATGGACAAATCTGCGAAATCTTAACAAAAGCGATTTTCTGAAACACTTGGTAGTGTATGAAGCCATGTGGAGCATGGATCAAAACAGCACCACCGATATGAGCCGTGCCCAGTGGAATTAAAGCAAAGGAAAACAGGTTCTACTTCAAGCAGCTACAACAGTAAAATGCTGCTTACACACAGATGCATATTAACAATCTAACCCTTTCTGCAGAATGAGTGCTTTTACTTTGATACTACAGTACATTTTACTGATAAAACTTGCAGGACTGAATGCAGGACTTTTACTTGCAACAAGATATTTTTACAGTGTTGTTCCTAAAGTGTAGAAACTGTATACTTCTTCCACCTCTGCACAGTGACAATAGCATTTGGAAGATCAATAAAGACAACATTTAATACAGGACTTGAAATTATGTTGCATCTTCATCCAGAACTTGTTAGGTTTTTATACAGTTGATACAAGTTAATATGGAGCACAGAAATTCAACAAGGAATAGCCTGCAGCTGCCACTATCTGCAGAAGAGTCGGCTTATAAGATGTCTGTCACTATATGAACTTTGCAAAGCAGCCAAAGGCAATTTGAGCTGAACAACCCAAAAATTAATGCACGGTAGCTAAGATGAATTCACAGCAACAACATAAAAGGTGACATTTGAAAGGTAGCACATTAGTGAAATGCACTGGATACATTAATTCAGTGTGGCTAAAAGCCTTGTTAGCATTCACAGTTTGAGTCTGAATGTACAATTATGAGACAGAGAGGAAGGATGGGGAAGAGAGGGAGGAGGGCAGATAGAGAGAGAACAAAAGGAAGCAGAAGAGAGAGAGAGAAAGAGGAGTAGAGGGAGAGAGTCTTTCATGTCTCCCCTGAGTTTGAAAGGCCTCCCTTTCATGTGAGCATTGTCATATTCTCTCTGTTCTCGTTCCATTTGCTCCACCTCTCTTCCCGTGATAAAGACATCACTCTTTTAGTACAGGGAGGGCAATACAGCGTGAGCACTCGCTGGAGTGTCTGTGCGTGAGAGAAGTGCAGCAATCTCATATTAATACTGCCATTAAATGCATATGCAGGAAACTCTGTCTCCGAAGAATTATGTTCACATACGACTTTGCCATAGCCAATACATTGTGAACAAAATATGATGCCATTCTTAAATCAATTTCAGGGAATTTTACATGTTTTTCATTGTGACTGAAATCTGGAAACATACATATTTCATTTGTTTTCCCTAAAATATCTGCTCCTGCTAAATACAGCATGATTGACATTCATGGTTGTGTTTGTAGACAACATAAAGCACTTGGTTAAAGTTAAGGGAAAATCTGTGGTCTGTCTCTTGCTTCAAGTCAGCCCCGAGCACAAGACTGACCGTGTTAGTGCTGTGGTTCATTGTTGCAGTGCCTTAACCTCTAGGCCAGGGTGCCCTGAGACATGTCTAATGATGCGGTCTTCAGTGGGAACAAATGGGCTTGGTGTTTAGTGGCACTGGCAGGGTAGAGAAGTCAGAATGTATTGAGAGACACACTAATGCATTGTTGGTTTAGGTCTTTTCATGTGATTTATCGACCATAAGAAAAATACAGAACAGCCTTTTTTTTAAGCAAGTGTTTTAAACACTGATGCCACAATTCCTGGATTGAAAAAAATAATGTTGCCAGTTACCATAATCATGCCAGCTATAATGATTTTCATTGTCCGTAGCGGAGAAACAAGCCCAACATGGGACTCAAAATATCATTATTCCTTAGTCACACTTTTTTTAGGAGGAACAGAGCAGAAGAAACTAGAGGGGAGAAAATATGAAAGGAAAGAAGCAAAATTACCATAAAAACAGTGTGTATACCACTTCAGTATTTAAAGGTCTCTCTCTCTCTCTGACAGAGAGCAGGAAAGACAGGGTAGTTGTTTTTTTGTTTTTTTTTCATTTCATTCATGTATCCTTTTATTACAGTTCCAACTCCATTTCCCATGGGTCTTGTAGGCAGTGAATTGGCTTGATTGGTCTGGGTTTACAGGCCTGTGGACACGGAGGTCAAGCATGTTCCTCCAACTGGGGAACGTGGACTTGCTTTACCACAAAAACAGATAGATAGTGTTTGTGATTCCCTTCCCCTCTACCTCTCCCTTACAACCACCAATCACATTTTATGACCCTCCCTCAGGGCCTCCACACGGACTGAACCAGGCTTTTTTTTTTGCTTTATTTGACGAGGTTCACTTTCCGTTAGCATGCAGGGCCAAGTGTTTCACAAAGCTTCTCTTTCTGTTGTCCGTGGTACCGGGGGTGTGAGTGTGTCACAGGTTACAATAAGTTCCACCTACTGATCTTAATTGGACCTGATGTGTTGTTCTGCTCCCAGGACGCCTGTTGAGTCCGGTTCTGTTCAGTTTCATTGTAAAGCAGGCCAAGAACTCTTGGCAGACGCTGAGCTATAAAACACTTAGGGCGCAAAAGCTTTGCTAAAAGGAGCTGGCGAGAAAAGAGGGACCCGAAAATAACTGTTATTGTTTTGTTTTTTCCCAATGTCTTTTAGTTTTTTTCTCCTGTGCTCGCCTACTCACACACAGCTGCTCGTCGTGAGATACGGTCACAGAGCTACAGTATGGCACCCCCACCTCCCACCTCCCCAGCACTAACAGTCTTCTTTGGGTGATGTTTTTCCTCATTTGGGATGTCATTTAAAATCACTCAATTTTTAATTTTTACGAAAGCTTTTAAAGGATTATGGAAGGGAGCTGTGGAAATGGGGGTCTGCCTAAGTTTGTTCTGATCTTTCATCACACACACACACACACACACACACGTACATCTTCCTGCTGCGAAGGCCCGACGCCCCTTCCCTGCTGTGACGGTTTTCGTTGGAATTTCCCACTCTGGTGTGGAACGGCTTTTGGAAGGATCTGGAAGTGGTGATGAAGCGGCTGTAATTCAGAGGGAGGGACGACCAACTTCCCTTTGAAGCTACACAGTCTGTAAGTGTGAGGCAGTTTTTCTTTTGTTTTGTTTTTTGGGCTATTTGTTTTTTGGGTGTTTCTCTCAAACCAATTAGAGTCAGTCACTGTGGGAAAAACATAATAAAGCGACACAATCAAAGATATTTTGGTGTCTTACTGAAGTGATTATAGATCAAACACAAACACTGAAGTGTTCTTAATAGACTGTAGGTCTCCCTCAAGGCAGAATGTTAGTCCTTCATAGCTCAGGCAGTCCTTTAGTCAGTACACCTTTTTCCCAGCAGCCACTTTTACATGAAACAGTAGGGTAAACACAGGTGTTACCAATGATACTAATTAGGTTCTGTTCCATTCAGGTCAAACAGAGTCAGGGTGCTGCTGTTGTGCAGGTTGGCTTACTGGAAAGGCTCTGCTACACTAAATGAAACCTTAATGAGTAACATTATCATCATAACATTACTCTACTATTTCATGTCCAAATGGCTGCCTGCTGTGGGTCTATTGTACACAGACTGAGACAAGAGGACATAAACTCAAGTTCTCAGCCCTCAGGTGGTCAGTCAGTATCCTCTCCAGGTATGGTTTCTCTTGACCATTTGGCTTATTCCAATCTAATGTTAGTGTGGACAATGCAGAGAAAATGGCTTGTTCATATCTGCGAGGAAACAGGTCCTTATATAGTACCTAAACTACAAAACATGTTAACCGTCACAGCCTTCCAGACAACCTATATGAGTGCTCTCTGATCTGATCCCCTTTGATTTGCTACCTCTATAGTTATAGTCTAGGCAACTAAAACTAGGTTAAACCTGAGTCCATTGATATTTTTGACCACTTAAGGACAGGTCAACAAACTGTAAACACATTATACTGTCATGTTTTAAAATATCCAGCAGATTCTGAGCAGCATTCAATCAATGTTCACTCTTCTTTTGCTCTGTTTTGGTTTCCACCAACTCCTGAAGGAAATATCTGGTTCTTTAGCTGCTAAATTCTCCACTTTTCACCAGCCAGCCGCTGACTTTCTTTTTCAGGCGTTTGGTGCTGGGTAGGTAGCAGTCAGTGGGTTAATCAGAGCTTGATTGCTGAAAACAGTTTCCAAATGCTTCCCTGAACAGGGCTGATGAGAGAGGTGACAGTGAACTAACATAGTTAAAGTTGCAGGTCGGACAAAAAACTATGAGCTGAAAGATGCTAAAAAGCTCCATAAAACTGAGGGGAACTAACAGGTAGTAATTCTCTTTTGGTTTTTCACCATCAGCAACCTCTTTCACATTACATTTAGTCATCTGGTGTTAATATCAAATGATGGATTTGTGCAGTTTTAAGGTTAGGGTTAGTTGTCAATAGGCAGACAAGTTCTGTGCTTGCAGGTTTGATTAATCATTCCAGCCAGGGTAATAATTATCCAAATACAATCAATAATACAATAAAGTACATTGAAAAAAATACAGACACAAATAATGCAGAAGCTGTACTTCAAAATATCAATATAGACATTATATCAGATACATCAGCTATATCACCTACATTTAAAATATAGATATATAAAGCATATTGCAGGGAAAGATAAAAAACTAAATTAAATTAAATGAACATAACTTGGCTCTAAAATCCTTTAATCAATGTGTAAATTTCAGACACTCAAACATCCACAGCAACGTCCTCCCTAAGAGCGTTTACACAACTATAACAACGTTAAGTTTTTTCCATTTTTGTTTTAGAGTGTTTCAAGAACCAACACTGTTGTTTTTCTGGTGAGGACCATGTCATACAGGATGGAGTGGTCAGCAACACTGGGCAACCTAAAGGACTACAAAAGAGTTAGTAGGTATGCTCATTAACAACTCAGTGACTCAAAACATTTTTCGTAGTACTTGAGTTGCTGAAATGTGATGTTTAGTTGATTGAGAGTGAGCAATCTAGTGAGCAAATAAAATGTAAGTATTTTTAAAAATGTTAAATAATTATTAGCATTAGTAGTCACTATTTAATGTTAGAGCACAGTGGAATAAACACTATATGGTTTATGCACTTTTCCCTGCTTGTATTTTATTTTAGGAGTCCAAGTAGCTTTGTGCTGTTTGGTTTCTAAAATAAAACACAAGTCACCGAGCAAACTGCTCCAGGATCTATTTGTTACTATTTCTAAAAGCACTTAGTGCAACACAATAAAGCCACATTAACAGTCTCTAAACTTAGATGTAGGAGTTTACAAGAAGCACTTGAAGGCAGCATGTTTGTGTATATTGAAGTGCAACTAAGTGTGTGCAAGTGAGTTACTTTGTGTGTGTGCATTCTTGCATAATGTCAGCACTGAAGCTGGAGTTGTGCTCAGACCACCTCTAATAATGGTGAAAGAGACAGTCCATCACACCTACTCCTTCTTTCCCACTGTCCAGGTTTTCCTGTGGGATCCATGAGGAGAGAAAGAGGGAGAGAGAGA
>NW_023340257.1:5216015-5216332 GCF_004916995.1 Morone saxatilis | reverse complement strand
GAGAGAGAGAGAGAGACACAGATGGGGGCAACTGTGGGAGAAAGGAGGAGAGCAGTGTGTCTCCCATTAACATTATCTCTATGGGAGCCCAAAATGGGCTCTGTCAGCAGAACACCAACCTGCTGTCAAGAGTAGAACATGAAGACGAGAGGGAGGGATGAGAAGAAAGTAAGGGAAGGGAGAGGTATTACCACAGCATCCTGCACGTCTGCGTTTTATATGGAACACCTTATATATCACATATTACTAGAAATGTAGTCAAAATATATGAGCGTCACTGAGCCTGAGTCAAAAGCTGCAACATGTGAAATCCCTCT
>NW_023340257.1:5215314-5215979 GCF_004916995.1 Morone saxatilis | reverse complement strand
TCCTTGGCGAGTATCAGCTTCAGCGTTCTAACCACTGCAGTATCTGTCAGTCTACAGCCGCACTTCAAAAACACCAGAACAATTCTTTAAATTGATTCTTCTTTCGCTGTCCGACAGTAAAGAATTGATTCACTGACGCTTCATTTCATTCACCTTTGTAAAAATGACAGCTTTGTGGGCAATAGCACTTCTCTTTAGTGAGAGCCAATAAAGCAGCTTGTTTAGGGCAAGAGAGTTGGCTCAGGTGGAGTCCAACGTCAGATCAATACCAGATTTAGTGGATGTGGTTCTATAACTCTGTCAGTTCAACTTATTCACTTGAAGGTATCATTGCACTTTGGAAAACTAATAAAAAAATTTAACTCTTAAGTTTAAGTTCTTTAAACTGCAGGAATCCATATTCGTCTTTGCGGCACGGGTTGGTCCGAACTGAAATAGCTCAACAGTTTGGAAGATGGCATTAAATTTTGTACAGACATTCATGGTTGGCAGACAATGAACCATAATGGCTTTGATGCATCACCATGAGGACATTTTTGGCTTTTATGAAATATCTAAATAGCCATGAATTTTGGTACACACGTCCATCCAAGGTAAATTGTAATCACTATTTCCTTTCTTTTCATCTCACACCATTATCTGGTCAAAATTTTAATTTGTCCAAT
>NW_023340257.1:5210671-5215214 GCF_004916995.1 Morone saxatilis | reverse complement strand
AATTTGTCCAATACTTTTGTTTATGACTAATATTTGCAAAATGAAACTATACTAAAACTATAAGTTGCTTACTATAAATACACAATGACAAATCGAATATAAAACAGTCCCTGACAAACATCACACCACTCATCTGTTTGCTATAATAGAGTGGTGCTGCTTTCACTAGTAGGTCATAAGGTTTTAGCCCATTCTCATTCCCACGTCATCAAATACCGACATTTTGTCACGCCCCTCTGTGCATCATACCCTCTCACGTCTGAGATGCACCGCGCTGCCAGAATGCCTTTAGGAAGTCCGTATAAGGAGGAGGTCAGGATGGATGTCTGGGTCAAACAAATACAGGACTTTCACCTAGGAGACAGCTGTTAATGTCCCGTGTGAAACCAAAAGTCAACATTATTTGAAGTTTTAAGTTACAAAATGTTTTGACGGACTTTTGTAACATACTTATTTTAACCCAAACCATGATCGTATTTTGCAGGTTTAGAAGCTGATAAAATGTCATTGTGGGTACAGCTTGTTCTTCTGAAATAATTGTGCTTCCACACTCCACCCACCTATTTTCTATTGAGTGTGTGTAAGAAATCAACACAAAAACCACTTAATTTCTGCTATCAGATGTTCCCCATGCACCGTTCTATTTACATGTAAGTTCATCCACGCGTATGATGCTGCTTGACCCCTCTGTGTTTTTTGGCCATACTTAGAGGCACTAGAAGCAGGGAGGAAGACAGATGGGGTCTGTACAGGGCCTCTGAGCAAGTTCAGCAGAAAAAAGTTCAAGAGCGTAAGTAAACACGAGAAAAAAAGAAAGTGAGTCACAAGCGCTTTATTGAGAAAGATGCACTTCATTTACTCTGAAACAGATACCATTAGAGTCCATAAACCTCTCTTGTCCCCTCTGCTGTGCCCATCTGTCTTACATGTATGATGTCTGTGTTTGGACTCTTGTAACATTAAGGGCCATCATACACTGTGTTGTGTTCCAGGGGGCTACATGGTGCTAGATGATGACAAATGGACGTACTGTAGTTATGACATGTTTAAAACCCAGAGAGCTCTGTTTACAGTCCAGGCCTTTGTTCAAGCCCAGTGTTTCTGGCCTGACAAGTGGGAATCAATGAATCGTCTTGGAACTTCTTTTAGCCACGTAGACACAGATCTACTGGAAAGAAGACAGACACAGCATCATCATCAAACATGTACATGGCTATATGCATACAGGAGTAGACATGTATTTGTGAGCACACTGTAAAAATTGAAGGCAATCCAGCAGGCAATTCATATACATTAACAAAACATAAAATATATTCTTATCTAGCAGCAATAAGAGCACAGTAAAACTCCAACTGTAAAAGTGAGGGCCAAAAGTGTGATTTTGAAACCCTAACTTCTGCATCCCCAGTCAAGAAATTACACCACTGGAGGGATAAAATAACAATATTTATTACAAAGTGAGACACCAACAGAGACACATTTTGGGCCTGAACTTTTTTACAAATTGAGGTTCATGAAGGTAGGCAAAGGACATGATGCAAGTGCATTAGGGCTGTAAGAAATAGTGGAAATTTACTGGTGGAAGAAAAAAGAGGAAAGCTTGACAGAAAAAGATCTTTACTGAACTAGGGAGCCTAATTTGCATAAAAAAGTGGCCACATACACAGACACAATCTTGGCTCATACTGAGGAGTGTTTACACTCAAACCTCAGATGGTTTCATTATTTATGAGCACCCTTGGACATTTTAGCACTGCACAGGATTGGTTTAAGATTGAGAGAGGGGAATAAAAATTACCAACATGTGGTGTAAAACCTAAACCCCTCTTGTCTGCCTGTCGAGGAGAGAAGAGAGTCATGAATTTAGAATTGTGTGTTTCTATGTGTGTGTGTGTTGCTGCAGTCACATGTTTAAGGGCTGAATTCATTATTACAGCAGACAGTACATCACTATTCAGCTACCTACTGTTCCAAACTTTGTCACACAATACCTCTCTCCCTCTTTCTCCAATAGTTCCCATAATCCTTCACTAATGAGGGTAGTTCCATTTCAGAAAGGACCGCATCACCAACGAAACAAAACCTAAATAAAAGATTGTTTCCAAGCAAAGACAGAAGAACACCTTATGACAGAAGCAGAAAGGTGATGGGGCGTGAATCGAAGTGTGGACAGATAGGGAAGAGGACACATTTAGGCCAAGTGCTGAGCTTCAAATCTCAAATGTGTTTGAGCTGAGCCAAACAGATTTCATTAATTATGTGCCAAATCAAACATGAAACACATGTCCACCATATCACATTGTACGGAGGAAGTGAGATGGAGAAAAATGTGGAACAATAGGAAGGATGTTTGAGGCTAAAAAGGGAGTGAGTGATGAACATGTGTGCTACACAAGATGTCTAAAACATCTGGAAACACAGAGAAACAACCAGTTAAGCAAGTTGTTGTAGAAAGTCAAACTAATACTTCCTAAAAACTGGTATCTTGGAACATTCAGACATGTTGACAGCTAATATGTGAGGGGAAAATCCTTTTACACATCTCTGTGATTTAAGACTTTTCAGGCACTCGGTAGGACTGGGAGGTCACTGTCGTGGTTACAGCACAGAGCCTTTTCCCAAGGAGCATCACAGTGATCTGTTGCTGTACTCTCACCACACTCTCACCTTTTCAGCATGCAGGTGGGTGGAGTAGACGCAGGGCATTTCTAGTTGGTGCACCTCCATTAGTGCCCTTGCATTTGCAGTGGGGTCATCAGCTGGGGAGAACCAGTCCTCCACATTTTATTCCATGGGCTTGTACATCTGTGGGCCATTTCCATTGTCAGAACCTAGCAAGCCAGTGCCGGACAATGAAACTAGCCTTTATGGTTATTGTGCAATAGAAACCGAGACAAAAACCAATGTCTTACCCAGATTCTCAGCACTATATACTCATAATAATTCTGTACAGTCACAGTAATTGCTGTTAGTGCTGGGTATTGAACTCAACGTATTTTTAGAGCCGTCTGGAATGTGTCCACAACAACTAGTATGGATCAATTGATCTTCTCCTCAGTTTTGTAATCTTGTGAATTTTGTATTTCATCAGATAGTTCCTGATTTAAATAAAAATTTAGCCAGTGTAAGACTAGATTAGACTATTGAAACATCACATTTGCAAATTCTATCATGAGCACACTGTTGATAGCTGTTAGAAGTGCAACACACACTGGCACTGAAGTTGCGTATCATCACATGTAAAACACACTGGACCCTGGTCATACAGACCAGAAAAAGCAATGAAGGAGCTGGGAGGTGCAGATTTGGGGAGTGAATGAGATAAAATGTCTGTTTTTCTGTAGAGTTGACGTAGGTCCACGCTGGGAATGAATACAGTAGTGTAACCTGATTTCTTAAGTTTGCCTCTGGTGTGGGCTTACATATAAAACTGTAGTTGTGGTTGTGGTTTAATGCACATCATACTGCATACTACCAGCCAATTTTTAGCTGAAGATCCCTCCCAGACAAGTATAATATATATAAAAGAAAAGAAGAAGAAATATAAAAATGCTAAATAATAATTTGTGTCTGATATGATTTTGCACAAAGAACTACTTTTTTAATGAAATCTTAAACTTGCATTCACTCCAAAGAATAATCCATTATCTATGAGTATGAAAATATTTTCCCTCCTGCATTCTCAGTGCACTGTTGGCTTCAAGTTTCCACATCTCACTCACCTATGTAAGTTGAATATTCGACTATGATTGCCTTCCAGACTGATTTCACAAAATGAATGTGTGTATGTGTACAGCCAGCACATACATCATTCTGCCCAGTGAAGCTCAAACATCCAAGTGAAGTAAACACATTTTGGAGAGGAAGGGATTTAAAAAACGTCTTTTCCCAGAGTTTAACCTGCAGCTTCACAGAATCTGTCAGGTTACAGATTTTGATATATAAGTAGCATCACAGTATTATTGATGCGCAGATGTTGCTTCTTTGAATTAAATATATACTGTATGAATATACATTCTCTGTCAAAAAATAATGTTTACAAGCCAAAATAAATAATATTAAATGGTGTTTGTAAAATGCAACAAAAGACACAAATAAGTTTTTCTTAACATTACAAATTTTAGAAAGATGTATCTCGCTCCATTGTTGACAACATTGACTTGAATTTTTTGTTTACTGGGAAAATGTACTGTTTGGTATCTACCATCAACAGTTAATTTATAAAGAATTGCATATAACCAATTTGATGGTATTTTAACTAATAGCATATTCATAAATCCAAATTCAGCCATTCACAACCTTTATTTATAGTATTTGAAAATTAAATTAAACAGTACATTAAAACCATTTTAAATGTATTTATTATCTTCATTTAAAGATCCCGCCTGGTTCTTGTATGCATCTGTATGTGTTTTATTGTAAATAAAGGTTTGAGAAAAAAGAAACACAGGAAGAGAAAAAAGTTTGGATCCACACTGCAAAGGAATCAATGAGGATCCCCTGCCACACTGTTTAAACTGTGTGGCAGGGGATCCTCATTGAT
>NW_023340257.1:5196664-5210571 GCF_004916995.1 Morone saxatilis | reverse complement strand
ACATGCACACACACTCTCAGAGACCTGTCAGCTCTCATTCTCAGTCATCCACAAATTCATTGAGGCATTGAGCTCTCTCTCATACACAATGGCAGTGGAAGTAAACAGATTTGACACATTGCTGTTGATACACCTGCACAGCCTAAGAAGCACATCAAGGATAGATTAGCACAGTGGCGCATGGATTCACAAACACACACAGGAAATTATAGTGCACATAGCCTGGAAGACACACTCAGACACACACACACACACTCCGCTGTCAGAGGGATATAGGCAGACAGCTGGGAATGTCACGCATGCACACTCGACAGGCGATCCAATAAAGGAGAGGACACAGCGAGGGCGAATACCTTGATAAGCTGTGGTATGCTTTGCGTAAACACTCGCCTGCCTTTAAAACACAGCATTTTGAACTTGTTGGTCAAAGGAAAGCAGTTAATGCAGAAGTGACAGAGTGGAGGGAGAAGCAGCCAGTTGCTCATCAATATCATGACAAGACACACAGCTGTGCGTGAAAGTGTGTGTGTGTCCAGCGTGTCAAATAAAGACGTTTCCCCAGACAAGGTCTATCAGCATATTCCAGCCCTGCTGTCCATATCCAGCCACATCTGCCCACTTTCCTCAATATATTTCCTAAACCCCATTCTCCTTCCCCTGTCTGTCTAACTCGGTATTTGTGGCTACTCACTGTGCCAACTCATATGTCTCCCAGTTTTCTTTTCTTCCCTTCCTGCGTCTCTGTCTTTACACAAACAATTTTCTTTTTTTTCTTTCTCCATCCCTCCATCATTGTTCTCACCCTGCTCTGACCCAGTCCAAATGGCCTCAAGATGTTGCTGCAGTTCATTTGCATTTACTTACATCTCAAGTGCGAACATGGCCAAGAAAGCCTTGGAGGAAATGTTGACCACATATTGCAAGGCAAGAAGTGGCTGGTTTAAGACTGTGTTGTTTGATGTCTTCCTCGGACTACAGTAAACCGACAACGATGCACTTGCAATATGACCCGATTAATATAGTGATGTTTGCTGGTTGGTATAATGAACATTGTTTATATTGATAATCAGACTTAGAAGCTGATGTTGCTCCTATACCATTTGTCTTCATTGATCTGTCTGTTCTCTGCTGATGAAGAGCTTTGTAATGCAGCAGCATAGAGCTGCAGCCACTCTCCCTCTCCTTGTCACCGCTATTGTGGAGGTAGGATGACCATATTTTCAAACTCCCAAACCGCGACCTCATGTTCATGTATGTGCACATGTATGCGCTTATGCACGTACCTTAGGCGTTTTCATTAGGTTGAGGAAACCATTTGCATCACAGAAATAGTATAAATAATCTGGTCAATTTTCAAAATAAAATACCACGTGCAGACTCCGGATCAAATTTGGCGCTACATCAACATTGTGGCACCAGACAGGAAGTCATTCAGTCAGAGGTAGGTTAGTGAAGATTTGAAGCAGAGAAACACTGCATCCATTTTTTTTGTGTGTGTTTTACAGATCCCCGGACAAACTGGTACTGTATGTCTGATTGTCTGCGTTGCCTCTCAGTAACTAGACTCTCAACGTGCATGTTGCTTTTTCAAAAGTTTTCCATTGGTGTATTTTGTGACACAATTGCATGTTTTGAAGACACCAAATGCAATATAGATAATAGGCAGCATTGTACATGGTAAACACTGGCAGTGTTTAACGCAGGAGAGAGACAAGAGTTACTTTCTGAGATGTCTATAGTAATTTGTGTTGTTGCAGTGGTTCTTTTTCTTTTTCTGATAATGATACTATTTTCTTCTATTTTACATCAAAATCTCATTAAGTTTACTTCCTGGAAAACATGAGATCTTGACTGCTGACTTCATCGGGCACTAAAGGTTGCACATAAAAATTCAAATAAAACCATCACATATTTTGAACAATCCCACCCCTACATCTCACCCATCAAATAAAACTGCCTCTCCCTGGCTGAATTCCTGTTGCTTTATAGGTCCAACAATCCCTCCTCCTGTTATATCCTCCCCAGCATTCAGTTTCCAACAGGAAATGCACCACACTAAGGTGTCAAGATGTTCTCTTGACGCAGCTTTAGCCAAGTGTTTAGAACATGGATGTATTTTACACATTGGCAAGAAGGAAAACATCATCATTGTCCAGCTGCCTTGTAGTAGTACGGTTTTCCATTCGTCACATTTGGACTCAAAAAGCAAGTAAATACAAGTCAATTGTAGCAATGTTTTGATGATGATTTGGCAAGTTCTCTCCCTTTCTCCTCATCATCCTCTCAATCCACAGTCTGCTGTATGCCACTCTTCCCACTACCTTTCAAGGGAAGAATTCTCCCTTGTAATCCATCCCAGCTGTGGCAGATTGCATGGCCAATTAAAGAAAAACTGTTTGGCTCGCCCCAAACGAGGTGACCACATGTTGCAGCACGACCTCCCCTCTCTGCTCTGCCTTCATCCCCCCTGGGACCTGCCCCATGAGGGTTCAGGGGTCACGGCGCTTGCGGTTTCTTCCGCAATAGAGCGGGGAGGAAAACACAGGGACTGCAGACAAACAGGACAATTAGCCTCAGCTCTGACTGAGCGTCTCCTCCCGAACGGCCTCCCCCAAGCTCCTACGTCCACACCTACAGTAGAGGGCAGCTGTCAATGAGGTGATTTACCCCCCTGTGCTACCTCTCCTCTTCTGGCTGATCATTCTGTGTTATGCTTTGTTGGTGGGGAGGGGGTGAAGGTTGAAACCACGGGGAAACCACAGACCTGATGGCACGGATTGGACGCTGAGTAAAATAAATTTCTGCCGCTGTGACGGGATTATGGTGTTATTGTCTCAAAAAGTTTTGGACGTCAGGATGGGTCGGTATGTGCATAGCTGGGGACAGGGTTGAGAAATGGAGGTCAGACATCAGCAAGCAAGGGCATTCTGTGAGGCCGGTTAAATGAGGTTATAAATTTATAATAACATTGCACGAGGAGAGGAGGGGGCATCATTGAAGAAAAACAAGATAGAAAACAAATGCAGGTCAACAGATGGGGCCATTTCTTGCTATTGTCCTTTCTATGACTCTGATATGTGTGTACCTATGTGTGTGACTGTGTACCCATGCTGGTGCCTGCATCCATGTCCTCCGTGGTGTTTGTTTTCCCTCCTAAGCCCTGTTGGCGTCCCCCCCTCACGTCAGGCGCATGAAATTGAAGCAGCACACTTTTTTCCCATAATGCGGAGCATAAACAGGAAATCTAATCACAGCACCACAGCAATGCAAACCCAGATATTGTAAACACGCATAATCTTACAGTATGTATACAGCAGGGGCATATATGTGGATAAAGGAAAGTGCCCAGTATAGATTTGCCTCCTTTAGAAACTAAAGCATTCCTGCTCACTTAGGTCTGCACAGCATCATGCCGGCTAGTGGAAACAGATGCGCTTGATGTAACCATATTCTATACAATACATATATGGCTCTATATGGAAAACTATGACCACTTGTGACCCTAATGACCTTGCAAATACAGTATAAGTATACAAGGGTTACAACACAAACATGTGCAGTTAAGGTACTCTTTGGTTAAACACGGTATGTAAAACTCCATTTGAAAATACGCAGACTGAGTGCAGCCCTCATTACATCCAGCTCACTTTGCTGATTTTGGAAGCATTCCGCTGAATTTTTGTCTGTTGGCATGAGGTAAGACTTAGCAGCATGCCAAATGATTTAACACTGGACACTTTATAAAGCAGTACATCAAATGCAGACAGAACAAGCAATGCTATCAAACATCTGAAAGCCAAAGGCTTAGCTGATGCTAATGTTGTATATGGCACGTCACTTGTTATAAACATATGCCTGCCTGCACTTAAATTTATATGACGACATAACCTCGTTTTTTTGTGGAGCAAAGCCTGAGTGAAAGAGAGAAAAAGAGAAAGGGGACCGGTAGCGGAGTCACAGACGGACAGAACCACCCAAAAGAAAACAGACAGTGTTGCTCTCCCCATTACCATTTCAGACTTTGATATAAACCAGAGAGGGAGAGTGGTGGCTAGTATATCAAACCCAGATCTCTCCTTCCCTGCCTCATTTTTTGCAGTCATCTGTGTAATAGCAAGATCAATGTGAATGAAATCAACTGGCTGTCTCTATTATGACTGTCCTTCTGTTAAATCTCGAAACAAAAACAAGAGCAATTCATCGGACCCTCCCTGGGAACTGTTCAAGCTGTGGGCCAACTGGTTCACAAGCCTGATTCATTCAGCATGCTTTTAAATTGAAAAATGTCCTCTTTTCTATATCTCTGCACAAATGTCAGCACCCTCGCTGTTCCTCCTTTTGCTGAATTTTCCCTCCCCATTTAGTTTTTTTTCCCCTCGCTCTGAACCCGCTTTCAATTCCCTCTGCGCGTTGACAGACACTCTCATCTGGGCGACCTTGCTTTCTTCCTGTGTTTCCAGGTTTGGGGGAGGTTGTAGGGGGTTGAAAGGTGAAAGGTCAGCCTTGTGCTCTGTCCTGTCTAGGACTCTGTCAACACAACCTCTGCTCTGCAATACCATTTCCCCTGGATCATACTAAAAGGGGAGGTGGGGGTGATGGGGAGCAGTCAAGACAGTCAATTAGCTGCACCGTTGAGGGCTGACATACCACAGAGTGAACACATCATACCATACTTACTGAATCTAGTGCATCATCAGGGTTATCAGAGGGAATAATGCTTACTATTACTATTACAATAATCATATAATAAATTATAAATACATTTTCCCTAATCAATGCTAAGCTAGCATGAATGCAAGTCAGCACTTCCAGCTGATTTTCCATATTAAAAGTATTCTAGCCTTCCCATTATTGGTATTCCATTGTCATGACTTTTAATGTGAAAAATCTACAGAAAGTGTTGAGTTTTCATTGAACTGTTGTTGTTGGCTACAGCAAGTCACCCTCCTCTTTTTTACCTCAGTTCCTATTAGCGACTGGCCTTTATTTAAATACTGGCTTTTATATGAGAATTTACAGTGGTCGCCTTACTACCCCCACATAAATCAGAATGTTGATAAAATATTATATAAAATATAAATGTTGTAATACGTCCTGGCCCTTCGGCCCAACCAACCTTGTTAAATAGATAAACTGTTCAGATCTAATATTTTAGGTTGGTCTTTATAGAAAACATTGTTATAAGGATCTTTGACTTGGATTCTTTTACCCTCTTTATATGCAAGATATTGGAGCCCATTCCACATAACACATCCATAATGTTATGCTAAGAATCACCCAGTGATATAAACCCAAGCTGATATGCTGGAAACCAGTCTCCAAGCAATCTCATAAGGTTTTCGAAATCTTCCGGTCGCCGGAGGTTTGACCTTTCACCTCTAACCTGAGGTCATTTATAGGGGGGATCTAAACTCCTGTTTTGCCTTCTGTGTCTTTTCAATCAGACATCAAAAAGAGCATTAGTAGGATCAGGCCTCAACACGTCCCTATCGTGCACTCTGACCCCAGAGCTCAATTTAAGGCATTTTATGATCTGTTCAATACGCTGAGATCAATGTCACTTAACTGTTTTCGTACAGCAGCCTTCCTCTAAGAGGTCAACAGTCAAAGTGATTATGAGCATGCCTTGAGTGACTCACCCCGCCCCCCTCTGGAAATTCACCATATTTCTCTTTGACCCCGCCCATCCAAGTATCCCGCAAGGTGCTAGGAGCCGCCTGTCATTGTGATTGATTGTCCCTAAATACAGCAGGGCCCGATCAGCGGTTGGTTTCCGTGGTAACTCACAGCAGGCCATGAGTGTGTTTGTGTATGTGTCTGTGGTCTTTATTAAGATTGGTGGTTCTCATATGAGCGAGTCTCACCCTACAACCCTTCTCTGTATAGAATACCATGTAAACCCAAATATTGGTTCGTCATCTGTTGCCAGTGTGTGCAAGGGTGTGTGTTTGCGGGTGGATGTGTGAGCACGAGTGTGTGTTTTCGTGTCTGAGAGTGTGAGAGCAAAAGACGAGGTCTCAGCAATAAGCGACAGAGGGGAATATGTTTTCTTTTCCATTGCCAGGAGAATGGAAAAATCTGGGGTGTAATGACTCTATCCGTGAAATGAGAGTTAAACCATAATAATCATTAAGGGGCGACCACACACACACATGCACACACATACACATGAATAGAGACACTACGTATCACCAGCTGCTTTGTCCTGCCCCGTATTTCCCCAGTGAAAACAGTGGAACGGATCATACACTCGTACATTCATACAGATGCGAAAAAACAAATGCAAGACCATCAAAAAACACTTCAGAAAATAAAGTCTCACCAATGTATGCTCATTGCATGCTGGTTTTCTTTGCACTGGCAGTGCACACAGCCGTGTTTGGACAGTGAAGGGGTGCTTGTGGTCTGATCCTCCATTTTAAGAGATGAGCACTAATGACCGCTGAGCCACCAGCCTGACAGCCAGCAGTGGGAAGCATGCAGCTCAGCAGCCCTCCCCTCACTGAAACTATCAGGTCATTTGGTTTGTTTTTTTCCTGCACCCTTTCTGTTCATACCTGACGTCTGTTTTATTCCCCCATCTCTTTTCTGTTACCATTTAAGCTGGTGGTCCCCAAGGGTGAATCCACATGGATTTGATAGCTAGAGATGTCTCTCTGTCTGTCTTTCCCTCTGTCTCTTTTTAGTCTCTTGTTTCATCGCAGCTGTCCACTTTTCATGCCCCCCATTCTCTCTGTACCCCCGCCTACTTGTCTCTCTGTCATTTTAACCTTCACTCTCTGTCTGTCTGTGCCTGTCAGTCTTTCCCCTCCTCTCTACTTTTCGCTTTCATCATGGCTCTGTTTTTCTGCCGAGGTGAGTGTTGATAGCTCCCATATTTTCTCCCAGCCATTTCACTTCTTATGCTCTCCTCTTGTCCTCCCTGACGCACGTCTTCCCATCCCCTGTTCCCTCGCCTGGTCCAAATCAGACAACACATCATAGCCAAAAAGGCGGTTTTCGCAAGGACACAGCACATTGCCATAGAATTTTTTTTAACCACTGTGCTATCATCATGGCGCTGTCATTATCTCGGGCCATTTTCAGGTCAGTCAGGGATGACACGCTTCACTCATACTGCACCACTGAATTCACCACTGGTTCATGTGTATACCATGAGATGATAGAAATGTGTCAACCATCAGAGAATTTTGTAATTCAACTATTTTAATGTACCATAGCTACATGTAAAAATATTAGCAGGACGTCTGTATGTAAGAGTTGGATTTAGAGGATTTTTGCATCAAAGAGGATATACTTTAATTCATTGCATAAACCAAGAACATACATTAACATCTGATTATTCTACCATAACATATGACATTTTTTTTAATCAAATTTCCAGAATGTGTTGCTAATGTAATGTAAATTTGGTTGGGAACAGTGGTTGGGAACAGTAAGGAATAGTTTGATATTTTGGAAAGTACGTTTGTCTTCTTGCTGAGAGTTAGACATGTCAATTAAATATGAAGCTACAGCCAGAAAACTTAGCTTAGCTTAGCATAAAGACTGGAAACAATTGTCCTGGCTCTGTCCAAAGGTAAAATCCAGGACTCCAGGAACTAACAGCCCCTGGCCAAGAAACAGCCTCGCATGTAAGCCCCTGTTAAAGTCAATACTCATTTTTGCTTCAGTTTTTGGAAGGATTCAATTCATTAATAACATGTTGATTAGTGAGCCTTAGATGTGCTCATAGGCAGATTTTCAGACATTGCCAGGCTAGCTGTTTTTCCGTTTAAAGTCTTTATGCTGAGCTAAGCTTTTCTGGCTGTTACCAGAACATATGAGAGTGTATTAATAAGTGTATTTCCCAACATGTCAAACTATCTGGTTTAGTAAAGAGACAAAGCATGTCTGTTGTTTATCAAGTACTTTCTGTTTTATTTATAAGATAAAGTCATTGCTTGATTGTGCATCTTTCCTCGTGATGGGCTCTGATAAAGACACAGAGCAGACGTTAACTGACAACAAATACTGATATAATATATCAGCCAAAAACCGCATGAAAGAAAACAGCAAGTTCACATGTAATGGGTTAGAAAGTTTTTTCTGAGTCAAGCTGGCCAAAGACAGCGTATCTTATTTAAATTTGTATTCCCTATTGAAATGTATAACATGCATTTTGTTTATTGCATTACAGAATTCACTGCCATGTTGAGTATCAATTTCATGTAAACACCAACGTTATCCAAGAGTACCAAATAAAATTTGAAACTTAATCAGCAAAAAGTCTTCTTATTTATGCAGGGGTGCTGTCTTCCTTCTCCTCCTCTAAACATAACTGTGAGCATCCAGCAGCATCATCAATGTGATGTGCTCGGCCATGATCCATCCTCATTCTTGTGTAAGCGGCTATTCCGCGGTCTTGTTTTCGGGGATCCCAGGAGATCTGTCAACAGGGCGTCCGAACCAGAGAGAACATACATTCCCTGTGTGCCTTGTCTGTCTGCTGCAGCCAGAGCTTGAGTTACACTTTTCTCTCCAACATACAGCCAGGAAAAACAAATGACATCCTTTTTAAAGTTTGGAATCCAGGACAAAATTTATTTCCCCCCCTCATTCTCTCCCAGTTTGGATTGAGATAGATCCATCAACATCTGCCTCGTAGTTTGAGCCAATTGTTCTGCCCGGCCATGATTTGATGGCTTCCATATGAGTGGGTATCCTCTTATATTATAATGGGAACTGCAATCAGGATCAGTGTGTGAACGGTGGCTGACGTCCTGCCATAAAGCACACTGGAACACATGCTTGCAGGCACAGACAGATAACCATGAATACATGCATGCCTGTACATTTTTAGATTTGACTGAATGCAGACAATAGTTTCACACACACACACACACACCGAGCACACCGTGTGCTGCTGTTGTCATTCTTCATCTCAAATCATTGGTTCGCCGTCAGTGGTGGTTTCAGCCTTCAGGACAAGGATAGTTCTGGAGACAGTACTTTTATGGTGAGGTAAAACGGCCCTGTCGTTCCCAATCCCAGCTCAAATCCATCAGCTCCATCGCTCCCGTTCCCAAAAGAAACTGAAGAGATGGACGGATGGCGATCAACTTGGCAGGCACCAGGAATAATTTGGAAAACGTCACAGGGACCAAAACCTATTCCAGAAATAGGCTCCTTAACAGTGTAACATTGAAGAAAGAAAGCCGTAAGTAGAGGGCTATTGAAAGCATAATGAAAAATAATACACTGTGGGAATGGAAAGCTTGAATCCTGAAGGGTTATTAAATTGTGGCAGTTGTGAAACAACTAAACACTGTAACCATACAAACGGTACCACGAAAGGTCAACTGTGTATTATAAAGAAACTAAAGTAATAACTCTTCTGGTTACAGTTTAGCAGCACACAGCAAACAAGCGGGGGACTGTTTTGGTTTCAGATTAAATGCCAACAAACTGAACAACACCTCAAAAATAATTTTCAGTGGAGAAAAGTGCACCAGAGCCCATCCCAATGGTGGCCATTTTAAAGACATTTTAAATAACTTAGATTACAGGCAGTCTGCTTGCTCCGCACAAGGGTGGGAGTGACAGACAAATGTCACTCCCACCCTTGAGCGGAGTCCTTGTTCGAGTCCAACCAGGGGCTTTTGCTGCATTTCCCATTTCTCTTATCCCATTTCTTGTCATTTTTCAATCTTCCATTGTGGTCATATTTGAACCCATTTCCATTAAGTATTAACTTTTTTTCAACCCTGCGTTATTCTATGTCTTATTTCAAGGTACTAAGTTTTGATGAAAAGCTAAATTACTATCTGTATCTTATTAAGTCACAAAATGATATATATTTATACTCACTATTCATCCTTTTTAGTCAAGTTTAACTGACAGCAAAATTAATTAAGTTTTTAGTTGTTGCTAAAAAAAAGCTATTTAGTTTTAAGTTATCAGAATAAATAATAGACAAATAATACACAAAAAGATTGACACTTAAAAAGTGAAAATAAGGTGCAGTGGTCAAAATAACATAATAGGTTCTGTGAACATAAAAGCAACAGCAGACATATAACTGATCATAATCAGATAAAATGAGTTACCATGGCTCCACAAACAATTATCCAGTGTGAGGAGGAGGGGGACTAGAATAATCTTTAGAATAAGTAATTATGATTACAGTGAAAATTTGTAAGTAAATTAAAGGAAGCAACAGAGTAAGATAAAGAAGATGAGAGTAACATTTTCAGTCTGTCCACTCCTTCCCCTCTATGTATTTTATCTAAATACAACATCATTATTTTGGCTAAAGCCTTAAACCAGAGTGGTGTTAATCGAAATAAGCTCCACAAAAAAAGCTCTGTAGCACAAATTCTGAGGTCAAAGAATGCCATTTTTAATATATTTTTGGTATCAGATTAGATTAATTCAGTTTATCACACTAGTCCAGGGTCGGTCTTTGTTAAGATTGTGTAGAGAAGCAATTGGGTTTGAGATCTGTCTGGTCAGGTTGATCTGAGGCTCTCATATGGGCATCTGCCGTGTCTCCCTTATACACCACTAAATCTGGGACATAATCACACCCTAATTCACACACTCATAAATCTTCTCCCCCAGGCTCTGATGTCAGCCCTATGCAGATACACATACACATACACACACACACACTTACACATATAATGTTCATCATAAACTACTGCGGGAGGATATTTTTAACAATTCATTTCAATGCCTTTCCAGTGCCAAAGTTTGGGGCCTTTGAAGTTTGAGTGGAAGTGCAAGAGAGAGCTAGTTTAATTTCACTTTACTCAAAGGCTGCCAAGGTCCATGAGGACTTTCAAAAGCATTCAGACAGCTATAAAATTAAGCCCTGCTAAAAACACAACATAATGAAAAGGGGGGTTTCTGAAAAAAGACCATGTTCAAGTGCTTTCTACAAGGGAAATTAAAAGAAAATGTTCAGGAACAGGATAGCATTTCAAAACATTTATCAAATCTGTTGCAGGACGTACATTCATCTGTTTACGGTGCCTGGGAGGATACAAAATAGCATGGTACAGTTTGTGAAATCAAAAACAGATTCATTGCAAAGAGCACTTTAGGACAAACTGACAGTAGATTTCAACTTTGGGGATATAAAATTCTGGCATGTCTTGCACTTCAGTTGCTTTGAAACAATATCCAATCACCCTTTCTCTTACTGCTTTGTCTTAGAAAAATGAAAGGTCAAGAGAGAAACATATAATATATGGGAAGGGGTGTGACAGATGTAGGCCTATACAGAGGAGAACACAGAAACAAAGAGTAAGTAAAGTAGGAAATCAGAGGAGGTGATACAGAGGCACCAAGAGGGATGTGAAAAAATACTTGCTTACTGCTTGTCTCAAATCTTTTTTAAAAACATTTATCAGACTTTATCTTCAATTCTACGTCTCTATTAATATGCTATACTCATTGAAAGCAGAAAGGGACCTGTTCATGAAGCTGGATCCAGAGTTAAGGCTAATGTTAGCCACTATGTTTTGCTATTTTTTTTTTTGGGGGGGGGGGATTTACACTCCAGCAACCACAGGCAAACTCGTTACATGAGATAGTGTTAAACCCACTGGTTAGTCCTCATTATTACGCCTTTTCACTTAAGCATTAAAGGTTAAAAGAGAAAACATGTTCATATTCCAAGTGTTTAATACGTGAACAATGAAATAAGCAGGGTAATGTTATAGCAAAATTTTGCTTTATCATACTAATAATAATTTTCATCATGTAGCCATCAAGTGCATTTATGACCCCTTTTTACAAGTATAAATGTTTTTAATGACTCAGTTGAAAATATTAAAAGGTCAGCCCGAGACAGTGCCTTCAACCCACTCATGGAGCCAACATTTGTTTAACTAGCTAGCTACAGCTGATCTGCCAGAACGTTGTCATTTCAGCTGGCAAAATTAAAAGCAGATTCTTTTGTACTTCTGTCTGAAATCAAGTGCCCATTTAAAAAAGAGACAGCCAGTTCTATGCTATTTAAACCCAGGCCCAGCAACAGTAGCTTAGCTGGGACTTACTGAACAGTCCATTCAGCCACATATTTCAGACGTCAAGCAGTAAGAAAAATTGACTAGAAAACATATAAAGCAGCAGAGTAGATGACACAAAGTAATTACAAACATCACTGAAAATGTGCTGTGTGCACAACATCATCCATCCCGGCTGTACAATTAAAGTGTTATCAAATGCAGGAGAGGAATGAGCATCGTCTGTGAGTGATGCAGAAGAGAAGAAAATAAGAGAGAATGAAACCTACGAAGAGAGAGGTCCTCCTTCTCCTCATCCTCCTCTTCCCCCCATCGGTCTCCAGCACATTAATTGAGTTTGGATGGATTGGAGATCGATGGCGGGGAGGTCCCTCGATAGCTCAGCGGTAAGAGGGATTAAAATTTGAAATCAATTAGTTTTGTGTCTGCAAACCCTTACCTCTGCGGGAAGGGAAAATCAATTAAGGAAATTAAAAGTTGAAGCAGCGACAAGAAAGTCATTTTCAACGAGCTTCTCCACTTTCATCTCGGCCGGAGCTCAGGCGCCGAGCGGCACTGAGGATCAGATGGTGCCTTTATCTCTATTCCTTAGAAGAGGTTCGGCCCCATGGAGATATTCAGGGGAGGTATCTGACCTTTGAACTTTTGGCCTCTGAAGTGAGGGACACCTGGCTCACCGTGCTGCTTGGAACACACACAAAGGCAAACACACGCACACACACACACAATGAGATGAAATGAAGCCGCAGTTACAGTTCAGAACTCTGTCTGTACAAAGAAAGCAAAAAGTCCATAGCATCAAGAGTGTTTATTTAATGTACAGCAAGCAAAGCCCTGTGCTTCTCAAAAATATATAGCTCTATTTCTTTCTGAATTTCATTCCGGAGACTGGAGCTCATCAAACTCAGACATCAAGCTCTGGAGGCTTTTGAGCCACATTTTCAAACAATCCCCTGGAAGTTCTCTCACATGGTATAGAAATGTATATGCTTTTTTATCTCACACAACCCCCACATGAATGTGTGTTTGTTGTCAAAAATCACCATTCCTGCTCCTCCATAGCTCCTAATCGCGAGAGAGGCAGACGTACAGTGATAAAAGTGCAGATAGATGCTGTGTACAGAGATAGAGAGGTTAGAGGTAAGGAGACAGAGAGTCTCTTTGAAGATGACAGTCTGTTCTGCCTGGTGACAGAGCAGTCAGTGCAATCATTGTCCTCTTTGCAGGGAATCATCACCAGGGGTCAGAGGTCAGCCAGTCACCAAACAGCAACAGGAGTAGATGTACAAGGTTGAGGTGAAAGACTATATAACTTCAGTTGGTGTATGATTGAACATAATCACACATCCACAACCACAGGCACACTCAGACATACACATAAATGCATTTTATTTTTAAATGAAAAAAGAGTAGTTTGATGCTGGAGGTGAGTGGAGGAAGCTTGCTTTGAATTTATATGTTGTGTGTTCTAGCTTGTTTGCTAACGTTAGCCACTTGTAAGTCTTCGTGTGAGTCCCACAGCTTCAGTGTGGACAGAACCACTGGAGAGCTGCGTACAGTCATCCAGGGCTAATGTTAACCTAGCTGTACACACTGTTGGCTGGCTACAAACCATAATATCTCATTGTCATGTTAGATTGTGCTTGTGACAGCGCAGTTGGCAGGTGTTATTCCTCCATGAAACAAGTTCTGTGGATTATCTTGAGTAACCGGGTCATAGTTTCTGGCAAGAGACAATTTTAAAATTTAATTTTTTGGCACTTTGAGCACCACAAGCAGAGTGCCATCTGGTTTCATGATATTGGAGAGAGGGCAATATCGGCCAATATCTCAAAAACTCGGCAACTCACACCAAAACAATCTACATGGATAAATAGCACTATGGGTAAGAGG
>NW_023340257.1:5186364-5196640 GCF_004916995.1 Morone saxatilis | reverse complement strand
TTTTTGGGTGAACTATCCCTTTAAACTCAATGTTCAATGTACATTGTTTGTTATATTATGCCCTGATTATAATTACCCTGCACTCACAAAGTGCTTTTAATGCCTTATGAGCACCACTACCAGAATGACCCACTAAACTTACAGAACACACACATTCCACACACTCGGTGGATAAAGGAGCTCTTATGTCAGCGAGAAAGAACGAGGAAAGAAAGAGTTCCTCCACTCCTGTCTCCCTACAAAAGAAGCAAACAGGCTTTGATATCTGTGAAGAGAAGTTCCCTCCGAGACCAGTTGGAAGTAATCTATTCTATACGTATAAAGACACGGAGCCATTTCCCTGCCCTGCACTCGTCCTACAGTGGAGAGTCTTTCCAAAGAGGGACCGAGGCGAACAGAGAGCGTGATGGAATGAAAAGAGGGGCACGGGGTAAGGATGTAAAAGGATATGAGGGGAGAAAAGGAGCTGGGAAAGAGGAGACGGGAACGAGAGGGGTAGAGGAGGAATGGGGGTGGGGGGTGGGAGAGGGTGAGGGGTGACAGGGGCAGTGGGGGGAAGAACAGCGAGTGAAGAGCTGTGAAGAAAATCATTCTTATCCAGTATCTGCACCTTGAGAGCAATTTGTCCCAATTTTGGGAGCTTTAATTACACCATTGAAGTGTGTGCACACAAATACTGACCACATACACACAGCAGCGGCAGCATTTGCAGGGGTCTGGAGGGAGTTAGACACGCGGATTGATGTCTTCTGGAAAAAGCTGCAGGGGTCTTTGAAGAAAAGATACCCAGCTCTCCCACCACACCTTGGCAACCCGCTAAGAAGCGAGTGGGGGCCCTCTCATTTCTAGTACAGCAAAGTGTGTGTGTGTGTGTGTGTGTGTGTGTGTGTGTGTGAGTGACCCAGGCTCCTCCATCTTCTGACATAGTGTTTTTTTTTTTGTTAATACTCCACAGGCTCTCTTTCATGGTCTGGGCACTAAGCATTTTCCCCTCTCTCCTCTTCCTTCATTCTTTCTTTCTGGTGAAGTAGCTTTGGGTGGAGTTCCTCCTGTGGGCAAGGGTGGCTAATGGAGAAGAAGAACAGAGAGGAAAGAAAGAAAAGAAAGAAAAAAGAAAAAAAGAAAAAATAAGAAATTGCTCCTTGCCTAAAAAAAATTCCTCTCTGTCTTTCTTAAATCTGTGTGTCGGAAACAAAGGCATTAGCCAACAAGGAGCGGGACCCCCAACGCTGGTTCTTTATGATTGGGTTATAATAAAAACTGCCCCCAGATCAGATGAGATGAGATGATGGAATGAACATTTGAGATGGAGGAGGAGGACGAGGAGGAGGAGTAGGCACTGTAAGGGTGAAGAGAAGGGGGAGGAGGGAGGGAGTTTTGCGGTGAGGAGAGTTTGCTTAAAGCGCTGAGCTGTTATTGCAACGGGCGGCTCAGGAATGCAACCGCTCACTACTCCGACCAAAGAGCGAGGGAGAGTGAGAGGAAAATAAAGAGAGAGAGAGAGAGAGAGAGAGAGATTGGTAAACCAGAGTGCGACCAGGCTAACCACATTATGTCATCAGGCCTTTATGATCTGCTAATAACCAAATCGTATTGAAGAAAAACACTCTGGTTTCAATTAGAGTCCACAAACGCTGTTTGACTTTTAGATATAAGGTCCATATCTGGGAATGCTAACCTGGGCTAATTGTCAAAGCATGTGGACATAAAAGGCAGACACAGGCTGGCTAAAGGCAGAAATGATGACAAACGTCAGCACGTGTCCTAATTCAAAAATACAAAAAGCTTAAAAGCTGCATTTCATATAATAATGCTCAAACATACCTCAAATATTACCAGTTGTGTGCATGTCATTCATATGAACATATGTGCAAAGGAATGTAATCTAATCCTCTTTGAATTGACAACTTTCAGAAAACATGTCAAGACAAAAATGCAGAACGCTGGCAAAAAGATAGAAATGAGCGTAGAAAATACTTGTTTCATTCACATGAACAAGCTGTGACCTTCGAATGATACGGTTCAACCTGACCTTTTTGTCAAAAATCAGTTACTCACATGATACCAGGGCCGTAGCATTGAGGTCATGCCCTCTGCTTTTTTTTGAGGTGGGGTGGGCCAGCTTATTAGCAGCATTGGAGGAGGTAATATTCCACAATTAAAAAATGTACACATGATTCAGCTCTAAAAATTGGGGACAATACTCTCAGGTGCAGATACTTAATTCCAGATATGTTTAGACCATTGACGGACATTGTGTCTCCACTTTCCTCTCACTGTACATTAATAAAGCCAAAATATCCCATAGTGATGGTATTGAAGTACTGCTCATATGCCCGCTAATTCAATCATAACATGAAATCCCCTTTTTATATTTCCAAATGACTAATTAAAATCAAACTTGTCAGAAAAATAACACTTGAACTTAAGTCATCTTGATTAGAACCGTAAATGACAGAAATCATTTTATGGGAAAAATGGATTTGATGTGTACTTGAGTTTTTAGTTTGGCCATGTCCCAACATAGAGGCAGTGGGTTTTATGACCTATACTGTCAGTCATGTCCATATTTACATATGTTGATGGTGTCAGCTAAATATATGAACATTTGTACTACTTTAAAATACAATTATTTAATAAAGAACAACTACTGGCTATCTCTATCAATCAAAATTGTACTTAGGTAATACACGTTTATTCATTGAAAGCCCCCACAAGGAATTTTCATTTTTTCTGATTCTGGCAGCCACTCTGGACAAAAGCAGTAGTGTTTATATCGCCTCATTTCACTGATTTCAAGGGGATGGCCTGGTTTAGGATATCTATATAGAGATTGACATATAGACATACTGAGACTGTTTAATAAACAGTTAAAAACTGCTTTTAGTACGTTTAACAAAATATATCAAACTGTTCAATGCTTAGTGTTGAAACTCTTTAATACAGTATATTTGTATAATTATCAGTTACATACATTTCCTGATTTAATAATACATCTGATCAAAGGATCAGTAAAGAAGACAGAAACGTATTCAATAACAACTACTGATACTAGACACATTTCAGCTTGTACTCATAATGCATTGAGGTTCAATAATCAGCCCTAATAAGCAATTCTCCACCAGAATTTTATTCCTTGCAGTGAGGGGATGGCTTTGAACCTCAGAGACCAAAGACAGGGCAGACGGCGGTCACTGCATAACACTGCATCAGATATAATCCAATTAATGTTTTATGTTGTTCGGCTGCTTGGAGCAGCCTGAGGAGCAAAGATACTGTGGTACAATTTCCCCCCAGACATGCCAATGTTGATCATTTGATTAGGTACTTTTAATTAGTGGCTAACACAACCAGAAAACATCCTGAGACAAATCACTCGGAGCAGCTCGAAACCAAGGGCGGAAGGGAGGGAACTGGGCGGTGCTAACCTATTTATCACCCTGTCTCGAAAGGTCTCTAATTAGCCAGGGCCAATCAACAGAAGCAATCCATCAGCCCTCACGTCGGCCTCAACCAATCGCAGAGCACCATTAGTCACCATCTGAGGCCGCCAAAGCCAATGGCGCTGCTGGATGATGGAGGAAAGCGAGGGCTGGCTGCCAGGGATGCAGAGGTTTTAGAGGACGAGGGGTGGAATGGGCCGTGACAGCTTTATTCATCCGATGCTTAAACAGCCTCAGAGGAGAGGCAGAGAAATGTCAACGTGGAGAGGACGATTACGAGAGATATCGATCCCCTTTCCTTCCCCGAAAAGAAAAGAAAACACTCCTCCTCCTCCTACTCCTCTGCCTCAGCGCTCCCCGAGGCCTGCTCCGATAGACGCTGGGAGACAGGTGGAGAAAAGAGGGAGGGATAGAGGGAGGATGCTTTGTCCCCCTCATTTCCCTTGCTCATGCTGGCTCTTGGTTTTTTTTGCTGGCAGTGCATCTGCTTTACAGCAATACAGATAATGCTTACCAAAGGCCCTTCTCCGGCTTTGGCCAACAGAACAACTGAGGCAAGGAGACACAGGCTAAAATATAAAACAATCAGCAGGGGCGGAAAAATAGGCACTGATTAAAGAAACGGTAAGAAATAAGCACCATAAAACACTTGTGACATGGCAGACTTGTCTGTGAAGTTTAATGAAGCCAAAAACTATTAGGATTATATTTTCTTAATGGTAATTGCTTGCTCATATTGCTTTTTAAGTGTTTCTTTCCGTTCATTAAAAAGCCAGACAGTCTTAGATGAACAAAGTGGTAAGGAGGGAATGACAGCTCCAGACACGCAAAGTCACTTACTGCCCACATCTCAAACACACTGGTTTCAGTGTGTATGGCTGCATAGTGTTAGTGTGTATAATACCCACTAAAACTGTGGTTACATTAGCACTTAACACACTCCATGCTAGTTGTATGGCACCTTGTTTTTCAGTGTGTATGTGTAGTGTCAGTATACACTCACACACATACGCAGTGTGTGCTGCTGCTATATACACTGAGCTATATTTTTCTCACCTTTTCTCTGTCATTTTAAAGGTTAAAGATTCCCTGTGGAGCTTTTGAGAACTAGTTGTGCTATGGAGCAATGTTTTACAAGTGCGTTTTGTTTGAATCGTGCACGCAAACATAAAGGCATATGCACAGCATTTAAAGTATTTAACAATTTTATTTGCTCATTTTTGCTGAGTAAGGAAATGCATTTAACATGTTTTCTAAGCCTATATGATATATGTATTTGCCATACTTGTGCACGCAGTGTTCCTGTGCAATGTGGGATTATTTCAACTTTTCATGTGCACTCACTTTAAATTTTGTTATATGTTACAATATTTAATTGGCATATTACTCTGAAACACCAACTTACGTACACAACTTAACTGATATAAAAAATGATCTTTTTCTAAACGTAACCAAGTGGCTTTGGAGCTGAGTCCTAACAAAACTGTGACCGTTTCACAACGCTAACCAAGTGTTTATTATGTTACTATGACGAAGGTCACCTAACAAGGGTCACCTGACTTTGTCCTTTCCTGCACATCCAAAACACTAGGGAGAGTGTGTATTTTCGGAAAAACAGGCCTTCGGAGCAATAGGCTTTTAGCCCACTGGGATATTTTTCGGACAGTTGGGGTTTCAGAATAATGGACCGTCAGAACAATGGGCAGTCTCCATTTAGGTGCAATGGCTTAAATGTTAGCTTCCAGGCAATTCCAGGCCTCAAAAATTACTCTGTTGAGCTATAAACATTAAAATAAACAAAAATGATGGCCAAAACAATGAAAAAAAAACTCAATTGTAATAAACTAGAATAATCCTCATCCTTAACTCATTTAATCACACAGATACTGCTGTCCACAGAACAAACAGTTCTTGTACACTAACAAATAGATATATATGTGCCCTATATTACATTTAATTTTATATTTAAACATCACCATAGTCATAACATGTGCAAGCACACACACGGTTGCTTCCTTGTACCCTATTTTCAGCCACTTTCCTATTTCTCCTTTCTCTCTGTTACACCCACACACACGCTCCAGACGTTGTGCTGTGGGTGAACCTGGGCGGTGTTTCCTGATGTCATTAAGTGTGGGTTCTCCAGGGCCACATTGCCACATTTTACTCTACTACAGATGCTGCTCAGGCCAAGTCCAGTAATCACTACTTACCAGCCACTCGGAGCCACAAGCACGCCAGCAGGAAAAGGCTCCAGGACCTGCACACGGGGCCAACTTGCTCAGCCCATGTCAATCATCGCCACTCAGAAACGAGCCTGATACCAACAGAGTCTCCTCTGAGCCCAAACAGATTACATGAATTGAGAATGTTAGCTTGTTTACATGAATTGGCAGCATCGATGAACAGATGTCTATTTGCCAGCATTGAGTTCTTGTGGATTTGCAAGCCAAATGTTGAGAGAATTTTGAACCGACATTTTGAAAAGAAATTGTCCCTTTGGTAAAATGGTGGACAGCTAAAGCCACAAAGCCCAATAACAGCCTGCTGAGTTTCCCATGGGCCTGCTGCTTTTATTCATTTCTTTCCCCTGCTGCTGTTATTGGAACTGACCCCTCACCTGGCCCGCTCAGAGACTGCTGGTCCGCAGCATATCCTATGTCAGCCATTGGTTAAATGTCAGAGCCAACAGGATGTGACCACACAGACAGGAGACATATATAACATTTTATAGGAGTTCAGTGAAAAAGGAAAAAGCAGAAAAAAGGTAGCCAGCCAAAGGCAAACAGTCCCAATATTTAACACGAGCTGTTTGTTTTTGTTGTGCTAATTGCAGCTCAATCTGCAGGAAATGTATGTGCTTGATGCAGCAGAAAAGTGTTTTGGAATGTTCTCCTGAAATAGTGCTCTTGTGGTTATCAGCATCTGGCTGGAACAATGGAAGACATGTGTAATTATACTGTATGTGTTTAAATTTGGAAGGATGTGGGAAAGTGTGTAAATTTGTGTGTGTCCGGCTCGGAAACTAGAGCTAACAAGTCACTGCTGTCATGAGAATCTGTAATTCCAACTTTGCCAATAAACAGCAATTTGACTTCAAGGAGTAGTTCAACATTTTTGGATTTTTAAACTTTTTGACAGTGCCATTATGCTAAGCCATGCTTTTATATTGAATACTAATTCTTTCTTTAATCCATACAGATATGAAAACATTTATGTGGTTATAGGAAATAGTCAAAAAATAAAAACAGTGGCTTCAGTGCTTTTCTTTTTGCATGTTTTTTTACTTTTGAGGAGAGCCAGGCTAGGTATTTTCCTCTTTCCAGTCTTTATGCTAAGCTAACAGGCTGCAGGCTAGAGCTTCATATTGACTGTACAGACATGAGACAGCTGCTGTTTCAACTGAGAACGTAATCCACAGATGATGTCAAAAATGAGTAATTGTTGAGTCAAAAGTGTTTTTCTTTGGTCCTGCAAAGACTGACATGTTGGAGATAGAAACTTTCCTCAGAAATTACTGATGAAAAAAGAAAAAGAAAAAAAATCCCCCAACAACCCTTTGCTAAAGGGTTGTAGGGTATTCATTTCATACCTGGAAAAATAAAACTTTTATAGCCGTCCTCAAAAAACATCAAAACACTGTCTACTTCTTGGCAGACAGAAGTCAAATCAGAGCTGCCAGCAACAGCACTTGGAACTAAAGAGGACAAAAGAAAGAAAGAAGGAAAAAAAGAATGAGAAAGGAGAGCAAACGATCATCTCAGGTTTACTGCCTTGGAGTGAGAGGGATCGAAATACAAGATACTGGTGGAGTTTGTCGCATCAGTGCCGAAGTTTATGCACTCACAATAAGAGCGCCATTAAAGACGGAAGAAAGACTGCGGAGGCAAAGAAAAGAGAGAGGGGAGTAATTTAATTTCATCTCCACTAAAAGGCAGAGTGTTGGCACCAGTCAGTGATTCGCCTCGTTAGCTCCCTACCTCTCTCACGCCAGCCAACGCATATTTCACTCGTGAGTAATGTGGAAGATGGAGAGTTTGCCTTCCTTCTTCTTTTCCTCCTCCTCCTCCCTTTTTGCTTTGTTCCACCTCTCTCTTATCTGCTCATCCCTTAAACTGCCCTCCTACGGTACAAGTTTAAACATTTCATTTGAAGTACAGATAAAGATCTCAGAACTGCTGCACAACTTTTTTTTATCAAGAATGAACTGGATCTTAAACTGTGTGTGTGCGTGTGTGTGTGATGCAGTTCAGTGGGTTATTGTAGGAGCTCCAGGAAGTGTAAAGGGATCAGCGACATTAAATGGCCAACAGAGTCAACTATCAGATTCCCTTAAGACAAGCCCGGGCAATTAGAGAGAAACAAGACAAGAGACACACATTCACAGGCACGCACACATGCATGCATGACCAACTTGCTGTTACATTGTACTGTGTGTATTCCACTTGTATCTGATAAAAAAGCGAAACCAGATGCACACACGCGCTCATGCACCACACATGGACTCACAGACTCACACATGCACCAACCACCACACACATACTGTACACCAGCGCAGCCACACACACACTTCTCACTTCATCACCCTGCGGGCTTGTTAAAAGGCAGTTTGCAGCATGCAGTAAAGCAGGGCTACGACTCGCCGCGGCGAGTCAGGTAACAAATTGGCAGGGCTGTTTTCCTTTGCCATTGATTGTGGGAGTGGGTGTTTTCACCGCCACCGCCGAGTCACCCTGTCGGAGGCCCAGGCCTGCGCTGGAGCGTGAACGAGAGGGAAATGATGGAAACACTATTCATGTCTTCGCTCTCTCTATTTCTCTTCTTCCCTTCGCTTGTGTTTCACACTTTTTCATTTTTTTTCTCATCCCTTCTCTCCCTGCCCCTCTGTCTGTGTTTGTCTCTTTCTCTTCATTCTCTCTCTCAGCCTTAGGGGCCACCAGCCACATTATTAATCTATTACGCTCCCACTCTCCTCATTTGCGCTGTCATCATGCTTCCTTTGCTCTGTTTTTTCTGTCTTTTTTTTTAACTCAGACTCACTTTGTCACCGTATTTAATTTCAAAGTTTGAACAGAGTTTTAATTCAGTTTTCAAAAAGAGGGCAGAAGAGAGGTATGAGTGGTTTACTACAGGTTGGGATTTAAAGAATAACCACACACAATAAATGTCTTTGTTCGGAGAAGCTACTCTTAAAGTTCCAGCGTGTAGGATCTAGTGGCATCTAGTGGTCTAGTTGCAGATTGCAACTCCTTCCCTTCACCCTCCCCTAACTACAGCCACAAACGGCCCTAACTGCAGTCATTTTTTGTTCGTTCTGGGCTACTGTAGAAACATGGCGGTTCAACACGGTGTCCACGGCGTCCATTTTATTTATGCCAAGTGATCCTCCTAAATGTTACATACACTGCTGATATGTTTTTAAGTTATTTAGCATACAGTTAGTATATAGTCGCCCATTTATATACTGGATCCGGCAACTACAGAACAACATTAGCATTTGCTCTGTTTTAGTTTCCACCAACTGTTAAGGAAAAACTGCAGATATGGATGATAATTTTCTGTAAGGACGTAATTACAAGTGACATCGTTCATTATCCATATTCATTTCATCCTTTGTTAATACCAACATTGATAAGGGCAGCTTTAAAAGACAATTATGGTTTCTTGCAGCTTGTTTTTTTTGTTCTCAGAGCTCAGCAATTAACCTGGTGAGTGAATGTTATTATTACCAAAAAGAAATGGATAAAACTGTGAAAATAAGATCCATTTTATAATAAACCACAATAATTCTTATAGACTGCTTATAGAGTCAGGTATATGCAAAAGTAAATTTTAACTCATACTCATCCTGCCATATTCTTAGGGTTTTTTCACACTCTTACTTGTCTTTGATTAATAAATGGTATGTACAAATGCATAGCTTTCTTTTTTGTTGTTTCCCTACTTACATACAAAATCGAATAATGCATTATTACTGTTTGGTTTGGTTATTAAAAATAAGAAAATAAAGATTAGAAATAATGGCAATTGCCATACACAATTCCAGTATTACTATAATAGGGCTTATTGAACCTTTTTTAAACATATGTAATAGCTACTTAAAATCAAACTTGCCCTCAATAGCAGACAAAAGTATTTTAAGCCAAGAGGGGCAAACTGAAGCACAAGCATTTAAAAACTATCCATATGGTGCAGCAATTCCAGTCTGGCCTCTAGCTAAAGGGAAACTTTTTAACAGAGCTTTAAAAAACATGACAAGAGCATAAACTATTTAATGTATTGTTTAATCAATAAAACAACTCCCCAAAACTTGAAAACAGACATGAAGATGAAACAGATTTTGTTCAGCTTGCTTGTTACGACTCTGTAAAGCAATGTCCCACAACAAAAGCTCCCCAATAACACGGGGTAATTTTGCCATAAAACCCTAAATAGGCTGTAGAGAGAGGAAACTGGAGAAGAAAGAGCTCAGTCTGAAATGTTAAGACTGCACCAAGGCACTATTTCCTGATGGGCAATCACAGGCTTTTCGTCCAGGCTTTGCTCACTCTTCAATGTTAAGTGTGTGTCTGAGACTAGAGGTCAACCCCCAAAACACCTATTTGATTACAGCCTGGCTCTCCGCTCTCTCCCTTTTTTTTTTTTTTTTACATCCAGGGTAACGACAGGGTAACATCCAGACGGGGGGTGACCGGCCCTTTGATTGGACGCAGGGCCGAGCTGAGGATGTGGCTGATTGGATACAGCACTGACAGATGGACGAACAGACACTGAGGTGCAGACAGGAGACGTTCCTGACTCCAAATATGCAATCCTCTCTTTCTCTCTCTCTC
>NW_023340257.1:5178191-5186264 GCF_004916995.1 Morone saxatilis | reverse complement strand
CAGTGAACATAATCCATGCAGTAATTACATTTCCTCCAAAGCGTATTAGTAGTCTATAAACATCATTTATAGGAGACAGGTTTGGTCCATGACAGCTATTATGTACACTGGTTCTTACATTGGCATGCATCACATACAAACCATAGCACTGTGTATCAGCCAGGGTCCATACACAGAGGCACTGGCATTTTTCTGGGAGGAAGAAGCCACACTCACCACTATGAGCACAGCAGACAGTGTCATTACTCACTTGAAGTAGGCAGAAAAACACAGAGGAGTTCTTCTCACTTGCACGATTAACCAGCCCAATTCTAAATACAGTACATAAAGTTAGTCTGAGGATTTGGATAAATGGCCTGAGATTTGTAATTAAGCTCCACTAATCTATAAAAGCAGTGCTAAGATCTCAGCAGGACCACACACTTTAGGAAAGACCAAAAAAGCTCTTGACAGCGTACTCCTGCACCGCTGGGTTTGTTTTGAGGTATGTATGTAATGGAGGCTTAGTCAAACACAAACAATGAAAATGATATTGACTCATTTTCATTTTTCATTTTCAGACGCAACAGAGTTTAAGAGTGATGTCGTTTTCAGCTATCTATGAATACTGCAGTAGAAGTCCGGTTGTCCTGTTAGTTTCTCAGAGTCAAGAAGTAAGGGACTGAACTAAGGTTCACCAATCCCGGAGGGAGAGAGTAACTGTTGAAGAGATTCTATTACAGATTTCAGCACCACAAGACATGTTGCATTTAAAGTAAGGGGACTGAGTCTGCTTTTCTTCGACTGGAACAACTTGCTCTTTTTCTCTTACTGCACTATTACTCTCTCTGGGGGTTGTAGGAAAGCAAGAGAAGGCTTGTTAAGTAAATGTGGGCACATATAAAAACATTGTAACACGTCACCACAAAATAACTGACGAAATCTAGCAGTGTGAAAGTATTTCACCAGATTAGACGATGAGTAGTTTGTATGACCTATACCTTTACATAAATTAGCAATAACAGGAAAGAATGTGATTTTTCCCCCCTCACATTGGATATTTTAGGTATCTTACTTTGTGAAGAATGACAGGAAATGCTGTGGACATATTTTTCACAAGTCTCCTTGTGTGTCTGCTCGGATACTGATGGAGATGACAGCGAGGCCTGGCTTCTGTCAGCGACAAAATGGACGGAGGTCAAGGTTCAGCCAGAAAGTTATAGAGTGATGCTGTCGGTGAGATGGAGGACAAATACAGATGGAGGCGAAGGAGATGAAAGGAGACAAGAGAGACTGATGGAGGTGTGTGATGCTGACAGGAAAAAATGTTTTGCAAACATAAAAGGCAAGACTGCGATTTAGGGAGATTTGATGTTAGATACATGAAGAAATGCTACTGTGGGTTATTAGAGGTTACTAGATCAATTTACAGTACATTTGTTAACATAGTAAAGACTGGTTTAGAAAACACTAAATGCATATTACAAGCAGCCCCATTCCATTGTATGTGTGTCTGTGCTCGTATGAACACAGTGATGATCACAGTCAAAAGTCATAGCATCATGGAAAGCAGAACTACAGCAAAGCTACCCCAGTGAGAAATGTAGTTAGGTTAACTAAAGCTACTAGGAAAAAGTAGTTTAAACTACTTTGTAAAAAAAAAAGGGACCACAGGTGTAAACTAGCTCAGACCTGACTCTGTCCCTGTCAAATAAACAAATAAATAAATACAAAACTATAACAAAAGTATAATACAAAGTCACTCAAAGTTACTTAATAGGCTGCGTTCCGCTGTCTGAATGTGTTGCATCATTGTTCCATGTGACGGTCACACGCATGCATGTGTGATTTAAGTCGAATGATGCAAGTTAAACAGTGGCAAGTAAGCGAGAAAGGTAGCATTCAATGAACCTTTAGCAAGGCCTGGAAAATGTAAATTCCAGGAATTTGATGTTAAAGTTGAGGGAACCCTGACTGATCCACTGGATGACACGTTGCTGACTACATTTTGTCATAAATATGTATGATGATGCTTCGTTATATTTGTTAGCCTGTAGAAAATTAGTCAAGAACATTGGAAAAGCCAGGCTTCTTGCATTATTAAGGCAGCAAAAACAAGCAGCTGGCACAGCTTGCTAAGCTACCACAACCAGTAAATGTAGTTAAAGAGGTAATTAATACAAGGTTTTTAATCTGTAAAAGAGACAATGCAGCACAGAGACCTGGCTCATACAGGTGTAACATTTTTATTGTGGTATGTTTACTGTGGTTCTTTAGGCTTTGTACAGAGAAAACACAATGAGGACCAAAAACAATGACAAAGGAAACAAAACTTGAGGAGTGACAGTGGAAATCTTTGCGTTCCTTGTTCTATTTTTTCTTTCATTTGAAACAAAGCATTAACATAAAACACACCACCAGGTACAGAGTCTTAAGAGAAGCAAATGGAAAAGCTTTTATGAACGCAATCGAAAAATAGACTTGTTTACCAGAAAATGTTTCAGATTATTTCCTTCCATCAAGTTACAGGAAATACATAATATGTGGTTTTACAAGCAAATTGTCAGAAGGGTGAGAAATAAAAAGGAAGAGTGATATTAATTTAAGTATTATTGCCCAACAGTGATTTTTATGGGATGTGAATGGTTGTAATGTGTCATGGGGTTTCACCATATGTGGCAGAGAATATGGAGCGTCGTGCTGCTCAATGCCTTGTGTACCACACACAAACAAACCCTGATTCATGAGAAATAGGCCGCCATAATCAATCATCTTCAAACTTGTATTTACCAGGGAACAGTCTGTGTGACAAGTGAGATCAGCCAGCTGTCTGAGGAGAACACACACAAACATAGACACACAGCTATTCTCACACATGCAGAGAAAAGACACATTTACACTGACTAACTTTAATATTCACATACGTGCGCGCGCACACACACACACACACACACACACAACAGGCAAACAAGCCATCAGCAGCACTCATTGCCAGTGAAGTGTGGTATTTCCTGTCTTGCTGACACGTTTTCACAACACACACACACGCCCTTGTCACCCCAACTTCCCTTAACAAATGTGCAGCGCAGACCCTTGGATGTATACGGTAGTGCTAACAGTTAAGGCCTTGTTGATTTAACACTTAGGGAATAAAGTTGAGTTGAGTGTTTTTCTTAGCTTTCCTCAACTATATATATATATATATATATATATGAAAGAAAGAAAAAGATCTGGTGTTGTGCATTCTGAATTTTATGACTTATAAGTGTTACTTGCTCATTTTTGTGACGGGTCCAACAGAACCTAATGCTGTATGTGTAAAAAATCATAAGCCGAGTATATTTAAGAAAATTTAAATGGTACAAAATGCAGAAACGACTAAAAAGAGTACAATACTGTATGTTTAGAGCCAATTAAGCCGTTATCCTATATGAACTCCTGAAAGTATCCGGAGAATCTGGTTGGGACATTGTCGGGATTTGCCCTTTAACACATGTAGAACACAGTTGTCTGTGTCAGATGTGTTCTCACTTGTTGGAACAAACATATATAATATGAATACAAACTACCTGTAACAGAAGCAAAGAAGGGGGATAAGCTCCGATCTAACTTTCAAGTCTTCAACCCATTAAAAACATTGAAAAAATAAAATTTTACAGAGGGCTTGGTGAGAAGTTTATACAGTATATGTGAAACTATCAAAAAACACATAGTACATACAAGGTTAGACACTTCTGTCAGTGAAGCTCATTTCTATGATTCAGTGCTTTTCAGAAAAGACACAAAGCCAAGAACACAACAGTGGCAGCTTATCAAATGTCACTCCCCACACTGATCCCGCGTCAGGCATAAGTAAATACAGTGTGAATCGATAGCCGCCATTAACAGTAACCTTATCCACTGAGCCCGGACATTCATACAGTAAATCTACTTCATATCACACATCAAGACACAAACCAACACAGGCTCATCTCTCAGCAGCTGCCAGACAATGATGGAAGGTGAATCCATGTAAAGGTTGTTCACTATCAGACTTTTATTCTTTTATTAAATACAACATGAAACCAGATGATTACCTGCCAGGCAAACGGTAAAGTGTATCACAAAATTATTCGCCTTTAATGGAGGGCAACATAAATGCAAATGGAGAGCAATTTAGCTAATTATTGCAGCCAGGCAAGAAGCTTGTATCTAAAATGTCAACCTTTTAGCCTGAGAGCAGTTTGTTTAATGGATTTTAAAGGTTTCACAAGGCTGCATTGGGGAATTTTCTCAACTTTTTGCAAGCTCCTTTTACAAAAACAAACATAATTTAAGTTAAAAGCAAAATGCCCGTTTGGTTTTCCAAACAGACTGGAAGTGTGTGCTAATACTTACCGTGTGACATTAACATAATCAAATAATGAATGCACATTACTTATCATTGATTATTTATTTAAAAATAAATAAACTGTTCAGGGAAAGACAGCATGCTCTTACTTTGACATCCAGAAATGACGTTGACAGCAAACGATCACGTCCTATCTAAAAATGGCGTGATCAATGGGGTGATGGAGTCATAACCCCTATGATACAAGTGGGTTTTCATTTGGTGGAGAGTTTCTCAAAAGTCTGCGCCTTAATGCAAATCCACAAGCATAGAACTGAGACATTGCCTTTTCAATTCACAAATAACTGGATTCACAAATGCAAATTCTAAAGTTGTGAGTTGTGGAATTTGGCTTTTTGTATTTGTGAAACGTGCATTATATTTACATATTACACATTTACACAGGGATTGTCGATCTGTTCTCACAGATAATATTGAGACAAATGTATCTCCATAGATAAGACTTGCAGTCCTTGAGCTAGAAGCAGGACTATGAGAGCTGCGCCTCAGCTAAAGTCTCTATAAAATGAACTCTGAGGAGTCACAAAGCAGTCATATCTACTCATTCATACTTTAAACAAGAAACTTTATTCCAACGGCGAAACATATATTTATTAAATGTACAATATGGAGGGTCTCTCACATCAAAACAATAACAAAAGACAAAGTTTGCTGATGTTGTTAAGTAGTGTGGGATCATGGGAGTTGTTGTTTTCAGATTTTTACCAGGATTTTACCTTTTATTGAAAGCGCGTTTGAGAAGAGAGAAAACTGTGTTGTATTTACAATGCTGTGGTAAAAAATGAATGCCACCCAGAATTAAGGTGCTAGATGTAGTGAGTTTACATTCTTCCCACCTGCTTTTTTTGTTGTAGTTGTTTGCTCCCCACATTTATCTAAGCAGCGCAATAAAGGTTCTAATAAATGAAGTGGATCATTAGTCTGGACCATCTCCACCCGTGGTAGTGCCGCACTTAACTCTACCAAAGCCTTATAGATTTCTGTTCATCCAAAATTCTTCCCTGGGTTTTCGAGGGCTGTTAATGCTGCAAATGTAGGTGTCTTTGATAATTATGTTAGGAACTCTGAGGGTTGGTGCATTAGGTTTAGTGCAGCTTGTAACGTTGCATTCATCCAGCAATTGCTAAATCCATTTGGAAACATCTGAATGTTCAAAAATAACTGTTCTCAGTCTGTGCTCTGCTTCGTTGTCACTGCGCCTCTTAGAACACGTTGCACTGATTTCTTTCTTTTTTGTTAGAGTGTCTAAAACAAAGCAGTGGTTCCTGGGTTGACCTCTGACGCTGTGGTGCCATTTGCTGAAAACACCAAACCTGTCCAGTGGGACCAGCAGGTTCTGAGGTGGTTTCTTTATTAAAACATCATGGTGGTTTCTTCCTCTCTTCCCCTCTCTCTGTGTGCCAAGTACTCAAGGAGTCTCCTTCCATCTTCCCTTTCATATCTTGCCAAACTCTGAATTACTGGACAGTCCTAGAACATATGTGAATGATCTCCAGTCATCCCACATTTCCTCCAACATAAAGCTGATACCTTTATAAAACACCAAAACTATCAATGCAGTCCTGAAAAATCTAATTTTTACCTTCTAATGAGATTCAATAGATCTGATCTACAGCCTTTAATACAACCACTACTATGACAGCCTCAACAATAACTATCAGTGTGTTCAGTGGGGCAGTGCAGCACTACCACTGCTAGTGGAGCAATCCTATTTCAAACCCCCAGCTAACTTAAATTGGATGATCGATTTCAGCTGCAGCACTTTCTAATTGGCGTGTCACTATTAAGATCTTTTCAATGGTAACAATGATTTCATTCCTGCTGTGCTGCTCTGTGTCGGAGTGGTTAACACATATAGCACATGTCCACACACCTTGTGAGAACTGCAAGTTCTGCAGTTCTCTTGACTGCTCTGCGGTGCAAGGACATGCATTACCAGCAATGCTTTTAAAAGTATTTTGGCTGTCAGCATTCACACTGCATTTTCTCCTGGAAAAGCATTTTCTAGTTCTGTAAGTTACTTTAGTAACTAACTATTGAAAACCCAAACTTCTCTCACTCCTAACAGCACTCTATGGTAATCTCAGATATTGATTGGCAATATCCCCACTGCTATGCAGCTAGCGCTATAAGCAGAAAACTGTAGAAAATCTGTGTACTTTTGTTACCAAACCATTGTTGGCATATAGGTGACTCCTAGCACAAGACAAAGGTGATAAAAACACTTTAAGATAAATGTATACTTTACTTTAACTAAATCTGACTTCAAGCTAATTCACTTATAACTTACAACTTATTTATTAATGCTAAAAGCTGAACCTAAATATATTTGATAAGAGAAATGAATCAATTTGGATTTAATAAGCGAGTTCAGGTTTGATAAAATGCTATCCAACCCCAACCATAGACACCTGGGATCTGGCACTTATTAACCTCCTTACTGACTTTCTCACCATCATGCTGCAGTACTATATGTGTTGGTGCTGTGCAAATGCCCCACAGAACAGAGTGCAAATATGTGTTTTCTGGCAACTGTAGTGTATAGGGGAGAAATGCATTGGACTGAATGCATAGGCTGCAAAAAGAAATTTGGCATGAATTTGTGATACACAAACACAATCATGACTGCAGATTGGCACAGGGGAGGCCAGGGACACACATGCTCCCTCTGTCTCTCTCTCACACACACACCTACGATGATTTCCCCCCAGACTCCTTGTCCTCCACAGTTGAACACATGTCATTTGTATGCCGCCCCTCCAGCACACTGACAGAACGGCATTTGGAAACACTCATCTCCTGATCACATCCCTGCTCTGCTCCCTGTTATTCCCAGACAGGTGTCCCTGCACACACACACACACACACACATGCACACACACACACACACTCATACATAAAAAAACACACGTACACATAATTCAATACTGTATCCTCACATATTCAAATATAATCAGATTAAAAAAACCTCATGCATAAGCCAACACACTCAAATAAACATAAACAAACTCATACATACGTAAATATGCTCTCATGCACGTTGAAACCATCTCTATGGCGACTGCTGAGCTTTGATACAATCAAGTGTTTTGCTTCTTCATTATGCTCCTCTTCTGTTCTGCTCTGTGTGACCAGGTCCTCACACACACACACACACACACACACACACACACAGACATGTGTTGGGCAATGAGGAGGGCTTCCATTCCACTGAATAATGTCTCCCTGTTGCCTTGTTAGCTCTGTGCCTGTTTTTGTGTACGTAGATGCATGCATTTGTGCAGGAATGTGTGTTTCTGTGTGTTCAACCAATACACACATGCATACAGTATTGTATATTCCTGTTCCTGTATGCATTCCCATGTGATAAATTGAGCTGTGTGCGTCCAAACAAGGCATATATCACAAACTATTCTGTGTGTGTGTGTATGGCGGTTCCCTTACATCTGCTGTGAGCTGAGTTAATGTGCGTGACTGCTTCTAACCCAGGTCACAAGAGAGGGGTGCCTGGGTGATATGGTGATACGTGAAGGGTCACGCACAATCTCCCCACCCATATGGAGTTTACCACACACACACACACACACACACACAAATGCACACGCACTAAACAGGAATGGGGTAATTAATAGCCCCTCTACACATCAATGATACACCCAGGAGACCTGGCATTCAAGGAAGGTCTCACACACACTTTATCCAAG
>NW_023340257.1:5169149-5178091 GCF_004916995.1 Morone saxatilis | reverse complement strand
GTGTGTGAATATTGGCGGGCGGGTGGGTGGGGCTTAACATTGTGTGTGGTGTGGAAAAAAAAGTTAAACAATATATAAAAAATAATGTAACTAAATAATTAATAAGCCATGAATGGAGTATTTTCCTTGATAAGAGGAGAAAAAGAACACGTCAATCATTTAGCTCTTCTCTAATACAGACGAGCTCCTAGTTGTAGTATTTTCCCCAACTGCTGCCGCCTGTTTGACACAGAAGGCAAAGGGAATTGACTGTGAGGTGCTCTTTTGAAAGACGCTGCACCCGGCAGCTTTTTTGGCAGAGCGCAGCGCCTCCAAAAGTGAAACATGTTCAACTTCCCCAAAAAAAGCACAAGGAGAGAGGTCAGCCGCTTTTTCCTTAGCCAACCAATCACAATGAAGAAAATACAGGCGTCCCACAAGAGAAACAAAAATAGAGAAATGCCAGCGGAGAAACTGGTCATAGGAGGTAAATACTGTCAAGTGATCTTGTATCATGCAGCAAGTTAAGCAATGGGAATTTGCAACATAGCAACAGGAATAATGGAGCCTGTTGTTAACAGAAACAAGGTGAGACATCTGCTTTTTGTTTTTCTCACAGGACTGGGCTTGTGTCAGTCAAAAAAAATGACTGCGCCTTGGATTGTACACTAAAGCTCCAACAAGTCGCCCATCCTGCCAATTTAGCTGAGTTTTCATTACGGGTTCAGTTTACCTAAATTACCAAACACAACGCATATTTTCTCCCATATGCCTGATGGTATTCATGCAGATAGTTTTGCTTTTATTTGCCATTTTTATTTTCTCTGAGATGTCAGCTTCCACCTCAACACAGGAGGAGGCTCACAGCAAGGAAAATATTCATTTACAAAATTACAAAATTCAAAAGAAAAATCCCTCTCCAGAAAAGTTGTCCCTTTTATTCTGGATAATAAATAAAGCACACAGTGAACAATCTTTACAGGGACTATTTTTTTCAGCAGACAGCAACGGTTGAGAGTGAGGTCGGGGGTTGTTGTTGTTGTTTTGTTGAGTCAGCAAAGGCAAACTATATCTATGTCACAATAAGGAGAGAACAAAGTAAATAAACTTGTAGAAAAAATCATTTACTAATGCTTTACAGATCAGCTACATGCCATTAATAAGAACTAATGTGGGGTTACCAGCTTGTGAGCTTGCAAAAAATCCCTTTGATTGGCATTTTGCCCTTTATTTTTAGAAATAATGCAGTTATAAATGTTGGTATATATAAAAATCGAAAAATATATTAGAGCTCCCTTCCGCCTCCTGCTCTCCCTCCCCACTTTTTACATTTTGGTTCAGTCCGGCAGCTGCTGAACAGATAGGTCAGGAAATGTATGCAGGGGGGAGGCGGAGGAGGAGGGAGCGGGTGAGAGACGAAACTGAAAATGAGATTGGCCAGATTAGATTGCCTGATTGAGCAATTAGCTATCGTCTCCATCATTTGGCTGGGGCCTGGCGGCATCTGCCACTGTGGGGTGTACACTGCCACACACAGGCCTGCCGCAGCGCGTACACACACACACACACACAATAATAGCTGTACACATGTGCAGAAAGCTGTGTGTGAGTATGTCAAAGAAAGTGCATCCCACCAAATGTGTTCAGCTAATTCAAAATCCAGGGTGAGCGCCTGCCACTGTGTTTGTGTGTGTGTGTGTGTGTTTCTGTGTGTGCCTGCCTCATGCTTGTGGTTATTGTCAGAATAGCTAACACAGAGCTTGTCAACCACACTCCTATTTTCATTTCCTTAATGTTCTTCCATGTCTATCTCTCTCTCTTCCATTCCCTCCTTCTCTTATTTCTCTTCAGCGGGCTGTTCACTCATTCACTGATGTATTCTTTCATCACTAACACCCCACACACACTCCTTCCCTAATAGCTCTCTCTTTCACATTCACTTTCTGTCTCTCTTTTTTTTTTACAGTCACAGCTTCGATTTAGAGCTTGACTTCTCTTCCTCTCATTGATAAAAAGCGAAGGAGTAAATTCAACGAGTGAGTAAGAGCCGTAAAAAAGAAAGAAAATTAGTATCTTTAAAACAGAGCGCCATCCATTTCTTTTTACTCACTCCTGAGGCTGGTGAAATTTCAAACAATGCCGCGTGGTGAGCCATAACTCACGTTTAGCACCTTGAGTTTTGTCCCATATCCAAAACTAGACTGATAACTCTTAAGAGGGGTTTTAGCTCTTTCTCTCCGCAGAGGCCCACTAAAATGTGTTTGATGAATTGGTCTCCATTGGCGCTCACTTATTCTCACATAAAGGGGTTTATGGCTCAGGAAAAAGGAGGGGAGAGAAGACGAGCTATTTCTACACGTGATGAAGTAAGACTCCATCATGTGGACGTCTGGAGACAGAGAGAGAGGGGAGGAATCTCAAGAGGTGGATGTACGCAAGTGTGCGTTTATGTGTGTGTAAATCTGCGACTGAGTGAATCAGCGCATGCACGGCACACATACAAGTGTGTGAGCTCACGAGTATAGGTTCATGGGAGTGTGCCGATTTTTGCATGTGGCTCTTGTTTGTCCAACTTTTGTGTGTGTATTTGTGTGTGTGTGGTCACAGTTGATTGCCAGGCAGGCAGTGAGAATGAATGATGGCGGCCGTCCCTCTCAGACAGTGGAGAGTTCACCTGTCAACGTGGGCTACCTTAAGACGGATGGACATCTGGAAGTCATTGGTGTGCAGCTGTAGGAGCTGGACGCCCTATACTCACACAAACACATGGCCATAGATATACATTTTAAGTGCACACATAACTGTTGAGAGAGTTGACAAGGGCCCACATAGATCTGAGAGTTGGAGACACTGAGTAAAGACATAAATCACAAGGCTCTTGTTCTCTTGCAAACACGCGCACACAGCCAGCTAATAAGAGAACGATGAGTCATTCTCTGCTTGGATTCCCCCTCCTTAAGTGAATAGCTGGCAGGTGCTTCCAATGAAGCAAAGTAAACTTAGCAAGGGGAAAAAATTAAAGACCAATGATGATGATGATGATGGAACATTAAAGGAATTTAGATTACATCCAAATAGGCAGCAGACTGTCTAAACATGAGATGGACTTTGACAAATGTTCCTCACGATCCCACACAAAGCGTGCATTGAGCGGAAGGGATATTAGAAATACAGTTAAAGTGCTTATTATCAGTCTATGTCAGGTATTATTTTCTCTTAATATGAGATTTTCTAACAGTCCCGGACACAGAAGGAGATATGTGCACACGCATTTATCCACTCACACTACTCTACTAATAACTTATGCAGACACACACACATGGGCATAATCAATAGGAGTAAACCCAGTGGAATTTAGATGCTGTCTTTAACACTCTCACACATTCCCCAGACACTAAGAAGAGTGCTAACGTTCCGACATCGAATACCCTTGAGCTCTGATTGATCCCACCCATATTCACACACACACACACACACACGCAGAGACTGAGAGCGCAGGTGGGCGATGGACATCTGGCTTCGCTACTAAAGTGTCACTGGGAGTTGACCCGTTCATTTCTTAATTTCAAGTCTGTTTACCGTGATGGTGACAGACTAACTCTCAGACCGTGCTTGCAATATGCAGTTAATTCATTGACTGAATTTATTTTGTATAATTAGGTGGTACCTGGAGCATTTTTCAACATCATTATATCATTGTCAAATGAATTGTGACACTTGGGTGTAATTATTGTAAACAAGAAAACCACAGTTGATAGGAGTGGCAGCCTGTACCTTAAAACTAATTAAGGTCACATTACCCTTAAACTCTTGCATCCTGCACTACCTGCATTTTTGCTGGCATCTAGAGGATATAAATATTTTAAAGTAAAGTGGTCGGTCTCATATTCCAGATAAACACTACACTAAAATATGTTTTTGAAACAATTTTAGGTGAGAAATATTAAATTAGATCCCTGATTGAGCAGCTCAAGGGCCAAATATTTTTATCAGGAGTTGGTAAACATCAAAACAGAGAAGAGTAACTATTGGCATTACATCGGGTGGACGGAACCATGACTCCAAATGACTGCTAATGTTGCTCCATATCTGCTGGTTGTGTGAATAGGCACGGCTTTGCAACAAGTTTGCCATATCAACTGAAAAGTTAGAGAAAGAATGTGGTTATGGCAAATAAACTATGGTTAAACTATGGTTAGTGCTTGGCAACTAGAAGACTTGTGGTCATATTTAATAAAAAGGCACATGTTAATTGGATGTCTGTGTGGGTCTACATGCCCACCATCCACCAACCTGACCACCCAACCCAAACATTCAGCCTCACTACATAAGGAAACACAACTCCCTGCACTGAATGTTGGCATTTGGTGTAATTGATGAGAAAATGAAGCAAAAATCTAAAATGCTATTTTAGAAATGAGAGGCCACTAATCATCTGAAGGATGTCTTTTATTTTTTTTACAGTAAATATGGTCACTTGTGTAGATTTATATGTTAATAACTTACTGACGTTAAAACGACACACAGTGGAACACAAAGCACACTCTCACAGCTATTAAGGTAACAAAACAAAGTTCATGATTAATTCTATTTGTGGTTCATGAATTATTTAGCGGGCAAGAAGGCAGAAAATGTGACAGCGACACACTCAACTACACATACAGTAGTAAGTGTGTGTAGATGTGAAATATAAAAACATTATTCCCATTATACACCTCCATGTCCTGTGATCACTTGTTCTTAATGTATTTTTCTCAAGAGCCATTTTAGAAAGCAGCTCTTGAAGCTCTCTCATGCTTTGAATGAAACCATCAGCCTAAAAGCCTCAACTGCAGCGTAAATGGAGCACTCGTGACTAGCCGTCTTCATTCACGGAGGAGAAACTTTGTGTGGTGATGACTTTGGTTAAAGTAACTAGGACTTATATTGAAGGCTGTGCCTGTACGGTGCATGTATCATCTGGGAGATGCACAAACACACAGACTATAATTAGTTTGCTTCATTTCCTAATCATGGTGACAATAGGAGGGCCCCCTGTTAGAATTTATCTCTCTCTTCTCCTGCCTCCCATCCATCTCTCTCCTCTCCCCCACCCCCCGCCCACTCCTACCAGGGAGTCGGGCTACAATAGGCCCGAGCTCCCCTCTCACTTTGCTGCAGAGGCAGGATAAGAGAAACTTTAGCCGCAAAGAGAACATATGGCCTCCGCCGCGCACCAAACAAACCCTATACATTATGGTGGCGAGCCAGTGTGTGTGTTTGTGTGTGTGCACATGAGGAAAGGGGAGATTATAAAAGGGTAATGAGGTAGAGAGAAAAGAGGAAAGCACAAACAGAAGTGGAGAAAGTGTAGAAGTGGTGTATGTATAGGCTTAAAAATAAATAAATAAATAAATAACCAAACTGTCAGAAACCACTAATTCTCTTTGTCATAGTCTGTAACAGAGGAGGCCACATCGCAAAGTAGTGCACCAGAGAGAAAATGAAAGGGCTTAAACCTGACAGTTCACACTATATTAGCAGTACACAAATCCCAAGTAGGATTAGAAGAGCAAAAATCCTATTCCCCTGCCTGTCAACTAAAATAGACATATAAATTAGTCCATATGAGTGCAATTCGATTCTGCATTGACCCCAATTAGTAGGGATTGACCCAGTAGCACAGTGAGTCAAAGCTTCCGGGGACAGAGAGAGGGAGGTAAAGAATATGACAGGAAGACAAACAAAAATGAATCTAGTAACTGCGAAGCCACTGGTTATAGATTTCTCACCCTGGGAGGTTGTCATACTTCCCACCCCCTGAAGGGAAAATCATAACCCTTATTACACCAATGGGAAGATGTAGTCCATTTTGGAGGCTCGCGTTGTTCTGAGAGAGTTTAAGACAAAGGTACAATGGCTTGTTTTTTTTCCTTCTTCCTCCTCGTTCTCTCTTTCACTCCCTCCTCCTCCTCCTCCTCTCATCCTGCCAAATCTGATATTACAGGCATTTTTCTCCGCATGTGTGACACTCTTCTCTGCGGTGCACATGGGCCTGGCGAGCTGAAGCGGACGGGTGCGTTTGTGTGCATGAATGTGTGTCCTCTTGAAGTTTCCCCTTTCTGCTTTTATGACAGGTCCTTGTATCGTTTATTTACTAAAAAACCTGCCAGCAGTGCTTGAAATATGTCAGTAGTAACCCTAATGTGTGCTGTTTTTTTATTGGAGTGCTAATTTGAACTTGATAAGTTTATTAAGTTGAGTAAAAACTGAAATGTGAGCAGTTTAAAAGTGTAAAGTCCTAAATCAAATTTGTCATGTTCAGTTGTTCAGTTACTGAGTCCACAGCACAGCATTTGGTGAATAAAAATACATTATATAAAGAGCATTATGTTTCATGAGTCATTCCTACTGCGGTCCAAAATTAAATTGTGAATTAAATCAGGTACATAAGCCAGTATGACATGTTTGTTGAATTAGAAATATATTTAGCTGATTTTCAATAACTTTTTGTGTTTATGTAGATATTATTCATGACATGCCAGCACCCTTTATAAAGCTCTACCAAGCATTTTTTATACCAACACTGAATAAATGACTGATATTAATCACTCGTAGTAATGGACTCACAGAAAACAACATCTGTGGCTTTAGCTACAACAGAAGAAAAAGCACATTATCATGTCATTTTATTAACCTGAATTTAACCACCACTGTTTGGGCTTGTTTTTTATGCCCATATTTATTCGCTCCAAACAGCTACTGAGCAGACTGTACGGACCATTGACAGTGTATATAATGGACAGAGCTTCTGGTTCTGTGAAGCGAAGCCAACGCAGAAGTGTCTTAAACCTGCTCTCTATGTAATGGCCAGCGGAGGGCAGCTCAGTTGGCTGCAATAACACACTGACCATGCACTCTTATTGAGAAATGACCCGACTTCTCAATTGATTTATAGGCTCAGTAAACAGTTTCCTAATGAGGCTCCTTCTCCATTAGAGTGAATGGTATCATTTTTATTGCAGCCAATGAAGCTCCCCCAACTGGCCATCACATAGAATGCAGGTTTAAGACACGTCCGCACTGGCTTTACTTGTCAGACCTGGAAGCTCTGTCCATTATACATACTGCCAATGGTGTAACCAGGCAAGCCGCCATTGTTTCCTGCTACGGACGAGTCGAAACTGCACAGCCAATGAGAGCCGCTGAACTCGCAGTATGTCACCTCCACTAACTCCGACAAACTGACATGGCGACGACCATAATACCAAGCTCGAAGCTTCAAAATGGTACTCCACAAACTAATGGGTGATGTCATGATAGGTCAACACTTGGTATGGACGTTAGCTGTAGCTTGCTAGTAACATGCGTACTGACCAAGCAGAACCTCTGTGGCTAAAAATTTAAGCCAGTTTAGAAGTCCTAAAAACTGCAGTTTTTCAAATGCCTATTTTGGCTCCAAAAGGAAGTTAATCTTCATCCGGCTCCAAATTAAAATGCTCAGTTTTAACACAGAAATAAAAACATGTTTACAACGCTGTTCTGGTGTTTATAGCTAATTTCATCCGTTCATGACAACTGTACAAATTATATCAAGGCTTAAAGTTAATTAAGGGTGTGGCCGCTACCTCTAAGCTACATGTAGGATAAACTGAACGCTGTAACATCCCAATGTAAAAATGTAGAACACAAGGAAAAGAAAGCTCTGATAAAGGTAGCTAGCTAAATTGCCCAGATGTTTTCAGGGCATTTGGAGATTTAACAAGAGTCAAAAAGAGTGAACATTTAACATTAATCAGTAAGACACATATGCAACTTTAGTAGCACATTGAAACTCATTAACTATTTTAAAGTTCAGGCCTTTCAAAAGCTTCATACTATACACAATGACCATCATGTTATCATTCAATTTTGCCAATTGTTTGTCTTGTATTGTTTTTCCGGCCCAGGTAGTGCAGTTGTATATTAGGTTAAAGTAAATTTTGGTGCAGTTTTATAAATATGCACTGTCCTATGCACAAAACCAAAATTAAATGGGTGAATGAACATTGAAGGACACAACTAATGAGTACAAATTGCCTACCAGTGGCTACACTATTCTGCCATTTAGCAGCCACTACCTTCCACTAACAACACTATTTAGGATGTAGAAATAAATACTAGTGACAGATTTAGTGTTTAACAGCCATTTATTGGTGTTACTCTGGCCCAGTTTAATAAATATTAGAATTTACTTTACAGTTAGTTATAGATATGAAGTATTATTTCTGAAGTTACAATAAATTGGGAATAAATGGTGAAAGAGCTTACTGTATGCAGCCCGTACTCCCCCCACTCCTTATTCTCTCCCATCCGTTCATACTTTCCACTTTTCTCGACCCTCTCTCATACCCATCCTTTTAATCATTTTAATAGCACTCCTCGCCTCCTCTAAATCCAAACCCTTCCTATAACTTTCCACTCACTCTATCAAGCATCTTTCCCCTCATCACACTCTCTTCTCCTTCTAGAGTCTCTCCTCTTCTCTTCCACCTTTGCTTCTGTCTAACGCCATCACTGTCTTTTCACAGTTGGGGAAGAGTGATGCTATTCATCTGTACCGTAGACAAGCCACTTCAGACCAACTCTGACACCAACTCTGCTAAAAAGAGGAGGCTGACGGGGAGAGAGAGAGAGCATGGGAACCGCTCAGCACTCTCACTGAAAAGGATTTCAGGAGTGTAGAAGAGGGCCAACAAGCAGTTCAGAATATTCAGGTAAATAGAATGTCCTTGCATGATTTGGAGAAACTGACACCAGACTGCAAAGACAGGGACATTTCAAAAGCTGACATGTCTCAATTTTACAGTTTAAAAGTAGCAGTACTAGTAGGTCCTTCCTTTTTTACCTTCTATATCACTTATTATGCATTGTCTCTCTCTCTTTTTCTATATATCTGCCTGTTTCTTCTGACAAACCCCCTCTCTCTGCACACACACACACAC
>NW_023340257.1:5168807-5169005 GCF_004916995.1 Morone saxatilis | reverse complement strand
CTCTTTCTCCACTGCTGCCATTTTCTCTCCACAGGGACCAGAAACTAAATATGACAGCTACACCAGAGAGACAGAGGAGAATGTCAAACTCCTCCAACCCAAATGATGAAGCTTTGCCCATATCTGAGTCGCACTGTATGGACGACAGGGGGACACCGTGCATTTGGTGTATAGAGTCATTTTGGCAACATAATACTT
>NW_023340257.1:5168462-5168707 GCF_004916995.1 Morone saxatilis | reverse complement strand
AAAAATATCTATCCTAAAGAAATACAGCAACAGTATTGTTTAGTGGCTGCATGTTTACAGTTGTAGGATTGTGCATTATCAGAAAGAAAACAGTACATACCTACCATACCTACTTTATGTGCAGGCGATGGGAAACCGTAAAAGAGAGAATCACTGCACACAGAATAAATATGTGGTGGTTCACCAGAACTGTTTCGAAAATAAACCACGTCTGTTACACAATGTGGCCAAAAGTAAGTGGACAC
>NW_023340257.1:5160938-5168341 GCF_004916995.1 Morone saxatilis | reverse complement strand
TTTGCTCTCATTCAGCCACAAGAGCATTAGTGAGGGCGACCACTGATGCAGGGAGATAAGGCCTGGCTCACATCCCAAATGTGTATGAATGGGACTGATGTCAGGGATCAGTGCAGGCCAGTCAAGTTCTTCCACACCAAAGCGGAAAGTCATTTCTTTATGGAACTGACACAAAGGTAACAGGTAAGACTACAGAAGTATAGTAGGTCAAAGCTGAACCACAAAGTTATACTTTTAACTGAAATAATAATGTCAGAATATAAATGATAGTAATGTACCCTTTACTTTTTTCTTTTCCACTGACTGACCTAGGGTTCATTTACAGTCTTAATGTCTAACTGCTTGTGTTTTGCTTGTGGCACACTTCCTTTGTTACTGCATTCCCAGATCTCACTTAATGATTAAACACTGTTTGTTTGTTTTTTGAGTCATCATGGCAAAACTACACTGTAAAATTAGTTATTTTAACCAAAAAAAATTGTTTAAACAGATTATATCAAAAATTAACACAAATTAAATTTTGTAAGTTAAAAACAGTCTTGATTAAGTAAGTTTTGCTAGATATTTTGTTTTCCCAATACAAATAAAAAAATAAAAATTAAGTCAGTGTCACTTACTAAAGTTATTTCATCAATAATGTTTTTTTTAACTTGCAATATTGAGTTAATGTTACTTACATTTTTCGATGTAATCAGTTCGAGAGTTTGAGTTAAATGAACGTATCTGGTTTTACAGTGTATGAAAATAAGTTTTTCTTCAGTACAAATGATACAGTTCTAAATATTAATACTTAACATGAAAGCAGGGTGTGTTGTTTTGTGTCAAAAAGTGCCCCATATCAAAAACTGCATCCCTAGGCCTAATGACCCACCCAAGTTTATTATGTTTATATGTGGCCTCATAAATGTGTATAGGATATTACACTGCCATCAAATACCATTTGTCGGTTTTGTCTGAAAACAGGATGGGGTGTTCCAGTCTCCATCTTCTGACACTCTCCATTTCCATTTGGGAAATCCCTCTTATCCCTTCCTCCCTTTTGTCTCACTCTTTCATGCTCCCCATCTTTTTTTTCCTCTTTCCCCCCTCCTCTCTCCTTTAATCTCATCATCTGTCTTTTAGTTTTTCTCTGTCACGGTTTCTCAGGTAAGTCGCACCCTTCCTGTGAAGGCAGCTTTGGTGTGACACAGAGGGATACAGTACGAGGTGACAGTTCTTACTCACTGAAACAAAAAAGTCCAAAAAAGGAGGAGGACGAGGAGGAGGAGGAGGAGGAGGAGGAGGAAGGGGTATAAACAGATTATTGTGGAAGGTACTTTGATTGTTCTTCTAATGTGTTTTGCTGCTATTCTATTTCAAGCCCTGGTGCCAGGCAGAAAATTCAGCCGAGTGGAAAAAAAGAGAAGAAAGTGGGAAAGGATGATGGAAAGAGAATGAGGAAGATTACATGTGGCACACAATACACAGTGATCACAGCGCTGGTGGCTGTGGTGCATGTGTGTGTTAACGTATCTACTTCGTCAGTAATGTGTGTGTGTGTGTGTGTGTGTGTGTCTAATTATCGGTCTATGGTGACTCATGACTAGAAAAAGGTGTCATGGGTGACAGTGGGAAACCCGCACACTTTCCAAATCAAATATGTTAAGTTGTTGTTGTCATACATGTGGGTAATGCACCTACATTACCCACAAAGCAACTCAACCACCAAGAGTTCAGTCTGACTTTCAGGTGTGTTATTTTAGTAGCTGCTAGCCACTAGCCTCAATCAGAGATGAAGAGTGGGCTACGTTTGCCCCAGATTTTTTTCATTTTCTTGTAGTCCTCAGCCCCATCTGACGCTGACTCACGTGACATCACTTGAGGCAATTTATACAATTTTGTGCAGTTCCCTCTGGAGCCACAAAAGGCTTCGTACAAGTTTTTTCACATATGCAGTAGTATTCACCTGTAAACCGACGTACGTGTATGTGTTTGAATGTGAATAACTAGCTTGCATGTGTGTGCCTTCAAAATAAAGAAATGTAATGTGAAATCCAAAAATGCACATGGTTGTGTGTGTGTCTATTGTTTGTGGGTGCGTACTTGCATGAAAGCATACTGTGGGCATATTGTCAATATTGCATATATATACTGAAATCCAAGCACACTTCCTTTTCTCCATATATGTGTGTGTTTGTGTACTCTGGCATACATCCGTAGCTCATATCCAGCCTTGGGTGTGTGTGTATGATTAGATCACAGAGCGCTGACGCACGGATGTCCTTCAGGTAACCAGATTTGTCACTTTGCCGAGTATGGCCATCAGGTGGCGACGCTAAGCGGCTCAGCCTTGCCACGAAGGTCACCGGGACGGTATCCCAGAAACACCCTGGAGAGGCAGGGGGGTGGGGCAGCAGATGGAGGGCAGGCAGCAACACACTAATGACAAGACACTAATAACACGACGGCGCCGCTGGGGTCGATGTACAACATGCTATTAACGTGTAGCACGCTAGGCTAGCCAGATTATGCCAATCCACTAAAGCTATTAGGGAGGCACAGAGCATGTATGTGATGTGCTTCCTGTAAGATAGAATTGGTAAAAAGGGAGCTGAATGAATGAGGGGTGCAGCTGCGGGTTTAGAACGATAAGTGTGTGATGTGTGTGACAGAACTGAAAGAGATTATGATGAATATTAGAAGCAGAGTAAGAGAGGAATGAAGAAGGAGAAGCAGCGTGTCAATCCTGTCTCCTCCCAGAGTTCAGCTGGTCTGCATTGGGTCACTAGGAAAAAAATAAAACCCTCAAACTTTTGATCCTCTGATTGAGCACTCGACCCTTTCTCCCTCACGAGTCCCTGATTAGAAGAAAATTGTTGATTTATGGAGGATTTCTCCTCATCTCTCACTAATATTAATCCGTTCCAGAGGTTGGCTATTAGGAGGCGGATCACGTTTTTTGGACTCGGATAAAGCAAATCCAATCTTGAACCAGCATGGAACTCAACGTTTTCCAATTAATGATGATATACGACATATTGAAAACTATCAGTCGAAAATTCGGCCTGTATTTGCTGTGACTTTGTGCCAAAGATGAAAATTGTAGAGCATTACCATAATGTTGCAGGAAGTTAACAAATGATTCTGCAATGAATTCCAGGCAGCAAAGCTAAGGATGAGCTCTTCCCGGCTATACAAGCCCTGTCCACACTTACCCCCCCCCCCCAATCCTTCCCTTCCTCCCCAGACCAAGAGCAACCCGAGAAGAGAGGGAACAAAAAGGCAGCTGATGGAAACAGAAGAGGCGGAGCAAAAATCGACAGAGATAGACAAAGCTGATTAAATTGGTGTTCAATTCTGCGGTGCTCTGGTCTGAGGCTACCTGCATTTAATTTGCGTAAAAAAACATTACCATATTCTGAGGAGCCAGTGACTGTATCTGCGCAAGCAGCTGCTGAGTGCCACATCATCTGATCAGCTGACTGCTCCCAAGAGCTCGCGCCCAAAATAAGATAGCCTTGGGTCTATCCTATCTGCGAGCCATTAACTGGGGTGACTGCCAGCACCGCCTCAGGGCCCAAATGACCACCTCACTACACCTACTGTGACGGAGATTCTTGTTCTACTGCAGTTCGTCTTTTATGGCTGCCAGGTCAGGTGGCGTGAGTTCCTGTTCAGTATGTCAGGCTTAACATGGTGTACATCTGGAGCGCCTAAATTCATCATGTATTTTCAGGGGCTTCTGCTTAGCGGCTTTGTCAGCTTTACCTTTGTATTAAGATGGAGTTGAAAGTTGCACTGAAGATTTCCTGGCTCAGCAGAAGTGAGATATTAATTACATACAAGGTTGTTGGTTTGATTCCACAAATCTATCTTAAATCCTTAGCTCAGGATCGGTGTCAGATTTATTTTATCTTTATCTTTCCCCCCATTTGCAGTTCAAAAGGGTAAGTAATAAAAATGTTGTCAGGTTAATTTATTAGAAAATAATTCCAAGGCTGCATACAAGTGTGTGAACCTTTATTAGATAGAGGGATGGCATTTATTGGGTTAAAGGCTCACTCACAATTGCAATCAATTTTTGATTGATTTGCTATCTTCTTAGTCTAACTCTTTCAGACCTCTCTTGCTGTTGAACTGAAGGATCCTCAAATAACTAAGAATTACAGCAAGACAATGTAAAAAAGAACAAAGAAATAGCAATCTTCTTGTTACAAATTTAAAGTTGAATTTATAAGCAATAAAACACACCCTTGCTCAATTCAATTCTTGGTCTGGTATGCCCTGTAGCTCATAGCTCCTAATGTTAGCTAATGTTAGCCAATAAGACTTTCTAATAATAATTGACTCTTAATCAGCTGCTATAACATTATAATTTCCCTTCGGGGATAAATAAAGTATTTCTATCTATCTATCTAACTTTAGATGTTACTGAGCCAGTTCACTGACTTTATCGTTGTCTTGTGACCTTACTTGGGCCACTGTTATACTACATTTAAAGGTCCAGTGTGTAACATTAAGGAGGATCTATTGACAGAAACGGGATATAATATTCATAACTATGTTTTCATTAGTGTATAATCACCTGAATATTGGAATTGTTTTTACCTTATTTACCTTAGTTTTTTATGTGGGTCACAGTGTCTGTCCACCATATTCCACTGCCACTGTAGTTTCTCCTACACACTTCACAGCCCAAGTTTTACACCCTAACTGACTTGCTTCATCAGGACTGGGTGTGAATAGATTACAGTGCTGGCGAACTAAAGAGGCACTGTCATCACTTTTTGATTCAAATGTCACTGATTGGTCCTGATTGGTGCATGGAAGTCCATGACATCACATTTTTCCAGCTGAGCCCTGCCCTCTGCCAACCAGAATGAAGAATACAGAAAAGAATATAAATTCTAAAATAACCAAAACTGTTGGAACTACTGAAGTGTTGTGTTCATAGTGAGAAGCAGACAAGACAAGGACCAATATAGGAAGGGCTCAAGAGAATGTTGAAATTCAATGTGCTGTTATCTTGTAATTACAACTTTGGCCTCAGGGTCCACAAGTTCAGCAAAAGTTTCATAGTCTTGCTTTAACAATCGGCCGTAAGGATTGTTCCTTAGCCGTTCTTTGCTTGCCCTGCAGTTCAACATCCAATTATGAAAAATTCAGAAAAAGAAAAGTTAGAGTGTCCTTCAACTTTCCAAAACAGTCTCTGGTCTGGACTTTAGGGCAACACGACAATGAAATAACTTTGCCAAATATTTAAAGGCAACAAATGTTTCTCTATGATGGATTACCTATCTCAAGCGAGTTTTGAATCTCTTCAAGTTGATTTTCATATTCAAATGAATGGAAAGCGGCGGCTGCCTGGAGGGTGGGAAATCAATCTAAAAACTTCTTGTATACTTTGGAAAACAGTCAGCAGGAATGTAAAACATAGGCGATTTGTTCTTAATGGGCTGAAACGTGTAAAAACATTGGTACAGTCCTGTTAAATAAACGGTTGGGTTATGGGTTTGCTGTTTATTAAAAGTAATAATAAATTACCAACATTTTGTCTGATGATATACAGCGGGATTTTCCCTCTTTCTGCCTTTTAAAGTCATTGACAAAATGGAACAATATGACAACAATAAGATTAATTATCTAATGAGATTTTATGATGAACTTATGATGGATTACAAAACTTGAAACACTGTTACCACAAAAATACTCTTAACATGACTGATAATGACTGAATAAGAATGTAAATTAAGGTCATGCTTACCAGCCTGGCCTCCTACACACACACACACTCGCCCCCCTTATCCGTAGTTGTGCATGTGAAAGGGATCTCTTCAGGGCTGTCACCACTCTTTCAACAGTGCTATTCATCATGATTTTCCATTCGGAGTGTGTGCAGGTGTTTACTGTAAGGAGGAGAAGAAAAGAAGAGAAAATAAAAGATGAAAACAAACGTCAGTGGCCTCAGTGTCTGGATGGCAGATGGTGAGGAGGACGGAGACCGAGAGACACTGGGTAGGAGACAAAGTCAAATAAAGCAAAGAGAGAGAGAATGGGGTCAGTCGTTAGCGGAGCCTGAAACTGAAATATTGTTTCTCTCTCTGCAAAAAAACGGAAAGGGGAAAGAATCTGAGTATGATCCTAGTGATGTTACAGACCACCCAATAGGTGGAGGGAAACTTCCAGAAAAGGAGAAGTGCGGAGTGGAAGTGCGTTTCATGGTTCCACGCAGAGGCCAAGCACCAGACCTCCACCGTTCCTACAGTAAGCCGTGTGTGTGTGTGTGTCTGTGTGAGAGAGAGAGAGCGAGAGACAGATAGGAGCTCTTCAAACATGGAAATAATCTTATATCACAGTGATGTAAGACAAAGACAAAAGAGGAAGTGTTGCTTTGCTACTTTGAAAATCTGCAACTTGACAGAAACCTACATGCTGCAACAACCAAATGTATCCATCAATTTTTTTAAGTTTATCTTATCTTATCCTAACCCTAAATGTAATGCCAGAAGTTAAAGCTGCATTCATTTTCTGTATAAACAATGTTGGAGTACAGTTGGAGCACTTCCAAGATTTGGAAAAACTCTCCTGGTTGAATCGTCAGGGTAAAACATGAGCAGCAGTGTTAGAAAATATCTATAATAAGAGGTTAAGCTTATATGTACATAAAAACACATAGGGATAAGTCAAGTATAACTACCACAGAGCTTCTCCATTAAGAAACATTGAATCACTGAGCTTAAAATGTGGTTGTGTGTTCTGCTCAGGGTGAGCAGTGGCTACTTTCCCTAGAAACCTGATAAACCATTCAGAAGATTAAATCATTTCGCCTGGGTCAAATTTGGATGAATTCAGCATTTTCTCCATAGCAACCGAGACTTATGGGCATCATAGTAGTTGGATCAATATTAAACTTACTTAAAAAAACACAATTTCTCAGAAAGTTGAAATAATTAAAACTGACGGTCATAAAGATTTAGATGTACTGACATCATACCTCCAGGGCCCACCAGTGAACTCCCTCCTCCCTCAGAGAGTTATGTCCAGACAACAAAGTAAGTGTATAAAAGGTTAGTATTTAATATTTCATCTGTTAAACTGAAAGGTGATGTTTTATGTGAAATTGTTTCAAAACCATCTCTGCTCTGCCAGGAATAAAATCATTTTTTTGAAATAGTGTTGATGGCTTAATAAATATCCAAAATTTAAAGATCCCAACCAATCATGTATTATGACACATATAAATAATCTGTTTGGAACAATAATGTGCGTCTAATATGTTATTTCTGAAAAAAAAAAAATTCCACATTAAAATCATTAAAAAGTCATCTGTTCCTTCTACCTCAATCTATCTAATCTATGAATATGTTTATTTCTAAAGTTTTCCTGCTGGACACAAGATATCTCCTACTTTACTGTAAAGTCCA
>NW_023340257.1:5155344-5160912 GCF_004916995.1 Morone saxatilis | reverse complement strand
CACACTGTACAAGTAGCATACTGGGACCAGGATTGACTTCCAAACCATTTGCGATGTCACTAATCATGCTGGTAGGCCCCGCCCCTTAAAATCTGAAACTTTCCATTTTCAGTAGATGTATGTGAAAACATCTTTCTAGTCTCAAACTCTGCACATACATCATAAAAGAAGTATAGGAACAAGAGGAAGAAAAAACAGGAAGGGGACTTTAATATACTGAACATACAAATACTAGAATCACTAATTCCAATTAATAATGCCCAATGGGTGATTTTATTTATTTTTTTAACTGCAGAACTCCTCCAGGTTGCTAAAACCCATGCCTTCCCCATATATAAAGCAAATCATAAAACTGTAGTGTTGTTAACACAGGAGACCGCCATGATTATAAATCAAGGACTACTGATGATATCTTTCAAAGGAAACTTGGAATCAACGGCTCTTTCCACTTCACAACTCTATCTTACCCCTCCACACATTCATTCTTAGCCTAAACTCAAGCCAACCATAATCTAATCTAAAACCAAGCTCAGGTAACAGCTTCACATGTCATCGCCTCGCTGTATTTTCTTCATCCGTCTGTTCTTGTAGTGACATTTGGCCCAAAGTGAGGAAATACCAGAGTACACGCAAAGGAGAAACACGTACACATTCAGCCGCTCACGACTGCTCTCATTTCCTTTCCTCACTTGTTGTCGAAATCAACACACACTGCCTGGCTTCAACCACTCCCAGGGTCAAGGGTCATACCCACAATCCCCCAGGCAGTGCTTTAAATCCTCGACCTGCTTCCCTGGTGTAACCTTCAAAGCCCCTGATCAGTAAGTTTCAGAGGTTATTTATTTCTTTGCAGCCTGATTGTGACTGTAACCTGCATTCCAGCAGTGGGTGAGAAGTTTGCATGTTCAGTGTTATCTGCAGCTGCAAAAAAGATAACTTCAGCTTCAAAACGGCATATGAACACATACATATGAGGGCTGCAGCAAAGTGTGTCACAGCATGTGTGTGTGTGTGTGTGCGCCCTCCTCCCTTGTTGTAAATCCCCCCACCCGTCACATTAGCCTAATGAAAAGTAATAAGAGCGCTCCAAATGATCTACTCCCTGAGGTTGCCTCGGAGCTGTGTGAAATAAGATAACATTAACCTGAGTTATATGGCCTGCCAATGGGAAGTGCCATAACAAGACACACACACACACGTGTGTGACCACACACACACACGCATCAGTCTTATCTAGTGTTTACTCTCCAACTGGGAGTCATGGTGTCACACAGACGCCATAAACTAGCAGCAGCAATATGAAACAATAATAAACACAATTCATAGAAGAAACAAAATAAATATATATGTAGTCTCTTGCAGGGAGCTGTGTGTGTGTGTGTGTGTGTGTGTGTGTGTGAATATATGTGTTTTACTGGCCACAGTGTGTATTTTTATTGTTTCTCTGTTGCGTTTATTAGCATTTTTTTGTTTTTTGTGTGGTTTTATGTCAGGCATATATTCAGCTCTGGGAACTAGAATGTACTGTATACTGATATCACACATTTGCGTGCGTTGTATATGCATGTTATTGCAAGAGAGGAGGAAGGAAGAACAGAACGAGGCCGACAGGAAGGACGGAGAAGGAGGGAAAGAAGATGAAGAGGAGGCAGAGCTGGAGGAGAGTGTAAATCTACTGATGGCACGCTGAGTGAAAAAGTCTGAGAGAAACACAGAGAGAGTGCACTGGCAGATCACACACATCATCTGTGATAGCGGAGTAATCAAAGAGAGGCTACATGAAGAGGAAAATTATCTCTCACTTTGTGCAAGACACTTAGACACAAAGAGACACTGAGTAACATTTGTCACACATGGTGGTGGAGGAGAATAAAGGCTCATATGTGATGCGATTATAGCAATTATTTAAAAAACAGCAAATGGATTCGGTCACAGTACTAATACTGTGTGTAAAATGAGTGATGACTTGTGGCTTTGCTCAGGATGAAGTCATCATTTACAAGGGGAGGTAATTAATTACCTAATTAGGGTGTAGAAATTTGCATTTGTAAATTTGACGTAGTGCCACTTTACTTGATTCAATCACCTGTGGTGCAGGGGGAATCGAAAGTGACACATGACCTACTGTTATATGAAAATCTTTTATCTCCAAATTTCAACAGATTGGTCTAATTTTTCAGTGGCCCATTGATATTTGAAACTTTAAAGAGAAGCTAGTGATACTTGAGGTCAAGAAGAAAAGCTCAACAAAACCTGAGGGCAGCAGGTCATTAGCGCTGACTTTAAAGGTGAAACTTGAACTTTCTTTTTCAAACCTGAAAAAATGACCCCAATGATGTCATCAGGGGATATCTCACAGCTTGGGCTTGGAGACACAGGATTTTGTCTGGGGTCGGGCCTCATATTTTGGGCTTGATCAAAGCTCTGAATTGGGGTCTTGCGAAAGGGTGGTATTGGTTGCATTATGGGAAATGTAGGATCCAGTATTTTTGGACCCATATTAGAGACTAAAAGTCAAGGTATCCCTTACCTTAACCCTTCTTCTGAATCTTTGGTCTGAACGGAATTAAACAAATTAACATAATTCTAGACAAATACCAACTCTGGCCAGTTACCAACCAGACTGAAACACAAACAATGACCTAAAACAATGTTGTTTGACTATTGTTAGATAGTGTAACCAGGCAACATGTAGTTCTTCATTGTGACAGAAAAAAAGAAACTAGAAATACTTTGAAATTATAGAAAATGCATTTTTATTCACTCAGAGTCAGTTCCATAAATACTCAAATGTGATAGTTGTGTGCAGACGCCTTCAAAAAAGAGACACAAAAATGTGTGTGTGAAAACACATCAAACACACACTCCTCCATCCAAACATTCACACACACAAGTTCAAAACAACAGGTAAATGAATGCAGTGAGAATCCGCAGAGTGCTACATCAAGGAGGAGGATGGAGCGAAGGAGGAGGAGGAGAAATGGATCTGCACTTCAAACCACCTGGTGAAGACCTCTGCGGACGGATCCATCTCTCGCTCTCTCTCCCTATCTGTCTCTCTCTCTCCATCTCTCTCTCTCGTGCTCTCTTTCTGTCTCGCTCTGACAGATTTATTAAGAGGCAGGGATCAGAACGAGTCCCCAGCTCCCTCCTCTCCTCCTCATCCCTTGCTTTCTCCTCTTCTTCATCAACTGACAGCATCTCCTCCCTCGTTCTCTCTTACTCTCTCCTTGTCCCATAGCCCAAGCCTATATTCTGAAGCCCTCAGAGAAAATAAGAGAAATAGGGGATGAGGAAGGAGATGAGGAGGAGCAAATATGAGTGTGGAGTATGAATATCTTTTTTTCCGTCCCTGTGGCCTGCTTTACAAGATTCTTTGCCGTTCACACATGCAGACAAATTTGTCACTTTCTTTCTTTTTCCACACATGAAGTTGTCTTTTCTTATCATCTTTTGAACAGTGTGTACTTTCAGCAAACTTCAGGGGGTATTTTGTTGTCGGGAAATAAAAACTATATTTCACCATCAATGGTGAGCACAAGCTTACTCAGGCAAACCTTATCTTTCCATTCACCTCAGCGATGCTCCATGCTGCATTCAAAGCCTATGGCTTGTCAGGAAAAACTTCCAACGCTGACAGATGGGGGTATTTCTCAATCATCATTTTCCTGGAGAGATGCTTTCCGTCACTTTAGCTGAATAACAGCAACAGATTCAGCACAGAGGGATGTAAAAAAGGGACAGCAGAGATAACAGCAGCCGCCTCACCTCCCGCCATGCTAAAGTCAGTTATGAACATTTTTAGATTTAGATAGTCTTTCCTCACACATTGTACAATGGTGCACATCTTCTGTAGATGGAGATAGTAACTTAACATAATGAGTTTTGTTATGAGATTTTTTATAATATTCTAAGGAAAGATTTAAAGGACCAAACCAGTGCGTTTTGTTCATGAGAACTGGGTCTCATATGGGGGTACATGACATTCCTACTATATCTCAAAAATCTCTGGTAAATGGTAAATGGACCTGTACTTGTATAGCACCTTTCTATTCTTCCGATCACTCAAAGCACTTGTACAATACATGCCACATTTACCCATTCACACACATTCACACAGCATCGGAAGCAATTTGGGGTTCAGTATCTTGCTCAACGATACTTTAACATGTGGCGGTAGGAGTCGGGGATCGATCCAACAACCTTCTGATTAGAGGACGACCCGCTCTTCCTCTGAGCCACAGTAGGCTAATTTTAACAGATTTATCTTGTAACCCATTGTGGTGGTCATGACACTGACTGTAAATTGATGCATGCTCAAAATAGCATCCCTCAGAAAGAGAAAGAATTACAAAAGTTCCACCAAAAAAGTAAAGTTGTCTCTTTGAAAGAGTGAATAAATTACCTTTTTCAACTTACTTTTGATCGGACTATAATTTCTTATAAAGTTCCCTGGAAATAACTCGATGCACAGGGAAAACTAACCCGCTTTAACACAAAGTAAAAATGTATTCACTATTCTTTAGTCTTCATATATGTTGTATGCTCACCTGTATACAAACTGTACATTTTTGAATGTTAAGCTGTGCACTGAGTAGAAGACGTGTGCCAGCAGTTAATTGTACTGCATTAATTAATTGGAGGTGTACCACCTGAGCACTGTCTCTATTGTCCCTATAATTAGTACCAAATTACATTCCAGGAACCTTCCTGGGAATTCACAGTAACATATCAGTTTCCTTTTAGGAAATTATAGGAAACTATGGACTAAAGCTAAAAAAAACAACTAAAACAACAAATCATCAACAACAATCAGTTTTGACACACAAATGTTAAACCCTGTTTATTGTCCAGTGCAATAGCATATAATTTACACTAAACAACTGTCTTACTGCATGTTGCAAAATGGTATGCTAAATGTACAGTATGTAATATTTATATGAACCTGAAAAGGTGGTCAGCTGTCTATATATATATATATATATATATATATGTTCTACATATAAATAACAGAATTTAGATATGTTTACTCACTACTCCATTCCTGTAAATCCAAAGATAAGCTGCTGGGTTTGACAGCATCATTTTGAAAAAAAAATCTTTTCCCAATGATGTTGAAAGGGACGAGACAGAGCCGGCCAGAGACAAAGGGGGATGAAGACAGAAAGAGAGACTAGAGACCGGGCTTCTTCCATTACCCCCTGGCCTCTCTGTCTGGCAGTACTCGAGCGGCAGCAGTGGATGGACTCGGCCAGTCACCTATCAAAGCCTGTCTAATGAATAGTCCTCTAATCCCCTCATTGAGATACAGAGAACAGGCTCGCTGCTAATGCTCTCAGACAGAGATGCACTCTTTCTCTCCCTCACACACACACACACACACACACACACAGCATCACACAGCATCACATATGAACAAGAATTATGCAAAAAAAAAAAAAAACCACAGACTAAGGTGCACACACAACGGACAGAAAACACACACCTACAAAACATTCACATGCAAACACTGTCTGTGTTTTTGGGATATCATGCAGGTGCCCTCTCTCTCTTTCTCATACACACACA
>NW_023340257.1:5146928-5155244 GCF_004916995.1 Morone saxatilis | reverse complement strand
GGGGGGGGGGGGGGGGGGGGGTCCAGGGACCTCAGCTCTTTATGTATATTGGCACAAACCCCTGCGCATTATCATCCTGATGAATATTTATTTATATATATTTCTGCTCGGAGGGGTCCTGTTTGGGTTGGCTGGGCTGCGACTGGACCATCTGGTTGTCCTCAGGTCGGTTCTGAAGAACCGGACAGAGTCCAGAACCTCAGTACTCTATCAAAACAGGTCCAGGAATATTTCTCTGATCCATAATTTATGCGGGTAGAGCTCAGCTCGCAGGCGCTAGGCAGGGGAGTGAGCTGTAAAGCTGTGCCGGGTTTAGCTACACGGCTGGAGGCGGGCGATGACAAAACACGGTGAGATTTTTGTTCTTGGAAACGGCAGAATCACAGTGCTTTCACCTCTGCAGCTTTGTGATGGTGACTAACTGATTCCCTGCCAGATAACCAGAAAAGACTGTTTCTTAAAGCTCTTCTCGGGTGACCTGTGAGTTTTATGGGTTTTTTGCTCCTAGCGACTAAGAAAACCAACATAAAGTCCGATGACTCATAGCAGCATCTTACTGCTCCCTTTTTCATTTTGTGAGATTGTAAGTTGTTGCAGTTGGAAAATGTGTTATTTTGGAGCTGAGAAAAATATTTGCAACATTTTAAATATTTGCCACAAAATGTTTATGCCACATTTTTTATTCACTTACACATTTTACAGGGCTTTACGGCGTGCAAAGGGAGTCTGTTTAAACACATTACATCTGGCATTGTTAGGAGTTCCAGTGGTGATCATTTAGACAAATGATGCGTGAAAATGCATGTGTTAAAGTTAACATCCATCATCTGTGAACAGGAGAACAACTGGTTTCAGCAGCTTGAACACAAGGCGTACTAAGAGTCCTTGGAGCAGCTCAGTACCAGCGTTATGCCAATCCAGATGTCTATCACTGTCATTTTAAAACTCATCGTGTGTTAGAACTACAAAGCAATTACCAGAGCACCTCCCTCCAACAAGGATGTACATGAATGATAGAGGATAATTGTAATTCTAACATTTAGAAAATGTTCATGGAGTACTCTTGTGATTTATTATTGCACTTGCATAAAGTGGGGGACTTCAAAATACTCTGACTTTTAGTGCCCCAGTTGAATCATACATTTCCCATAATACAACCAATACTGTCTTTTCACTCTCTGCCTGGTAAATGCCCATTTCTTTCAAACTTGAAACCACCAGTTTCCAAAGCAAGCTTTTTAAAACTAATAAATGTGTAGTCTCCAGGCCCCAGATGAGATAATCCTGACATTGCTATGACATCATCAGAGGTTATTTTCTCAGTCTTGACTGAGCTCCTCCACGGTCCCTGAAGACATTACGTTTTCAAAGGCTGTGTAGTACTCCTTTATGAGAGGTCAATTGACTAGAATCGATGGAGTGTCCCTGGATGCAGATGAAAACACACACAGGTGATAATACACATCATGCTGATTGGAAAAATTCTCTGCGTCTTGGATTCCTTAGCTTAAGAATCAAATAAAGGAATCCAATAAACAAAGAAAATGTCTTCCTCTTACCTGCCCGCTGATGGAGGGCAGGTAAGGACTCACTGACAAGTGACAAGAACGAGAAACCCTGTTTGCTTTCCGCCCAGTGGCTAAGCACATTCACTGGAAGGCAAGATACCACAGCCAGGAATTGAAATCCAGTTCTTTGCAGTGGTGGACAGGGACTTTACATTAGCACCAACAATGCACCCTGGGTACAGTATATTAGTTGATCTTAGTAAAGAAGAAAGTTCAAAGACCACTACAGATGAGCTGTGCATTTGACCCTGAAAGCTGACAGAATAAACATTAAGGGCATCTGAAGCCACAAGAAGTTGCAGAGACATAAGAGGGAACGACGAGGCTGACATTTTGTTGTCAGTAGTCTGCATGTTTGCTTTCACTGATGATTCACTCCCATATTTCAGTGTTGGCTTATTATTCAGATCATGTGAAGAAATGTATCAAACACAGATGATTTAAATGAGCAGACTTCCCACAGAAGAACATGGAGGGGACAAAAGTAAAGCTGTGTCTGGCGATTCTTTCTCTGCCTCCTTATTGTGGTTCTTCACCGATGTCTTTGTAGAAGGTCAATGCTCGGGGTCACATTTGTTAACAAGGAGATCAATGTTAATCACAGACAGAAGGATCAACACGGATGAGTGAGAGCAGCATTAGTCAGAGCCTGTGGGTTACAGGCAACAATTGAACCACATGGCTTTGGGAATTTCTTTCCCATCAGATCATCGATTAGACAGGTTGGGTGATGTATACAATTGTACTTTAACCTTAAGAGATTCTAAAGCTTTTATAATACAGTGCAAAATCAAGGATTTATGTACTTTGCATAAGGTGCAGCAAAACTTGACATCCCTAAATACACATACTCACATAGAATCAGTGTGGTGTACACTTCCCAAGGATATCATTATATTATATATATTATTAGGAACTGCTAAAGTCAGGCATAATTTTAATGGTGCCAATTTTCAAAATATAAACAAATATGGACAAAACGGGGCTCAATCCATTTCTTCATGTTGCACTATCAATGTATTTTTGACATCACTGGGGGGGTATCAGACTTAGAAAACCCCTCCTCTAAACCTAGACAGCGCTGCTCTCTAAAACTAAAATCAATCTTCCCTGATTGAGGACCACAGTTCAGCTGCAGACGGCTTTCCTCTCCTCCAGAAGAGTCAGACCTTCGCTGGGAGTCTTCTAAAGAAACCCTGCCTCGCTTTAAAGCGCTGTGACGTCACCACTGACCCAATTCTTGCAACGAACCTGCGAGCAGCCTCATGCGCTGCTGTATCTGCATATTTAACAGGAAGGGGAGGGAGCGGGTGGGAAAAGAGGGAAAACGAACTCGCTGCCCCTTCTCCACTCATCCTCAAAGCTTACATTTAGCAACGTACGACCATGAGTTTTTGACTGCCATCAATTAGGGCTGAAGATTAACCTCAAAGTGAGTCCTCCTCTTTTTTGTGTGTGACTCGCCCCGTTGTGTGCAGTCATGGTGGGGGAATCAGCTGATGAATACCCCGTCAGTAAAAGACATTCACTCATCACAGAACCAAAGGCCCGCAGACAAATTTAAGGGAAGCTGTTGGCATAATCGTACAGTCGGGAGATGGGACTGTGTGTGTCCACATGCATGCAAGAGTTCTGTTTTTTTGTTGTATCGACATGCATTTTGATTTAAAAGTACAAAAAAAGCGTGCTTTGTGAGAGTGTTCTATTTGAGAAAACAAGACAGCGACAGCAACCAGCAGAGTTGAAGCGAAGAATGTGATTCTGTTTGACGTGCTGAAATCCAGTCTCATCCTCAGCTGTGTTTCAGAGAAGCAGACAGAGATATGGACAGAGAGGAGAGATAAGTAGAGCGTAAATGTTCCTTTAACACATCATATATTCTGTGCTATATCTGCGCATTTCATCCCACTCTATCTCCTCCATCTTGACACACACCATACACCAGGCCTGGGAGGTACACAACATGAAGCCCTCAGACATACTGAGCAAATTAAGTGTCGTTAAAGATGAAATGTTGCAGTTAAGATGCTATCAGCCTAGTGAACTCTCCTTAGGAACCACCTCAGAAACCACAAGAAGCCTGTTCCTGGTTACACGTATATTATAGTGTTTTATGGGATGACTCTCACATTTTCTTTTACCCGTATTAAGGTCATTTTACATAAATCCATCCTTAAGTTTGGGCCATGTTCCGGCCAAAAAGCATTAAAACTGTTTTAGGTATATTAGCAGCACCTACAGACATTTTAAGACAAAGGTTTTGAGCGTAGACATTGATTCTTCATGCGGGCAGTGTGGCTGCTCTAACCTGTTAAGATGCACATGTGCTGCAGATGCAGACAGTGTCTCCAGGCTACAGCTCTCAGCAAGACAGTGTACTTCCCAAAATATCACACTATGCCTTTAACTTTAACCACAATGTAAACATAAAAGACATTCAAATGCTGTGGGGAACAATACATCTGAGAAATGGCAACAAATCTGGACAAAAGACTGAATGAACACTGGAAACAAACTGTCTGTGAACACCAGATCAAAACTGGTTAGAGGGATGACTGGGAAGGGTTTACAGCCATTGACAAAGAGTCAGAAGATGGCTGGAGAAAGATCAAGGAGGCTATTCATTTGCAATGTCAAGGACGATATTTTAACTGAGTCAGGTTTTCCTTTAAAAATGACCTCTTGAAAATATGGAAAAGCTCAGAAAACACAAGTAATTGGAGCTTGAATTGAGGTTATTTTGTCACACAAAGGCCGAAGTATTACACTCCTGCAGTTGTCAAATATAAAACTGGAAGGAACTTTCATCACATCAAAACTGACTGGGATATATTGGATTTTTAATAAAAGACCAATTTTGGTCTGATTAATCGATGTGATACATCAATCAAACCCTCACAGAGAGGAGTTTAATAACTCAGAGTATTTCTTAAAGAACTTTGTCATTTTCCGTGAGACATATACCACTCTCTTCACTTACCTGCCTCCATTCCTTATGGCTGCCATGGTGACAACCATATATGACAGCCTGAGCCAAGAATGAGCTGAAATGACGTTTATCTGAACAACTCAACAGTGTGTCTCCAACAAACAACTCCTCCCATGTGTTGTACTTTCTCTGGCACTCATGCAGAACTCCATCACTCTTCCCGGCCAGATCTGTATCTTATTACAGCCGTCCTATAAGTTTGTGATGCATTAGGGAGTCAGCATGTCGCCCTGTGGCTCAGACCCAACTTCCTAACTTAGAAATGTGGGTTACATATGGACCTAAGTGGGTGTGAAAGAGAATGTTAATCAGTTGAATGCTTTTGTCTGCCTTGAAGGGTGGAGCTGAATGTGTGTGTGCACACATGAATGTGTCTGTCTATGTATGCACATGCTTCCATATGTTGCCACGCTCAGCGGGGGGGGCATGTCAGGACGTCCTACACCAACAGCTGGAGGAGCCCAACTGTGCAACAGACACAGGGGTGGGTCACAGCCCATCATCACACCCAGTGTACAACCGGACTGAACCATTTTGCAATAATCTAGTGTGGTGAACCACGACTTCCACTTCGAGCACTCCTGACCAAAGTAATTCTTTCAGAGGACACTGTGTGCGAGCTTACTGTAAGTGCAACTCGAGGAGGCGACACCGGAGAGGAAAAAAAGCCTGGAAAAGCTCCAGGATTACAAAGCAAGCGCCATTGTACAGTTTCTGGGCTGCAGTGCAAGTGTTTGTGTTTCTCATTTGAGTCTGGTTTGTGGCGGGGGCTGAGTCGGATGGGAAATATTGGATACTCCCCCCGCGCCTCAGCACTTGTCTCGTAAATCCGGCGTCCCCCTGTCATTCTCCTTCTCTTTTAGCTCTCCCATTGGTGACATTCAGTCTCCTCACCCCTTGTGGGTGTGCTGCCCACTCATTATAATTTTTTCCTCTTTGCTTTTTGTCTTTGTTTCACAGCTTCTCCCCGCGCTCTCCCTCACCCTCTCGCAGTGTCGCTCTCATCCTCAACACCCTCGTCTCTCTGCAGTGTAGAAGGGTTGTTACTCTTCTGCTTACCCTGGAGTTTCCCTCTGCCAGCCTGTCTAGAGACAAAACACTTAAGATACTTTAGGAAATAATTAACACCTTGGAACTCTCTCAGAAGCAAAGTTAGGCGTTAGACGGTGAAAATGTGAAAAGAAGATCAAGCATCCTTTTAGTTACAGAAACTAGACACAATATGTGACATATTTATCACCTTTATCACGCAGCAGCAGGCCTCTTCATTCCACACTTTCATTATTTCTGTTTAAAGTCAAACAGATATTAAAATTTCATTTTTGGTACTGTTGATTTCTCACTATCTGTGTGATCAGGCACTAAAAATATTCAGCTAACCAACTGGGAACTGATGTTGTTTGCCATTACTTAGTCTCATCAGTGATTTGAGCTAGGAACCTCTTCTTTGTATAATGTGAGACAAATACAACAGCGAGTGTGTAGCTGACAGAGACTCACTGTGTATTAAATATACCAATGACTAAACATAATGTCTTGTTGAATTCAGAGCTTGTTAGCAAGCTAGCTTCCACTTTCTGAGCGGAGCTATTCAACTTAGCTTGCTAACTGGTAGTCAGTACAGAAGTTGACAGTGTGTCTGCTAGCAGTGTCATTATTTTCAATAGGAAGTCGCTGCCTGCTCAAAACATAGGTATTTGTCGCTAGATTACATCACGTGCTAATTCCCATATTCATGTCATAATGCAATTATCTATGCAAGGTTTAAAAAAATAAAAGTAAAAAGAAAAACTTAAGTGAAGCTAAACTTAGGACTAACTGACGTTGTGTTTGTGTATGTTTTATGTAAGATACTGAATAGACTGTGGAACTGAAGTATTATGAATAAAGGTGATGCAGAAAATAAACTCACTCTTGTAAAACCTGTTATTTTGAGAACAATTAAAACTTAAATTGTCAAGTTGCCATGTTTCAGTATGGCTGATCATTGTTCAACCCCCCACAACTGGCAAGTCCAGGCGCTTTTTTGTAAAAAAGTCAAACGCTCTTAAAAGTTGCCAACTCTGCAAAGTCATTAAGTTGGCAACACTGATGCTTGTCCTCATATCATGTCAACCACTGCTGTGGGAACCGTTCTCACAGAGGCTGGAATCTGGAAAAATATGCACAATGTCATTATATTTCACATTTCTGTACGCAAAAAGTCAAGAGAACTCAAGTAGCACTTCATATGTGTGTGCATGCAAGTACGGGTGTGTTAGTGTACAAATGTGGGAATTTCTGCATGTGTTCTTGCATTTTCAGCCGTATGTATACTTATTAGTTAGTGTGTGTTTCTGTGCGTCTGTTTTTGTGTGTGTGAGGACCAACTTCTGATAATTACAGAGAGACAGCACGTGGCTTTGTGCTGCTCTACTTTGGCCATTCAGTCCAACACAACCGTGACGGGCAGTTGGGCCATTCAGCAAGCGCTCAGAAGGCTTGCATTCATGCATGGCTCTTAGAATTACACACACAGAGAGACTCACACACAAACATAAACCATGTGCAAACACACACACACACAGATACAATCTCAAATATGGTATGTATGGAGTCAATTTTACCCTAATTCCCCCAACATACACACACAGAAACCTGCCCTGCTGGTTTCTCTTGTATACACGTTCACTTATATATAAACACACATGAAACAGGAGACACTGGTGATTCAATCAACAAAAAGAAGCACACACAGACACACACACACACACGTTTCCAGAGGCCCTCAAATGCAGCCCTTACTTGTTTTGTCTGCAGTGTAGCTAAGTAGAATTTGCGCTAAAATAACTTCAAAGGCTCTGAAGGAGGGGCCACTCCGAGGAGTATGGGTAATTAGGACTGTGGAGGGAGAGCGAAAAGAGAGAGGGACAAGATGAGTGAAAGGGGGGAAAGGGAGAAGGATCTTCTCAGCCACAATAGATGAATAGAAGAAGGAGAGATGGTTTGGGAGAAATGACAAGGGAGGTGGGGGGGCTGGGAGCACTTGATGATAACACTTACACACACACACACATATATACACAGATTGGTGGTGTGATAGCACGCCACGAGACAGGAAATTTTGGCCGTGGAATTTACTCCCAGTTGTAAACATGACAGCGGATATACAGACACAACCACACACACGAAAGAGAGTCGCACAATCAAGTGGAAGCCGACAAACACTGGCATAGACCAAAAGCAGACATTGCTCTCTCCTTCTCTCTCCTTCTCTCACACACACACAAAGTGCATCTTAATGGCCAACAGTGCAACAGCAGTGTGTTTCAAGCCAGCCGTGCGCCAGTCCACCCAGCCATCACAGGAGGGCCCTCGCCACCAGCAATGCACTGCTTATTTATATGCCCGTAAACAACACTAAAAATGACAAAGATTTGTCCCTTATCGCCACCTGGGCAAATAAAAGCCTGATTTACTAATGCCACTGGTTTCAACAAAAATTAAAGCTTGGTGCCTTTTTACTAACTAAAACAGTGGTGCACAATCACTCCACCGTTAATTTGCCATCTTGCAACCTAACAACACAATTTGAGGACAGAGATCAGGAACAGTTTTAGTTGTGAAGAAGCTGTCTCTTGCTTTTTCTGCGTACCAGCATAAAATATAAAATTAATACAAAGTCTATAAGACATTTATGCCTATCTTTAATTATAATCAGAAAGGAAAAGCTCGAACCTGTACTTGTCGATATCACTGGTCTTCCTCCACAGCCAGTTT
>NW_023340257.1:5133250-5146828 GCF_004916995.1 Morone saxatilis | reverse complement strand
AACCCCCCCCCCCCAAAAAAAAACGCTTATACGTTTTACAGGGGTTCCAAATTTCATCAGCGTCATTCCTATAAATTATGCACGTTCATTTTGTACAATATTGCTGTATGATATAGCACCTTTGCTGTTTTCCTTTGCTGTTAATGCTATATACTAAAAGTATCATACTTCCTTCTGCCAGTAGGTGATGGAGGAATTTATTTTAGTCTGGGTGGCTGCTCTGATACTGCTGAGTTCACTGTAGTTTCACAAGTAAAATGGAAGAAAATAGTCTTGAAGCCTAAAAAGAAGTTTCAGGTCACAGTTATGTGCAAGTGTGAGTAAAATACGAGACATTGCGTTGCCTGCGTAGACAGCTGAACTGATTCAAATAGAGTCGTCTCTGTTCTGTCAGACGCATCCTCCTGCGTAACAACCTGTAAACCTGTAGGGTTGCACTTTACTGTGTCAAGTGTAGCAGGTTGTAGTTTAAGCAGGAAGTTTAACTGACATCTAAACTGGTTTTGGAAAAAAAGTTTGGTAAGGTAAAGATAGGGCATTTAAAAACGACGTCTTCTGTTGCTTAGTAGCTGCAAGTTGGTGTTGCTTATGATTTTGAGCAGAGCTGCTATGACTCTCCAAAACTAAATAAGACCCAGGGGCATTATTTCACTGAAGAGATTTGTTGCAGGTAGCAAATGGTGGGAAAATCATGTTTCACAGATTGTCACTTGAAAATTGCAGATACAAAGGATACAAAAATTGCATGCCCATCCATAGGTTGCAAGTAAGGAGTGAATTTTGATTGCATCTTTAGTGTTACAGGCCCCAGGTTGTATAACCAAAGTCAGGCTTCTCTTTAATTATTATTATCAGAATTCTAAGGCAACAAAAACATAATGACTCTTAATTTCAAGTGATTTTACACTACTGAAAACATACCTATCAATATTATATTCCATTTCTGCAAATAGATCCTCCTAAATGTTACACACTGGACCTTTAATGTCAGCAACCTTAAATCATCTGCTGGTCTAATTCAACTAGTAGCACGCTAATTGATTATTTTGCTCCAAACTGGGGAAATGTTCTTTTATCACTCTTCCAGATACACAGACATCACCTGTACAAACAAACAGACAGGTGGCGTCATCTGGGTGACAAGTTGACAGTGAGACGGTGAGTCTGGCTCCGAGGGGGGCGTCTGCTGTCATATTTAGAACACACACACACACACATTAACGCACCTGTTATGTAACACCTCTGCAGCCTGGAAACCTCGTACCCTCCAATGTGACATTTCTCACTTTGCTAATTGGAGTGACAGCTTCTGTGATCACTGACTTTGATGTTTGACAAGACAAAAGTAATTACAGCTATTCAAACCCCATGTTGTGACTCCATTGTTGCTCCATTTCACGAGGCCTCTCTGTTTCTCTGATTTCTCAAACCGGAACATTCTGCAGATGTGAGTTTTTGTCCGACAGCTGCGGTGATAAGCGCTCTGAGCTTGTCATAGCTGTGCCCTGGGTTGGAGTTTGTCTTCTGTGAAATATCCAAATGTCACTTTTCAACCCCCTCCTCCACCCCGTCTTCTTTTTCTCCGCCATCCCCCTCTCCTTATATTCCTGTCACTCTGTCTCACTTGCCTCGACTATCAAAGCTTCCACTGTTTACTTTATTCAGTCTTTTCCCTTCCATCTCTCATTGTCACTTTCTTTCTCTCTTTCTCTTGCTTTTTTCTGCCATTCTCTCCCTCTCTCGTTGTCTCTTTGATGTTAGTGCAGCGCCAACACAGACCCACTCCAGACTCAACTCCGCTTGAATGTTAATGGAGTTCTTAGATTGTGGATGTGTCTATTTGCATGCACATTCATGGTGCATGCAAGTATTTGTGTGTGCAAGGATTTATTGTTCAGTTCTAAAAAAAAGTCTTTGACTACTTAAATTTTCTCATTTGCGTATTACTTGAAGCCCCTTCGTATAAAAATTGTATGTGATCATATCATCTTTAAAAACTGCTCTGATTTTAAATTAACAGTGAGTCATATGGCTACATTTATTGTGAATATCAAAGTGACAAACCCACAGAGAATTTATATCTGCAACTCAGGAGTGTTGTAGCATCTTTCAGCTTACTGTTTTGGTTTTCCGGCTCGCAACTTTACAGTTTTGATTTACTCTCACCAGGGGCGGATCTAGAGGAATATTCATGGGGTGGCATGGAGACTTTAATGGGTGGCAGAAATATGTGCTGATTTAACTGCAAACAATCACATAATCAATATTGGCTTGGAAAATCTCCCAAATAAAAAGATTTTGACTCAAAAACATTATAAAACAGCATTGAACAGAAATATCTAAAGGTGGCATTTGAAATTAATGAATTTTTTTTATTTCCAAATCTTCTGACATTTTACCAAATACGTACATTTCTTGTATGTCTTTACAGCATTTGACACCAAACTGCCACCCCACGTTGCCCCTCTAGATCCGTCCCTGAGTCTCTCATCAACCTTGTTGCCAGATGCAGAGGTTTTTAGCAAAAGAGCTCTTAAAACCCACTATATGCTACCTTCCCAGCACAAAACAGCCAAAAGGCAGTAAGCAACTAGCTAGTATAGATAGCCAAAGGTGCAACTGCAAATGAATGCCACTGTTTGCCAAATCATCTGCACTTGAGTGTCACTTTATACATGTTAAAAAGTTTAAATTATTGACATTAACTAGATGTGAATTCCCACCACTTCCTCTGTTTCTGTAGTGTATCCTTTCCTTTTGTTTGCTGCGGTTTCTGCACTGGGATTGTAACATTTTCTATGAAAGCATAAGTTAGTTAGCAAATGAGAAAAAAAACAACTGGCCCTTGATAATCAGGCAATCACACTAAAATCAATTTGAGTGTTTATTTTTTGGCAAAGCAGCGCTGGTGGATTTGACGTCTTCCATATGTGTCCCTGCTGAGTCCTGTTCCCAGATCTCTGGAAGGTGGAAAACTCTGGAACACACCGTGTGTAGTAGCTACATCCAACTTTCTCTCCCCAGGCCTCCACTCATGGGGCCAGTGTAAGAGTTTAGTGAAAACACACATGCCCTCCGTCTTACACACACCAAACAGGACACACACTTGGACGTGAAGGTGAGATCTTTAATCATTGTTCGTCTGTCTGGCTTGACATACATCTCTGACCTAGTATTCGCAGTGCTGAGGTGTAGCCAACACCACAAAACCCTAGTGATGCAAAGATCTCCATCCTTCTTCCTCTTTTCCCAAAGAACTCTTTTTCTTTTTGTGTCCTTTTGACCCCTCTTTCTTCTCTTCCTTGCTTCCATCCTTCACTTCCTTCTGTCGGAACTCCTGTAAAGTGTTGCGTTGTGGTGTGGCGAGCGCTGAGAAACAAAGTTAAGTCTGATTTTTTTGTCATTATTAGCGCGTCTGCTTCCCCTCATTTCCACACAAACGGCTTGTCAGCCGGTGGCGTGTTGCCACAACCAATGCCAGTCTTTGTAGCTCTTCCAGGTGGGTGATTTATGCGTGGCGCTGAGCCCCCAAAGCGCCACCGAGCCTCTGTCGTATCCCTTCTGCCAGGCTTGGCCCCTGATGGGATATAAATCCTTCTCAGACGCCACCGCCGACGCCAGCGAACAAACAAACTTTTTTTCTCTTCTTCTTTTCTTTACTTGGAAATAAACCCTCTGTATTTCCCTTTAACTTGAGCAATGGATTGATTTCATCTTCCAGTTTTTTCCTATCTCTCTATTTACTATCAGTTACTTTTTGGCAAGACTATTTAGCGGAAACCTCTGGCAAAGCAGTACACAAAATTGAATTTGAAAAACATAAAACAGCTACCTTGATTGATTTTTCAATGCTGATCCAAAACATATTTCTGCACCGAAACTACAGATAGCTGATGTTTTGTGGATATTTAAAACCTTAAAATTTAGCCATGCAAAATATTCTATTACAATTGGGATTTTCCACCAGAATTTTACTCTCGTCATGCTGGAAAATGATCCGAAACTGCATATAGACCATTATTCACAGCACTATCACTTAAGGAAGATGCATGAATAACATTGTTTCTGAAAACATAATTATGTTTGTTCATTTTGCCGAGTATTTGCCTTATGGTGTTCATTAAACTGGTATCATAGTTTGCTGCAGGATCATACTGAGAAAATTAGCATTGGACTTGAATTACAAGCATCACCGACACCAATTGATTGAACCATAAAACAGCTCTATAAATGAGAATACGAAGTTTTACAACAACAGTTTAAGAGATATCTCTCTGACTCTGTTAGCTGTTAACTCTCTTCGCTATGCGCTGCGATTTCCCTCACGGCCACAACAAACAAACACACCGGATTGGGATGTTAGGTTGAGGAAGATGATGGTCCAAACTAAGAGGAAGATGAGGGATGGAAGGGCTGAGCGAAAAAGAGCAGCAGACAGGAGGGGGAGGCTAATGGGTTCAAACTGGCCTGATCCTTCCGTTTTGACCAGAGGAGTCAGCTGAACACACACTGCTAATTGTTCCCATGCCATGACTGTCACACACTCACTGTACACACTCTAACCATGTTGTTTTTCCCTAAAAGCATGGAAAAACATCTGATTCATAGAATAAAGTAGATTACAGTCTATACATTTGCATGCACAACTACATACAGTCACTACACACACACGCATGCACACACACAGCAACCGTCATGAAATAAAGATCAGAGGTTGAGTCTGTTTTGCCTTTGTTTTCATAGGCTGAGTGAGCTGTGCAAAGTGCTGCGTTGTAATTTTAATGATATTTATGGCCGTGCACACACACATCTGTCTCCAGCTGTCAACTCAGACACACATGCACATATGAAGACATGCAAGCGTGCTTGCTCACTGACATACAAATGTGTGCCGGCTTGCATAGTCTCACACAGAACTACGCTCCTATAAAAACACACACTCCAGCCCTTGCAATATGCATGTCGGCATAATAAATGGAGAAGGCAAGTAGTGTTACTGCAGACAGGCTTTCAGAGCGAAAGAGGGAGATCAGGACAGGCTTGAAAGAAAGAGGGTCACAGGGTAGAAAAGTGTAGAAATACTAAAACACTGCAAGAAAGATATTTGGACGAAAGATGAAAATAATTAAAGCTGGAATGAAAAGAGTAAAGATACAAGGAGGTAATAGTGGGTTGAAAAAGAAGTAGGAGGGCTGTGGTTGGAGTTTCGCACTACAGAATAATAGATGGTTATCTGTGTGTGTATATGTGTGTGTATTCGCTCTCACTGGGACCAGATGAAGTATTCCTCAGTGTCCGTGGCAATCGACCAGAGCAGCGCAGCTCCAATGATGGATACCACCGCACTAATCGCTCCTCCGATGCCTTCTGTTTCTCTCACACATACTTTGCTTCACTCTCACTCATTCATTTATCTCTCCTTTTTTCCCTCCCTCACTCCCAGTCCCCTCACTCACTCCTCCCTTCCAACTCTGCGGCACACAAACAGAAACAAATCACAGATTTAATGAAATTAAGTTGGGAGGGAGGCCTGCCGGAGGGACGTTTGTTTCATGTCTCATGACAGCTGCCGCAGTGACGAAACCTCAGCCACCTGACTGAGTCTGCGGCCTGAGACGACTCCTCTAAGGTCCTGACATAATCGTCTTTTTGCAAATGGAAAACTGCATCCAGCCACGCAGCTTGCAACATTCGCACTTTGAGGAGGATAAATCATTAAGGCGGTGGTTTCCAAAGTGGGGTCCAGGGACCAGCAGGGATCCATGAGAGGGGATCCAGAATCTTCATGGTCTGTACGTAATAGACCTGGAATTTGAATATTGAAATACTGAAATGTGTTGAATCATACAGCAAATTCTTGCTACCTTTGAATAAATATTCAATCCGTAATGATCTGTTCAAAGTGAATAAGCTCAAAACAGGCTGTGCCTTGTACTCCAGTGAGGGGCCACTCCTAAAATGCGGTGTGTCTGACTCATTTCAAGCTCTGTTGCCTAATCAGTAAACCAGGCTATTGTTGTTCTCTTTGCTTGTGCTATATAAAGGAAGCTAACGTACCATGCTGAATGGATAATTACGACACCAAACCGACTGAAAAGAAATGTGTGGAGGCATTTTGAATTTGACACTACGGATGGAAACATTTTGGATAAAGATGAGGCTGTTTTTAAAATCCAACCGCCTCTCAGTAACGTTCAAGTGCGACAGCGGGGAAAGAACAACACTGACAAGTTTAAAATTAGGCTACAAAATGGGCAGTGTTCGAATGAATCAGAACACATACACAACTGGGATAATTAAAGACACATTTGTAGTTAACCAGAAGACAATCATTAAGATCGCTTATATCTAGCAAGATTGCGGGTCAACAACAACAACAAATTGACACTGCTTTGGAAAGAGAGGGCAATGCTCAGTGATGTATCACATCTATTAACAGTATATATATAGTGGCCAGATTCCAGGTCTGTGAAGTAAAGCCAACCCAGAAGTATCTAGTAGGGGGCAGCTCCATGGCCTGCAAAAAAGAAGTCTGTATCACTTGCATTTTGTACTTACTTCTTGATTGTTGGTTGATGATTGTGGATGAGGACCGAACTCTGCAGTGACTGGGAACTTCACAAGATCTTCAGGTGCTTTATTTTACTGTCTGCTCATCTTTTGCTGTTTTTTCTTCCTGCTATGGCATGCCAATCAAATTCACAAATAATTACTGGATGAAAGGAAAAACAAAGAAATCACAATTGTCAACTGACCCAGACTGGAAAACACTCCGACTTTCAGTGACGAAAAATAAAACTTATATGGCTCACAATAAAGCCTAAAAGTAGCGTGTTCCTGCCCTTGAGATGCTTTGTCATGTACCAGTTTTCCTTCTGTATCAGATTCAGTCCCATTCCATATCTACTTCTAATTGGGTCCTAGGGGTGCCATCTGACCAACTGGCAATCTGTGGTCCAATACTGGCAGTCCTTGATATGGAAAAGTTTAGGAACCACTGCTGTCAGTCTCCAACAAACATTATACTTTAGAGAGATTGTGTGAGCGTCCTTTTAGAAATGATACACCCGGGTGTTCTTGCATGCGGTCAGTGTATCCTTGAAGCACAAAGGCCCATAGTTCCTACAGGACCTCTGGGTGTGAACTGGATGTTCATGCTGACAGGGGAGGGATTGAGGGGGCGGGAAGAGCAGAGCAGGACAGCGGGTGGGGTGGCAGAGGGTCTCTTCTGATCTCCCATAATCCCCCACTTTGTTTTGGACCCACTCGAAAGCTCTCACTTGAACAAATACACACTTCCCCGACTGTCTAGCTTTCCAAGACACCTTCCCCCCTTCTCGCTTTCTCCTCTCTCCCTCATCCCTCTATCCTGAGACCCCATAGAGGGCCTGTCACCAGCACTGTTTTCCTACTTTCAATTTTCAGCCTCCTCTGTTTGTTTTCCAAAATAAAAGGCTCATTGAGTGGTGTGGTAAATGTGTGTGCGTGTGTGTGTGCGTATAGTTGTTTTTGCTCTTGCCAGTAGAACCTTAATGACCCAAGTTCCACTCTGCCCAGCTGTCTCCACTCTGCATCAGCATTTAATCTGCACAAAGGCTGCAGGACCACCCCAATGGGTCACACCACACACACACACAGACGCACACACACACCTCGCTCACCAGGTAATTATGAACCAAGGGAGAGAACAGGAGAACAGTCATCCTCTCCTCGCCCCCCTCCCACTTTCTCTCCGTCTGTACTTCCCTGCTTCCCTCAGTCTATTCCCAAGGTTGAACACAGAGGCAATAAGTGTGTGTGTGGGTTTTTAAAGCAAACTTTGTGAATTATGAGGAGTAGGGGAGGCTGTGCTGCAACTTAAAGAGCTGAGTTAGCAGATGGGAGACAATGCACCTCAGGGAGACGGTGGGGAGAGAAATGAAGGCCTGGAGATCAAATCAAGACCTCGAGAATCTCATTCGGAGAGCAGAGGAAGTGCATTGCATAGAGGGAGACACAATAGAAAAACAAATCATGCGCAGGAAGAAAAAAACCTCCTCTGTGATATTTCCTGTCCTCTGGATATTGTCCCGAGGTGTTTTTATAAAGTTGAGGTGTGCTGTTTGGCTTAATCGTGCATCCACACTGCAAGAAAATTGTTGTCAGTTCTTTCCTGTGAGCTGAGACAAGCTGACCAGTGTTCCTTGGTACAGTTTATCTATCTAAGAGTCAATGGGAAAATATTAGCCACTGTCATTGAGAACTGAGGCGTACAATATCAGTGTTAGTCATTTTATTCTGACAGTCTGCTGTTGTTTACAGGGTATACATTCTGTAAAGGTTCAGCATTGACTATCAGTGACTATTGGCAAGGAAAGCCCCATACTGTTAAGATGTAAGATAATCTATTGGCAGAAATGGAATATAAATAATATTTCATATGAATAACTGTTTTGTACTTTTCGTTTTCATTTCATTAAAATTTTTGTTTTCAATTCAGTTTAGTTTAGGGGGAATTAGTTTTCACACTAATAATTAATAATATAATAGCATTTTTATTTAAAGGCCGGGGCCTCTCTGGGCACTCGAAGGACAACCGTACAACACAAAAAAAAAAAAAAAAAAAAAAAAAAAAACACTAGGTTGCTCGTTTCATTATAGTTTTACTTAGTTTCAGTATTAGTTTTTTAGTTTGATTTAGTTTTATCATAAAGGGGGTATTCGTCAGGGGCAAGATTTAAGAAGTTCAGGAATAGGGTATTACAATGCAAACACATTGGACCACAGGTCAGTAGACCTCCTCATTGCTTCGCTGTCTTGGACAAATTTGGCCCAAAATTGACAAAGACTAAATCTACGTTTTCCTTTTCTAAGAGGTCTTAGTTTTGATTCTTATTTCTTTTTTTTTTTTTTTTTCAGTAACTTAAAATGTTTTTCCCACCTAGTTTTAGTTTTTAGTTAAGTTTCAGTTTCCATAATAACTTTGCTACACCTTCCATGGAGTCCGCCACATTGAACCGCCACATTTCAACAGTAGCTCAGAAGGGACACTGGCTCTAGATGTGTGTTTGATGTGCATTTGATGTGCGTTTTTTGCATGTTTTGTGGCCACTGTAGTTTCTTGTTCGTGCATGGAAAGGGAGAGTGAAGCGAGGGAGTTGCAATCTGCAACCCCACCACTAGATGCCACTAAATCCTACACACTGGACCTTTAATTAAAAGGAATACTGGAACATTTTGAGAAATACACATATTCTCTTTCTTGCCAAAAGTTAGATAAGACGATATAGATAGCACTCCTGTGTAAGTAGGCTAAATATGAAGCTTAACTACAAACAAAACAATTTTAAATGAAAAATCATAAAACTCTCAACAATTAAGTGAATTATACTATATAATTGTCAAGGCATGCAGAGTTAGTTACGGTTAACATCAAGTTAGAATAAACTGTAAATTGTGTGCTGTATTAAGATGAACACAGTTAACTAAGAATTATTTAAGAATGGCTGAATTGTTTTTTAAGTTATATCAAAGATAATACCACAACAAACATACAAACGCAGACAAAGCTCCAAAACAGTAGAATATGACTGAATATGGTGGCATGTTTGGATTTTTTGAGGACAGATGTGGGCAGCATCCTCTCGTTAGGTATCGAGGCTCATATAGTGACATGTTTTTGAGGGATTATTTCCATTTCTTCCTGTGGGTGTCAGGTGATTGTCAGGAAGTACAGTGTAACATAAGGCTGCATTGATAAGAACAATGAAATATGAATAAAATAGAAAATAAATCACAGCTTTATGTTTACTGAAATAGATGCTCTTGTTTTGTGGAAGCTGTTTTTAAGACTGTGAAAGAGTGAATGAAAGCAAAGAAAAATAGAGACTATCTGCAGGCTACGAATTGTGGAAATGAGGGGGAATCATCATTTAGTGGCTCCTCTGCCTATGAGTGGTCAACATTAAATCCTGCCATGATTTGGCAGCAGTCTTATCTATGTCTCTTTTTTAACATTTGCACAGCAAATAGCTTGCGTTTCTGGACAGTTTTATCAATATCCACACATAAAATCAATTGCTGGGGGACGTAATTGTTAGATTTTCTGTTTCAGAAAGTTACAACAGCCCACCCTTGATTCCGCTATCAGAGAGGGAGTGTTAGATCATTGGACAAGCACTATGTTATGTCTTACTAAGGCCTTAAAACAATACAACATTCAAAATTTGTATTTTTTTGTGATTTGGCGCACGGGCGCATGAGTGGGAATGACAATGCCATTCACCCTGTTGTCAGTTGTCAGTTTAGAATCAAAAAGATTTTAATGGTGTTATTTTAAGGTAAAATAGTTACATATTTAATATTCCTTTAAGGTTCCCATCTAATACATAAACAGCAATTATTGAGCTAATTCTTGTGAAGCTTAGAAGTATATGTATAGTCTATTTGACATAGTGCTAGACCTGTTTCCATAATAAGTGTTGTGGCACAAACTCAGCACCAACAGATGGATTTTCATAAATCAAATGTTAATAAGAAATTACTGTGAATAAATGACAGGCATGTGGTTTGTGCCATAATGGAGTTATGGTTGCATGATCAAATGTTTCAGTGCGCACTCACATGCACAATGGGATGGATGTATCAGTCCCTACAGTGTGATCAATTGGTGGTCCACTGCAGAGAATTGATTGATCCCATGTTGAATGGAGTGAGAGTGTGTGCGCGTCTCTGTGTGTGATAGAGTCGTTATTGATATCATATGGCTGCCTGCTGCTCAGATCAATAGCTGTTTCTCTTCATAAAGTTGTTTTGACTGCATGCGCTATATGAAACCCATCTATACACCACCCGGACTTAGTCTATACACTCCACACACACAGACACAAAGCAGCCAACACTTGGCATGGTGTTTCTTCTTGAAGGCCAATTAAAATGCTCACTCTCTGTTCCTAAACTGGCTCAACAAAACACCAACAGCATGTTTTTCATTATGTTTTAGCTTTGTGGCTCATGCAGGACTTTATATGGTCTGAGGGTTACCCTAACAAGTTCAAATGTGTGGATAAACCCTGTCGTCTCCTCTTGGGCTTTGACCTCACGACCCCTGATCGTTCATTTATTCCTGACTATAAAGACCCAACTGTCAACTCCTTCTTTGCCTTGCTCTCCGTCCTCTACCTGTTTCCTGGCTAGACAGGAAGAGAGTCAGATGCAGTTTCTGGCTTTTGAGGGATCCGGTTGATTATAGGTTTTCAATTTTCAAAGGAGGTTATGGTTTGCTTTGTTTGCTTGTTTGTCAGGGTTAGCAGGATATTTCAAAAACACATTTAAATTATATTTGATGGAAAGTTGGCTCCAAGGTAAAAGAACAACTAGCTTTCGCTGAGGATCCAAGCGCTTTCTCAAATATTTCCTTTATATTCCAAGATGGCATTTTCAAACAATTCCAGTGTTTTCTCATACACTACATTAATGCACTTACTCACAGCGACCCACTGAGCACAATGCAACATAAAGGTCGCCGCTATTCATTTTCTATGGAACACAAGTGAATCATTTTTGGCAGATGCATCGTTGGTTTCTATTTTATTTTATTTCAAATTTGGCTCCTTGTGGTCTTTGTAGTTGGATGTGTTCTACATTTCTGATTTGTGTGTACTCTTCTATACCACAGATGTTTGTGTCATCTTTTATCTTTAGATCTAGAATCTGTCAATTACATGATCTGAGTGCAACCCACCTTACCTTGTTAATCTGTATTCGATACATTAAGGCCTTGTATATTCAAATTCCACAGTTAATTCTTCCGAGTCATAACCTCCTTGGTGAGCCAGTGAAATTGATTTGGTGTTTAGAACAAAAGTGTATTTTTTAATTTCACTTTCTGATTCAAAGCCTAATATTATAAGTCAACTGTAAAGTAAATTGCAAACAGCCTTTTGTCAGTAGATTATTCAGTTCTTCCAAGTGGAAAGGAAATGACGTGGTGGATGGCTCTACTGTGATTTCTGAAGAGGCGGCTGGACCGTTATCTGAGCTAGAAAGCAACTTACTGATCAAGAAGAACAGAGCCGAAGAGAAGTGTCGACTGTTACCCAACTTGTTAGTCACTGAACAAGAAAGTGAACTGAAGACCTGCCTTGATGAGAGGACTGATTGCATTTCCGTCTAAATTTTGAGCTTTGTAACAAGTAAATGTAAATGCAATAGACTGCGGGTGCTGTGTCGCTAGCACGTTGAACTGCCAGTGCCAAAATCCATTGCCATTTGAACAAAGAGGCCAAAATGAAATGCAATTGATTGAGCTTTCATCCGGGTTAACATACTGCATCTCCAATTGCAAAATGCATTGCTATTTGCATAAAGAGACAAAAAAAGCTTCCTTGGACCTGGAGTGCCGCTTTTTATTTATCATTCAGCCGAGATACTGCTGCTCCACTCTTCTTCCATTCATTACAATACAAAAACTTGTAACTTCAACACAAAAGACATGTCAGGCGCTGGGTGGACACCAAATGGATGAACTACCGTGAATTGTTTACATGGATTGCTTGTGACGGTTCCAATTCAATTTCTGTTTCGGTGCTGTGGAGTGCTGGCAGATTACTATAATGACTGAGAAATGCCGCCCCTCAATGTCAATGTTTCCTTCCAGTTTTCAAACTCAAACCGGATCTTTCTGTAGTGACCTACCTACCTTGATCTATCCACTTTGGGAAAACTGTGGGAAAATCACTTACTAAGATCTTTATTTCCAGAGAAAAACATGACCCTTGAAGCAAAGCATTTTGTAATTTATAGACAAATGATGGAAGAGACTAAAGCTAAAATGATTAGTTGAGTGACAGAAAATCAATTAATTAATCACGTTTTCAATAATAAACTAATTATCAACAAGTCAGATATTTTAGAGCACAAATTACAAAAATCCATTGGCTCCTAGAATGTAAATATTAGATGTTTCTCTCACTTTTCTTTGATATTGAAAGAAACATATCACATTTTGATATGAATGAAAGCTAAAAGCAGCTGAACTGACAAAGAAATAAAAACAGTGTAAAATTAGGGTAAAGGTATAGGTGAACACCAGGAGCTACAGACAAATCTGGCCAAGACATTAGACCCCCACTGACGTGTCAACTGGCCAAAGCTGAGAGATGGATAACCCTGAGCTGCACCAGAGTCAAATATGGAACACACACCACTTACATCCTCACTTACTGTAGTCCTCCCTATACCAAAGTGTCCTCCAGCCAAGCAACATATCTAGTAGGACCACATCTCATGTTCAGTAACTTAAAACATCTACTGGTTTACCGTCTTACACATACACACACACACTCACACACAGCAATGTTGTTGCAATCAGCGGGCCTACTATTCTCATTACCGCTTCTCCGTATCTGTTTTCATCCATGGCGGCCGGTTGCTTCCCCTCCCATCAGCAGCTCCAGCTATGCACTGTACAAACATGGCGCTGAAAAGCCATCCATCAGCCCCCCAACCACCTCCACCACCTCTCTTTCCTGTAGTTGTGATTGGATCGAGGCAGAGAATTCCTGGGGAGCGAATGGCGAGAAAGGAGAATGTGGACTT
>NW_023340257.1:5111824-5133242 GCF_004916995.1 Morone saxatilis | reverse complement strand
TTGCTTCCGGTACTTTCTCGCTCTCAATGGGGAAGATTGATGCGAAGGTGGGAGGTGCCACCTCTCATTTCTTATTAGTCATATTTGTTTGTGCTTCCATTTTATTATCCATTATAGTTCATATGTCTTTTTTTTCATTTACATGTATCTGCCATCACTGGCCCTTATCAACTTGTTCGCATTCTACTCACTCCTAATGATTTAACAGTTCATTTAATCACAGCAATTTAGCTCTTAATCCATCAAAGCCACTCTGACTGTGACAGTGATGAAGTATGAAACGTCTGTCACTGCCACTGCCAAGACCAAACTCTGGTTGAGGTTGATGGATCTATCTAGCTGTGGGCTGGATGGGGGGAATATGTTGTTTTCACACCAGACCTGTCAAGCCAGCACAGCCCAGGGGCGAAGCAGGTAACGTATTCGCATTGGCATCCTGGCCCTGGGGCTACAGCCTCAACCCGCGCTGACCCGGGCTCCTGTCAGACAGCGAGAACGCTATAACCAAGTTCCTGACAACAGAAAATGACACAGCTGCCACAGTAAGATTTCTCATTTAGTGAGGTTTGAATTCAGAGCATTTGTTTTGAACATGATCAGTTTTAAACCTGAGAGTATTTATGTCTCAGGATGGAGTGAATTTGTCTGCCTAAACTTCATGCAACACTTTATCAATATCTTCATGTATATTTTCAGACATGCTAGCTTGATGGATTGCCATAAAATGTGGTACAGATATTCAGGGTCCTCATATGAAGAATCCTAATAACTTTTCATCTAGGGCCACCAGCAGGTCAGCGTTTTTCACTTATCTGGTGAAATATCTCAACATCCTCATGATGGATTGGCACAAAATTGTGTACATTCATGTTACCCAGAGAATGTACCCCACCGACTTTGGTGATACCCAGACTATTCCTCTAGCGCCACCATGAGGATGGCATGTGGTTTTGAGTGGAACATCTCCACAATTGTTGGATGGATTGCCATGAAATCTGGTAGGCAATAAAATTCATATCCCTGAGGATGAAAAGCCTTGGCGTTTCCTTTAGCACGGTCATTAGGTCTTTTTTTTCTACCTGTCCAATACCATAATTTCTGATCAAATACCTACAGACTTCAAGCCATTCCCAACAGCCTGAGCTGTACTTTGTGCTAATTAGCAAATGTTAGCATTGTCATAGTGAGCATGTTAGCATGCTGACATTTAGTACAGCCTCACAGCGCCATCAGAGATGTCGACTCTTGATCTTGTTATTTCACCTGAATAAAAAAAACAATAAAATCACTATATATCCATTGCAATTTTAAAACCACAAGTATTTTTCTTGCTGTCCTTGATAATTGTCATGATCAGTTATGATTGGCCGGATTTATTTTATTGATTGTTGTTCTTTTAGCAGCAGGACACTCAAGAGGAAGTTAACCTTTAAAATGTTACACGTCTATACAACCCAGGGAATGCTTGGTAGTATTTAACTCTCCCCCAATCAGTATAACAGACCTAATGGGTAAAAGCCATGTGGCTGACCTTGGGACCGGACTGTGTTGCATATCTTTAAAAAACAGAAGTGAAATCTATTCGCCTCTATGTAACCACACTATAACTTTAAGCCTCAAAAAACAGTAAAATGCATAAAAAGCTTTACAGAATATGTGTTTAGCAGCGTTCTCCAGTCTGAACGGCAGCCATTGCGGACAGGCTATCCATCCTGTGTTTGCCGAGGCTGCATTAGCGTAATAAGACAAGGTCGCTATCACATTCCCCGCAGTCAATTCCCATTGTGAGCGTCCGCGGCCAGAGAAGGACAGCTGCCAAGCCTTCTCATCCAGCGGCTGCTCGTGTGTCCCGGGCCACGCATGATGGAATCGGACGGTTCTTGTAAAGAGCCGGAGGCAGACAGAGTTACCAGGCTGAAAGGCATTCCCTGTAAAATCACAGTGGGCCTTTGGCTTTTTCTCACACACTACACACCGTACATACTCTATCACATCTTTGGCTGGGAGGGACAGAGTGTGTGTGTGTGTCTCTGAAGGTTGAGCGGTGTGCGAGAACAGAGAAGTGGAAGGGATGATACAGTATGTGTGTATCTGTGCATTCATCCATGCATGGCTGTGTATGTGAAAAGAGTGGGTATTGGGAGTTTTAGCGAACACGTACACACACTTTACCTGACATACACACATTGACTCGCTTTCCCTCTTTTCCTTCTCTCGCTTTCCTGTTGGGCCGGCTGACAGATCCGACCTGGCACTTTGGACTTAGTGTTTTTCAAAGCACAAGACAACTTAGCGGGTTGCGTCGCTGCAACATGACCCAGAAGGATGTAAAACCTAAAACACAGACTTTCAAAGCCCTGCGCCATCTCTCTTTGTGCATTTCTGTGGCTCTCTTGCTTCTTATTTCTGCCTCTTCTCCTCCTCTGCAGCTTAATGAGGTGAGGAAAAGTCAGAATGTGTAAGCTGGACCTTGCTGTATGTGTACAAGTGTGAGTGTGTTGGCTATGTAAGGTGAAATACAGCAGCGGAGTGCTTGTTATGACAGGGTAACGAGTGAGACAGGCCAGAAGCAACTGGTCATGGAGAGAAAGAAACACATGCACACTGCGGCACTGACACACACTCGCATACCTACAGCACATGACAGATTTGAATCACATGCCCGCTTGAACCACACACACATTTTCTCACACATAACAGTAATAAATAAGCATGAATAGAGGGATTTTTAGGAACAGAGTTGGAGCTTTTTCTAATGAGAAAGCCAATACTCTGGCTCCGAACCCAACGTGGGAATGAAATATGTTATTGAGCTTTCCAGAGGGGATAAAAGAGATGGAAAGTTGACCCAAAAGGGTAAGAGAATGTGCCGCCGCAGCCAAGCGTCTAGGTAAAGAAAATGAATCGTAAATTGTGTTGCTAACCGCACCATAAGGAGGTGTTTCCGTGCACACATCAGCGCTCGAGGTGCCTCGTAAAGGCCGCTAATTTTGAGTGACAAGCAGTTCAACACATGCTAACCGAAATGTGAGTCAGCACTCAATATCAATTAGAGGAAATCCTAAACAGAGGCAAATAAAGACGTACATGTGAGCAGTATCGACAGAAACTCGAATGAGTCATTAGAGGCCCCTGTGGCTACTCAACGATCTAAAGTGGCCACCGTGCACAGGCGAAAGTCAGTGGCCTAATGAGAAGTGAAGGGTAAATAAACTCAAAGAGTGGTGAGACAGGACAGACCGGCCAAACCACCGCTTTGGTTCTTCTTTTAGTGTGAAGCTCATCGCAAGGAGGGCGACTCACAAACGCGATCTGTCGTCAAGGGTAATGGCTTCCTGCAGCCGCTCATCAGATGCCGACACGCTCGTAAAGACCTCAGCGTACACTAAGAGATTTGATGATGGTAATGATGACCTGTTAGACATTAAGTTTTACATGGAGACAGACAGTATTCCTACACATATGCTCCTCTATACACCAAGTGAGCACCCTCTCACAACACACACACACACTCAGACACACACATATTTCAGATGTCATTGGTACTGACGGGGCAGACGTGAGTCAGGATGAGACTAGGCAGAGTAGCGGGTTCTCCCTTTCGGGGAGCAGTGGAGGAATGTCAGGCTAAATAAACAGGGTGTCTGCTGAAGAACTGAACCAGCCCTCCCAACTCCACTACACTCCCTACAGCCATGAGGAAGGGAGGGTGGAGGAGTAGAGCGGGGGGCGGCACAGAAAGGCACTTAACACTAAACATCACTTCATATATGCACATACACATGTCTGGGAACATATAGACACACAAGGGTTTGAGCGATATGGGTTTAGAAGGCAGATACCAATGTGTTTAGACAGAAAAGATGATAGTATCTTTTACATTTGGTCATTTTCATTCCAAGAAAAAAAAAAGCACAAAGGATCAGTGTTTTCACATTTTATTCTTGTTGGAATGAAAAGACCTCAGAGTTTAAACCTTAAGAGACGCTTACACCTTTTTTTAATCCACAGACTGGTGAAGTAAAGATGAAGGATACATGACCCATTGATGTGTCTGTCTAATCAATGAAAAATAAATAGTTTTGAGTTATGAGTGTGTCTAGACTATGTCTATGTACCTTTGTTATTTTCTTACCATTGTAATAATATGTGCTTTTGATTGTGGTCTCAGTATTATTATGTCTTTATCAAGAGTGATTTATGTGTTCATTTTAGATGCTCTATCATTTATTTTGCATATTGTATGCTTGATAATGCTGCATAATGTAGTTCTGTCACATCTTGTCTTTACCTGGGTTAAAATTGTGTTTTATTAGTGCTCTGTATGCATACAATTTTAATATCTTTTTGGCCACTTTTCTTTGGCAGAACAAGCAACAACAAAAAAGCATCTGATATCACCATGAACAAATTAGCGGTGTTTTAGCAGTTACCTATTTATAGTTTGTGAGTGGTGCCTGGAGAAGTGGGTATGGTAATTTAATATCATTTTTTAAAAGAGCCAGGTACAATGAAGGATAAACACACTGTGTTATAAACAGTGACATGTAAGACTACTCTTGCATATTTATTTAACCCAAAAAAGGACAGTTTTTGCACATTGTCACTTTACTTTGCTGCTTGACTCCAGGCAGTAAGGATCATTATGAAATGAACAAGAAATTCATGAAATCAATGTATTGCTTATTCCTTACTTCATCTACTCATGAAATATGGACATGTCAATTCTGCTCACAGAACATTACTGAATGATGTCCATCAATGCTGACTGATGAATAAGTGGCTATATTCCATATACCTGTGTATACGCTGCATTACACCACTGCCCACTCACACAGCAACAGCATTCATTTGGAGTCATGTTTTGCAAACTTTGTCTGTGTTCTGTCTGTTGCTGGATAGGCAGTGTGCAGTGGGTTTATGAGAGCCTGCTTCAGCTGGAAACCAGAGTGAAGAGATGTGTTTGCGGGCCTGAAAACGAAAACACTAAAACAAGCTAAAAAGCTCAGAGGGCAGAGGAAAACTACAGAATTGGGGAAAAATTCTCTGTGGGTTTGTCACTTTGATTGAGCCCTGTCACATTACATATAGTGTTATAATCCTTTTTTCTATGAAAAACTTTGATTAGTGCAGCTTTAAGATTTTATTTACTTCGGTTGCATGGAACAACATAAAGAATAAATTAATAAAACCAATATTCTGAACAAATAAAGGGTTTTTAAAAAAATCTTAAATAAACAGCTTTAGCATCATGACCCCACTGACTGGTCTGTTTACCTTAAGAGTTTATCTCAGCAAAAAAAACATAACAAAAACAATGATTACATACAGTATGTAAATGCATGACTGACTCATGAGAAATATACAAGAAATTATCATTTACAGTATGGCCATTCAGCATTTTGTCAGCACCATTCCTTCGACTTTCTCTATGCATTGTGCATGGGCTCAAACCAGAGTCCCCAAACTATTTCTACATACAAATGCATCAGCAGCACAATATATCATCCTGTGGTTTACAGAGCACATGAAGGAAGACGGCAGCTGCCCAGTGAAAACATACAGTTGAACATATCAAACACACATCTCAAACACAGGGTCTGTGTAATGTCTTGAGTCAGAGGCTGAAATTGAGTAATTTCACAGAAATTCAGAGCAATAATATTTTTATGTGGGAATATGTCATCGCTTCGTCACTTGACAGGAACGTTTGTATGTGTATGAATTTCTTAATGGAACTATGTGTACATAGATGTGATAGCATTTAAGGTGTATCTTTGTATGTATGAGTTATCAGTGTGTTATTAGTGGGTGTATCCTGGTCATGGGGGTCTCTACTTTCTCTGTGTCTGACTCCCACACGACTGACACTCTCTCCCCTGCTTCTGCTTTGTGTCACTCTGCCGCTTACTGACATATTTAGGCAAAGTCGTGACAAATGGTCTGGCTGCAACATTAGCTGAGAGGATGAAAAAGCTCAAGGCCGAAACACAACGAGGGGGAAAATGAGGGAATTCACCAAAACAGCGGTAATAGAGAGTTATATTTGGATTAAGTGTTAAGACAGGGAGAGTGTTGTTATCCTCCCTGCTGTTAAGTGCTCAGTAAGTATGTAGACGTCATACTGAAAATAGTTTCCATGTAGGAATCATGTGAGCTATAGAAGAGATACTGTAAAGATTGTTAATGTGCTGCTATATTGGGCACGAGGGCTTTCACTAACAGGAGATATGCTATCATTTTTATATCTTACCATTATGTAGTTGACCCTTTCAAAATGAATTGCCCCTTTTTTATTTTGATTTGTAGTTAATTCAAGTACATTTAAATAAAATATATAATATCTACTACTAAAACCTTAGGCTTATGTAATCAAAATTACTGAACCCTTTATTCCATTTATAAATATGTGGAACAAAACGGGTTGTTTTTTTGTTGTCTGACTTTTATTTTCGAAACGAAAACTTGTTGGTAGCAAAGTACACAGACCGTAGTATAACAGGCATTGGCAGAGCTGTACTTATACAGTCAATGGCTGTGCCAATAAAACAAATGGGCCAAAAACTGATTCCAATTTTCACACTGCACTAATTGATGCTTTAGTCCAGAGCAACTTGCATCTTTTTACCCACATACACGCAGATCATTTTGAGTTAGTGTGCCTTGCTCGCGGACACCTCGACAGGTGGACAGAATATAATGCTTCCAACAGACCTGCGGAAAACTTACAGAAACGCTTACAACTTAATGTAAAAAAAAGAAAAAGAATCCAATCCAACAGGGACCAGAGCAAAGCCAGACACAATCTGAGATGTGGGCCTCTAGAACAGACCCTATTACAGAGAGAATACCATCACCAGCAGCAGCGTGACTGAAAGATGCATGAAATTCCAAAGAACATGTGCTTTAAAGAGGGATTTACATCAATAACTGAAAAGACCTCTTGTCACCTGCTGCACCAATAATAACATATTCTACAGCCGACATTTAATAGCATTTTTTTATACAGGAATCAGGTTCAAAACAAGGTCCAACTTACTTGTTGTAAAGCAAAGCTTTCAACCAGACTTCATGGCATTTCTCAAGGAATAGATTTGTCATAGATATGGTTTAATTATTGTCACGTGACCTAAGTATATCATTTTGGTCATGTGATAACAGCTGGTAGTAAGTAGGAGGAAGGTCCTACCACCTGTCTCTGTTCAAAGGTGGTCTCTGTAGTTGGATGTGTCCACAGACACAGACAAACAACCTCATGTGTTCCTTTTCTTAATCAAAATGTATCACCTTATGTCTATATTTAGATTGGAAGTTTGGGTCTAAAGGTCAGAGAATAGAACAGATGAGTGAAAAGAAAAAAATATATAAAAAATATTTGAACTTTGTTGAAGCACACTGGATGCAAAGCACCCCCCAACACACACATACACACACATGCCTAAATTAAGTCTTCACCTCAGTTTTCCTGTGACACATCTTCATGACAGTAAACCCCAGGATGGGGGGTGAGGCGGAAACATCCTTGAAGCGCTCTTTCAGCAGCCTGGAATGAGCAGATAAGCAAAAGTAAGTCCGCTAAAAGTGAAATATGGGAAGAGTTGACGTGTAACCCGAGTGTGCTTCTCTCAAGAGCCCCACTGGATCACTGCCCCGGGGCTGCATCCAACAAGGTGAATGGGAGAATCCTAATGAAGCTGTGAGGACTCAATCAATACCAGCTCGGGATGGGGGTGAGGGGGGTCTGCAGAGAGACAGAGTGGAGGAGAAGAGAGGGAGAAATGTGCGAGGAAGGCAAAGAAGGGAGAGGGGTGAATGAAGGGAGCAGGAGAAAGAAGAAAAGAAGTACAGGAGGCAGAGACGGAAACTGAAAAGAAAAAGGAATGATAATGATAGAGAGGGGAAGAGGAGTAAAGAGCTTGAAGGGGAGAGGAGGGCAGAAAAATGAAATGCAACAAAGAGAGGAAAGGAGAGAGAAAAAACAGGAAAAAGAGAAAGAAAGAGAAAATTATATTACATGGGAAAGGGAGAAAATGACTAAGGGAGAGACGGATGATGAGGCAGGAAAAGAGAAAAGAAGGCAGGAGAGAGAGAGTAGGAAAAAGACAGTAACGGAAGTGAGACAAACAGGAAAGGATGGAAGGAGAGAGGGAAGGAAAGTAAAGGAGAAAGTTGAATAGAGAGAGAGACTGAGTGAAAGAAAGAGCCACGAAGGTATATAAACATATATATATAGAAAGAGAGAGATTGAGAAAGAGATTGCAGTGGAGAGAGGAGTGTGAGTCTAAATCGAAGACACTTAGAGAAAGCCCATTGATTGTGGTCACGGCTGGCTGGGCCCTCCTATTTGGTTAGTCATCTATTTCTCCTGTATGCTGAGATCAAGCCTTTCTCCTCCCTCCCTCCTCTTTTATCTCTCCATCAGAGATGACTGGACCAACTAGACCTGCAACTTTATATGGAGAGGAGGGCAAACTTATAATTACTACCTCCAACTTTCTATAAGCAATTCTCTCAAGATCAGCAGGGGCCTACGGAAGGTTAACAAGTCAGTCAATGTGAGGACTGCCTGTGTGTCAAATAGTCAAACAGACAGACTTCCAAACCAAAGGGTACACTACTATGTGTGTTAAATTATATATATTGCTCCTCTATTGACATACAACCTAATAACCAGTTAATATCAATGCATTTTTCCTGAAAAATGGGAATGGAATTCAAACAATACCTAAATTGATTTGGCGATACATGTGGTTACTGGTAGTAACAGCAAGTGTGCTGTAATAATACAGGTCTTGGAGTTTTGTCCAAATTTACATGGGCACAAAACATCCTGAGTGGCTAAATGCTGTATCTGTTTATGATACACCAAAACAAGCAGTGGGCAGAGAGGATTGATAGAGGACTAAAACTGATTGTCAGTAATGTTGGAAACTAATACTGAACTCATGATTGAGTTTTTACTTTTGTTTCACTTAAAATGCACACACTGTGCAGCACTCGTCTTCCAGATGAAGTTCAGTACGTGCATGCAGTGTTTTCGGTTAACTTGTTATTTAATTTTAAAAATCTTTAACACTCAATAACAAAAATCGTCTTTGTTCAGTTTAATCTAATTCGAACAGTTATCAAATTCTGATTTTGATTAAATTCTGATTGAGAAAATACCTAAAACAACCTTTTTCCAACACACCCACTTCAAAGACCGTCTTGAAAAGCAGTATCTCAATCTCCCCGTTTCTTAAAAGCCTGTTTCACTGTTGCACCTGTAAACAAACCTCACAGTGATGTCACAGTGTACTGCCCCACCCTGGAGTACACTTCTACATAACTTGTATACAAAAATAAGATTTATAGCTGGTGTCTAGAGTCCCAAAAAGCACAAATACAGAAATGTCCTTTAAAGATATTGAATATTGTCACAAAACTGTGTTTGCCTGACACAGCACACAAATTTACAAGATCTACTCTGAACTAAAAACACTTCACAAAAATACTTGGCACACATAAATCTGGCGCTGAAAGCAAGTGAATAATTAAACTTTATATATGAGCAAGTCTTTAACTCCATACCAGATGTCTTTTTGCAGTAGAAGCATGAGCAAACACAAATTAGAACAGAGAAGAAAAATCAATTATGAGACCGAGAACATTTCAAAACATCTACGGATCCCGGGGGGAAATAATCAGTGTTTTCTTGCCTCCATTCAGCAAAAGTTCATGAAGGCAGATTGGGATCAAAGCGCTACGTTCAACTGTATCCCATCATGAAATCATCCAATTAACACCAATAAGACCCAATGATCAGGAAGATGGTGGTGGGAAGATAGAAATAAAAATGTTAACTGTGTAAATACAGTGATGAAAAACTGTCAGCAAATATATTTATAGCAGAAGTGGGACAAAGGGAGAAGGAAATTGAAAGAGAGGGACAATCGATAGAGAAAGAAGTAACGAGATTAGAAAAGAGACTAGATCGGAGGAGGACTTCAGCAAGGTCAACAAAGACAAAGAGGCAGGAGAGAGAGTGAGTAAAGGAAGGAGAGAGAAATAGAAAGAGGGATTGGCGAGCAAAAGTCGGCTGATAACCACACCGGCAGAAATCTAAAACTGTACGTTCAGGTATGAGAGGCCAAACAAAGAAAAAGAAAAAGTCTGTCTTGGTTCTTATCATAAAATAAAATTGAAGTGGCAGCTATTGAGGTTTATCAATTATAGATTCCATCATAACTTGACAAGGCTGAGTTACCACTGCAGCTGGAACATGTGCACACACACTCTCACACACTGCTCTCACTCACAATAACACGCCATTTGATCCCAGCTGAATAGATACATGTCCATAAACCCATGATAGTGTATCATGTGGTTACCGAGGTACTTAGCCATCTGAGCCATAGATAAATTGGGTGTGGAAGGTGTGTGTGCATGAGTGTGGACAAAAACTTGTGAAACCCTTCCCCTCCAGTTACTGTGTGATTAAACAGGCACCATGGACACGTGGAAATAGGATTAGAAAGCATAGACACACACTGTAGCCATCTGGAGAAAGCAGCTCAGCTACACTGATATACTGTATATTATATGATATCCATTCTTCCATTAGTAAACCATACAAGATACCATGAGTCCATGTCCCCGAGGTCAGCTCTTATGTTTTTCTGTTTATTCTGGGGCCGTAGTTGTTACACATTTTTGTGCATAACTCATGTGTGTGTGTGTCTATGAATGTAACCCGTATGTACATTAATGGTTCTACTTAAAACTGCGCTTGCCACAGTGCATTAGCACGGCTTGTGGCGTGTTAACACCCGGCGCTGTGGCATTAAGTGTCGATGAGAGATGATACGGCTAATACGTGTTTATGTTCTGTCAGACAGCTTGCTCTGGGAAACAGAGTGTGTGTGTGTGAGAGAGAGTGAGTGAGTGAGAAGGGCATGAAAGTCCTCCATCCAAACTATGTCAACTATTTAATTCGGTTCCTCTGAGAGCCAGGGCATCTGTCAAACAGAGACTTCAGCTGTCCTCCGCTTCTTAAGCTTTCCCAGAATCCCTGTCTGTGGCTCTATGCACACTGCTAGATCTGCTCGCTGTTGGCCAGTATCGCCTTACTGAGTAAAACTGCGTATCTGACATTCAGTATGTGTTTCTGCAGCTATGGTCACTAATGTCTCTCCCACATAAAAAAATAAACTTCTATGAATTTGAATTTTAAGCATTGGAATCTGTAATACATATAATCAGGATATTTAGTCATGACGATTTAATCTGGAACTTAATACATAAAGCTGCTGCAGTAAAGGCATGTTGCAGAAGTCTAATTTTTGCTAATATTGCAGATAAATCAGCAGCTATCAAGGTCTAGGTCAAGGTTAGCTTTGACTCTTATACATATACATGACAACAGCAATATTAATTTATTTTTAAATGTAGCTCAAAATACACAATTACTAAGCACAGCGGTAAGGACACTCAATGAATACTTGATCTTGAGAATCACTAAGTGTGGGTGGCTCAACAGGTCATTCATGTGTTTACTTGCTAAGTTATGTTTCCATAGATATTAGATTAGTTTTTTTTCGTTTCACTTTTACTATGAAATGTTTTCAGTGTCGTGGGAAGAACTTAGAAGTGAGGGATAGGTGAACTTAGATAAAACAAATCATAGTGAAACAAATTAATTTGAAATTATGTCATATTGTAACTGAATTAGCTCCTTTTACGTATCTCCATATTAAGACCAGAAAATAAACTTTATTTAATTACATTATTTACTAATTATTTGTCATGTCAAGATACATAATAACAACAAGTATATATTTATCAAGGATCATGTGAAAACTTTCAACTTAAATCTACAATTACTAAACCCAGTATCACTGCTCCTTTACAGTGACATTTTAGGGGTCAATTGTTTGCTGTTTGGGGGGGCAGTTGATATCAGTTTCATTTCTGTTCTTTCAGAGACTGGCCAATCTTTTCCTTAAACTCCACTGACCTAAACCCCAAACCAACCCTACCCAAACTCCAACCTGAGTATCTCTGACAGCCCAAAACATAACTAACCTGATTGTGCCAGATTGTCTGTTACACAGAGCCTTGGATCCTTGGATCCTTGGAGTCTGCTATGTTAAACAGCCATGTTTGCTATAGTAGCCCAAAATGGACAAACCACTGGCTGTAGGGCCAGTGGTAGAGTTTCGCAGCCACCATAGATTCTCCTACAACACATTCTCATTCCCAGATCGTCAAATACAGACACAAGCAATGTTCAGTTAGTTGCATCTGCAACTTAACCACTAAACGCCACTAAATCCTACACACTGGTCCTTGAACACAAAACACACAAAGATATTTAAATAGATATTTTGACACAAGATGGGGATGTGTTAGCTTAGTGCAGGGGCTAGAGGGTGCAGTGGCAGCTAGTCTCCCCCAAAAGTAAAATAGACTTTAAAGAAGCCCCCAAGTATACTGATACCCACAAACAGGCTCTATCCACATGAGCATAATTTCCTCAAGTCAGTTAAGTTTACATAAAGTCCAACTCTTTTCATGCTCCCATTATCAAGGCAACATGTGTGCAGTGTTAGGTCCAGTGTGTGTTTGGACATGCATGTTCAACATCACCTTCCTATGCTCTTAATTTACCAGCGATATTAGCACAGTGTGTATATCTATGTTAATGGTGTTATGTCTAATAACAGTGATTTGTTATGATGTGGCTGTAAACTGTGGGATAACAGAAGAAGAGGGGATGTGGAAGCAGGGATGGTGTTGAGAGAGGGTCTGAGAGTGTGTGTGTGTGTGTGTGTGTGTGAGCACTGCATGAGCATCTACATCTGTCCGTTTGGGAATATACACTTATGTGAGTGTGTGGCTTGTGACCAGAGCGACAGGCAGATGACTCACCATCGGGGGATGACAGGGTCAGGACACATCTATTGGGGGATGATGACTTCATTACCTCTTGAAAGATAGATGGAAACATCATTCCATCTCTTCCTCTACTCAGAGTGTAAACTTCTCAGAGGAGCAAACAGAGAAGGAACTATTGAATCATACTAATCATAATACTGCATTTCTTTGGCTTGACCTATGTTGGGGGCGCAGCAGGGCGTGCTTTGTTTGCGGTAGCCATTGATTTACTCTCATTGTTTCGACAACCTCCCCACCCCTTTTAGCAGGGACAGGAAAAAACAAGAGCAATGGATTTGTAATAATAATTCAAAACAGTGCTATAGATTTCTGCTGTAAAGCCAAGCTCACTGGTAGAATTGAGACTTATTGATCTTATACCCATGGTGCCTCTCATTGGCATCAACAATAGAAAAGAGCATCAGAATATATTTTAGGGGGGTGAAACAAGCCATGCAGAGCTGTGCCATTATTCAATCTTTTTATTTCTCACTTTAACTTTCCCTTTATTCATCTCCTTCATTCTTTTTGCCATTTGGTTCTTCATCCATTATTTCCCCTGTCACCTCTGTTAAGACGAATTATAAGAACTGAACAATAATCTTCTTGGAATATAGTAGAATAAATCACACCACGATTAAAAACAGCAATGTTTCAAGATTAAATCAATTCGTATCAATGGAAACTTTGCAATATGCTTGCAGGGGCAAAGACAAACCGCATACGTTTTTCGTGTCCGAGAACTCTGACTCGCAAATGTACGCCATCGACCAATAGCAAGCTATCTTGACAACGCTGACCTCTGAGGGATAGTCCACAATGGAGAAAGCAATTGTAGCTTATCGACTGTATTACACCATCCACTTACATTTAACCCCACTCTGAGTGTATAAACTGCTTCACAATAGAGGAATTGATTGCAAACAGGAGTTAATGGTACAAATATTTTGTTTGAGTAAACTGTAAACCATTGTCTTGTTAGTGACCAAACTAAGAAGCTTTCTAAATGATAGTTAGAACAAGAGCATTAGCTCGGAGAACTATTTTTTCTTCTTCAGTAAAGCTCTTGAAATAAATAATGTACAATCCTCAGAAGAAAATGCCAAGGGGAGTAAATGCACAGTACAAAATAAATAGAAAGAAGCTCCAGGAGCTATTGTTGTGGGGCTATGCCATTGTTCTGACGGCCTATCATTCTGAAACCCCAGTGTGATAAATGTCTTGCTATTCCAAAAAGAAAAGGTCTGAAAACACACTCTGGTATTACTAACTTAGCTGACTTAACTAACATACTTATTTTAACCCAACATTTTCCTAAATCTAACCAATTAGTGAACTTTTCACAACGTTTACCATGTGGGTATTATTGTTACCATGAGAACAAAGTTTACCTGCGCTTTTCTGCATGTCCAAATAGACCAAAATATTAAGGACAAAAACCTCCAAGGGGAGTGTATATTTTCAGAAAACAGGCCTATGGAGTAGTAGGCTTTTGTTTTTGGAATAACAGGCGGTCGTAAAAATGGGCTTTTAGTTTAATGGGACATTTTTTGGACTATTGGGGTTTTGGAACAATGGGGAGTCTCCATTGTTATAATTAGCTATAGTATGTCTTGGCCTGTGCATGTCCCCCAGCTACAGTAGTTCACCAATAAGCCACTTCTCTAGCCAGATATTTAGCAATGACGTGCAAAATAATTCTGCTGGGCGAAGTTCTAGTGTCACCATGTAGGCCTGAAGTCATAGGCACCACAAATATCTTTTACAGGTGTCTTTTCTAGCTGAATATTAAATTAGCTTGAAACAACATTAATTTATTTCACACATTATCACAAAGCTTCAAAAAACACATAAAAACCCAAAGACATAGAAATACTGGCAATGTAATATTAAGTATATTTGAGGAACCTGCATCACAAGCAGAAACAACATTAAATTGAGGTATTTTGTCCAAGAGGCAGAAACAATAATTGTGATTACATCACTCTGAGTTCAAGGTGAGTCAGACACAGCTAAAACTATCAAGCATGTAGAAATGATTTCAGAGTGAAGGCGCTGCTGTCTCGTGGTGACTGGCACTCATTAAGGGGCTGTCTCTGCTTTGTTTAGTCAAGACTGAAATAGTTTGGGCCCCATTAGCCTGCTAGTCTGATGGGAGATTATTGCTTTCGAGAGTTCTCACTTTATTCTCACTTTTATGTGACCTTGAATGGATTTATACTTATTTAATCCTCCTTCAATTTGTGACTTTCTATTTAAGCATTACACGCTGTTGTGTAATGTGATACTCCTTTGTCCTTGAAACAGAACAGAACTAAAGATGTTAAACAGTAATGTGGACATCAAAATCTACCATTTTGTCTTCAGCACAGCACTCCATTACAATATGCCCCCCTTTGCCCTTTACGCACTGCAGCACTGCTTTGATAATCTTTGCTTTTAATGCATTAATCTCGTCTTTTGGGCCTTTGATTTGATGCCGATTTATTCATCCTCCTCACTCCACCCACAGTGGCAAAGTGAACTTTTGTCTCAGTGTGCTGTTGTTGAGAAAGCCATCTGTGGCGAGGCTGTTCCTTGCCAAGGTGGGAGTTCTGACGATGTGTTTTTCTAGGGCCACGCTGGTGTGAATGTGCCACAGAGCGTGTCAGATTCTCTTTTGCATTGTATTTTGAATGCTTTCAAGTGGTGCTTGAAACTAACTAGTTTATATAAAGTGTCATCCAACCACATCTAAAGGCAAAAATTGTTTACAGCTGGTACGAGTGGCCACACACAAAGGTGGGTTTCAAAGCCTGTCATCATAAAGAGGGGCAAGACACACTTAATCGTACAAAGGGGAATAATGGCGCACGCTTTCGGACTGTTTCTCCTCAAAGATGCATTTGGTTGTACACATGAAAAAGTGACAATGAGAGAGAGAGAGAGAGCTTGGGAAAGAAGTAAAACCCCTGCCTACTCAATGACCTCTATGTACTTGGACATTCGCTGCATGAAGAAAGCACAGTTGCCAGATTGTAGGGTTCGGAAAGTTACAGAAGTTGTTGGACACTGCCCCACTAATTCAGATGTCAGCAAGCACTTCTCCACTGAAGCATACTGACACCTTGATTTCTCTTCAAGATTGAGGAAGACAACCGAGCATCAGAAATAGATATTATTAAACTTGAAATATCTCATTTCCGTGTAATGCAGGGCTAATGACCAATCAATATTTTGATCATGTCTCTCTGTGCCACCTTTAGAATCACACACAAGGCCAAAAAAGGAATGAGGAATGTGCGAAGAATCTGAGTTAGGTGTCTCACTCCTTTCTGTCTCTTTGGATCTCTCTCCTTGCTCGTCACTGTCTGGCTCTGTGAGAATGAAATCACGGCGGCTGTATTGGCTTTCTGGAACACTCCTCAGTTCTGAATGGGAAGGTCACCCACAGCGTGGACAAGACAGATTCAATTTAAAATCTGTACAGCTCACTGAGGAACACTCATCCTGTGCAAGTGTATGTGTGTGCTTACTGACATGCACCCTTCTTCATGACTTACAGCCATGCAGTACAATCTCATCAAAATCAATCAGAATTTGACACCACATCTACTGTAGGCTATATTTCTGTAATCCTATTTCTGCAAATAATGTTGGTGCAGCTCTATTCTCGGCCGCAGAAATCAACTTCCTTGTTACTCATAAACACACGATGCATACTAACACATACACACACCCTTCCACAGGGCCCAGAGTGGCGCCGTCCGGGGCTGTGGTGGAACAGGTAGTGTCGCCCATGGGTTGTATGCTCAACCCACCGGGGGCCAATAGGGAGATTGTCCCTCTCGGCCAGGAACCTGCCCACAAAGACAGGAAGTGGAACCCTTCCACCTGATACCGCAGCACTGCAGGGCCTCAGGGGAGAAACATTTCAGCGTGACGCCCGTGATGGATTTGCTGCTATTCCCAAAACGTGTTTACCTAGGCACACACAGACGGTAAGCAGCAGGCTGCTGAGCATACAATGGAGGCAAACAAGGCAAAGTGTAGAAGAGGCTGTACAGCAAATAAGGCCATGCTGCAGGAAAAAAGTTGCGAGTGAAACAACGCGAAGGCACGGGAGGGAGTGGGAGGCTTTGGAGTCATTACTCATTGTTGTGTGTTGTCAAATGGGATTAACCCTTTCATCTGTTGAAGCCAAGCAGCCATGGAGCAGTTCTCACTTCAGTGACAGCCCGTCTCGTTCTCCTTTCTTCTCTCTTTTTCTTTGATGCAGTTCCAGTCCAGCAAACAAACTCACCGTGTCCTTTCATCAGGCAGCAGCGTACCATAAAAAATGACTGGTGCGGCCTGCGCAGCAGCAGGTTGGAGCACATTCAGCATCGTGGGTCAGAGACTAACACTGGACCTTTGTCACAGGTCAAACCCAGCTACCCTTCCTCCTGTAATACCTGTTACTCAGAAATGTTCAGTTCTCTCATAAAAATACAAAAGGAATGATTGTAATCATACAACAAAAGGTGGACGCTTATGGCAAGTCGCTATGGGAATATTGTATTGATGCTGTAGACTTGAGTACAAGACTTTATATCACACAACCAATCATCAATATCACACCCTTTAGAGCAGTATGGGGTGTATACAAGAATGTAAAACCTCTTGACAGCACAATATTACATTGTGTCAGTCAAAAAATATGAATACAAAATAACAGTATGTGTAAGGAAAAATACCATGGGGCCCTGTATTATAATATTGTAAGATATTTAAGTATAGATCAAATGAAATGAAATAAAACAATATCGCAGGTGACAGTAGTCTACCTGGGATGTGGAGGCGGCAGCACTTGGGGCGGGGGTACTGTAGCATCCGCAACACTTACTTCCCGCAGCTACGCAGTGCAGTTATGCAACAGGTATGAATAGAGCGTATGCTCTATACAGTGCTCTTGTATAGCGCTGTTGTATGTACACTGCTTTCTGTTTACAATCCCACAATGCAATGCGTCACATTGTATGGATACAAGAATTACAGTTGTGTGACACTACAGCTGTACAGTGCTCTATTCAACAATAGCATTGATTGTTAGATAGAACATCGCATCTAGTATTTATTCGTCTTATATTCCTGACTCCTTTGCCTGCTCCTGATTATGGTTTCAAAGTTAAAACTGAGAGCTTGGAACTGCAACAACGCCTTTACCTTTTATGAGATGTGAACAGAGCAGAGCTGTTTTTAAGTCAAGCCTCAAGTCACTCGAGAGCAGTCCAAGTCAAGTCTCAAGTCTTGTAAAAGCAAGTTCTGAGTCAAAAGTCCTTCAGGGAAAATATCTAGTCATATGCAAGAATTTCTGGTCTCTAAATGCTGGCCATTTTAACATTTCCCTTTTTTCAAAGCTGTGTTTATAGTGTCTTTTACACACACAAGTTGTGGCCAACCCATTTCATTTCATAATAAACATGTAAATATGTTCTTCCAAGTATAACGTCAAGTCTTTAAAGGATCAATGTAAAAGTCAATCTAAAAAGAAAGTCTCACAGGGTTCAGGTGAAAGTCATGTGATTCAACTTGAAGTCTGAAGACTGAAATATGGCACCATTAAGTATGCCATTGTAAACACACTATTGTGTATCTCACAAGAAGACAGCCAGTAAGTGATGTTGAATATGTGAACAGTACAATGAGCCGACTGCTGACTTTCAATCTCTTCAGTAATGGAACACTGTAGTGACTTTCCTGTACAGCAGGACTTTAATGGTCAGTTCACCCAGTGAATGGAGTCTCACCTGTGCTGCTCAGATCATTAAAAATATATATGTTTGTGGCCGAACTTAGACACTGACATCTCAAAATCACGGCAGACAAACCCCAAACTATCAGCCTGGCTAGATACCACTAGAGGTAACCGAGAACATATGTCTTTGTGAGATCTGACCCTTTCAGATCAGAGCCAACACATCTGTCCCTCTTTCTTTCCATCCTCTTTCCTGCAATCCATCTGCAACCTTCTACTTTATCACATTTTCCTCTCGTCCCTCCTCTCTGTCTTCTCCCTCTCCTCCTGTCGTCGCTCCTCTCAGCAGCATGTTGTACAGTCTGGGTCTCTCTCTGGGGGCTGCAAACTGTGTGTATGTGCCTGGGATGGCAGACAGGCCTGACCCATTTACCAAGCGCTTTCCTCCCCCTCCTCCTTCACTCCATCTCTCACTCCCCGCCGTCGACTCGCTGTACATTTGTATGCATCTCTATCGCTCGGCTGTGTTTGGTATGTATGTCTGTTCCATTCGTCTGTCTGTCTCATTTTCCCTCTCCTTCTGTTTTTCCCTCTAGAATGATGAGATAGGGGTCCTTATCCATTTGCATTCGAGAGGGTATTGTACAGGATTACACACACACACACACACACACACACACACACACACACACACTCCCAATCCCTGCTAGAGACACTCAGTCACACAGTGTGTGCAACAACCAAAGACAGAAGAAGAAGACAATCAAGTGTAGGTAATAAACAATAAACGCAAAACTATCACAGAGGACAGGTGAGAGACGTCAGGGTGGACATCAGGATGTGTGTGCATGCAGGTATATGGCAACACAAAAAAAAAAAAAGATGCCCGCCAGACAAACCTTGAGAAAGAGTGTTCAAAGGCTGTGTGCAGAAAGAAGAAAAGTAAGATGCACAAACTGTTTTTTATTGAGTGTGTGTTTATGTGTGGTGTGATGGATGACCGGCTGAATGAGCCCTTGATAGAAGAACGAGACAGTAATGACCAAACTCAATTAGCCCGGCTGTGTGCGTCTATGTGGGGCGAAGCCTCTGGCCCGCCACTTACAGCACAGAGAGACTCATAAATCCTGATTATTTTAGCTAACGAGAACTCGCTCCCATCCCAATAAATCACAAACAGGTAAGTGCACAAACAAGGGGCATCAAACACAACTCTCATTCAGACTGTATGAGCAGCATACACACTCACATACATGGCAGCCGGGTTGTTTGCTTAAGTAAAGGGCTTAATAAAGCCTCACATCTGAGAAAACAACCGGTGGCACAGTCTAGACACTGACAGACAGGACACACACACACTCTGCAGACCCCAATTAGTTGACCCTAAACCTTATACACACACACTCTTTTGGTCTCTTCTGTCACGTCATCGACCAAAAATGGATCCTTGTGTGCAAATATCACTTTTCCTTGCTTGCCAGATTTTGGGATGGACTCTGTGAACTTGGTAAAATACTGTAGATTTCTTATTGTAGTTTGTACAAAATGTCAAAGCTGTGTTTTTTTGGGAGGTTATACACCAGACTACAGGTAACTCCATCTTCTTCCAGAAATGGCACCTCATGTCACATGTTAAGAATCACTTTTCCTTGCTCGGGTGGTTTTGGGTTTCACTTTCAAACTTGCAGTTTTCTTCTTTTCGTTGTTTATGAAAAACCTTTAAAGCAATTATTTGACATTTTGGGAAATATGCTTATTCACTTTGTGGCTAAGAGTTAGATGACGACCAATACCTCTCTCATTCCTGTATGTAAGGCAATTAGGAAGCTACAGCTAGTAGCCAGTTAGCTTAGCTTCCCTGGAAACAGGGAAACCGCTAGCCCGACTCACTATTTACATAATAAACCTAATTTGTTAAGTGTTTGAAGTGACAAAGTTGTGGTGTTTAGGGTTGCTGGACAATGCCTTGGCGTTAGCACTGCAGTGACTGGCAACAACATATAATGTGTTAATTTGTGAGTTTTAGAGGTGCTGGTGGGTGTCTTTTGTTACTATTGGACAGAACAGTTTTCACTCCTTGAGCTAAGCTAAGCAGTTCCTGGGTGTAGCGTCATATTCCCTGTCCAGATGGTCTGAGTCTTAGTAAGACAGCACATGAGTATGGTTCTCAAAATGTTAAATTATTGCTTTAAAAAGTCTTCCAGCAGGTGGCACCAGGACCCAAAGAGTAGAATAGCACAGACTCTAAATAGTACAACTTTTATGTAAGAGATCCCAATGTTGTTGCTGGATTTAGTGTTGAATTGTCCAACTGTCTGCACTGTGTATGGGAATATCGTATCTGAGAGTGAAGCCTACAGTATGTCATTCTCACACATACTCTGACTGGCTCATTTCTTATGAATTATAGTGGAATGAAGCAAGAACCCACCGTGGGAAGCTGGATTCCCTTTAGTGGTGGCATTAGCCTGAACCCGAGCTGCTCCCTCCGGTCAGCACTTGGCTTCATTTGCCTAGAGTCTGGTAGCTGTTGTTCCTCCTCTGAAACCTCTTCACAACATGAAATCTAATCTCTTTCTTTAATTCCTCCGACCTGTGGCTATAACTGTGGTTTTGGAGAGAGGAGAGTCCGGGGCTGATTCCATGAAGTTAATGTCGAACCATAACCGCAACCTCTCCCTCTCTTCCATCTTTGCCTCTTCTCAGCGTTGACCACAAGCGTCTCTCCTACTGTCTGAGCTGTCAGTCATCGGTCTTCCCATCATCTCTACACACACACACACACAC
>NW_023340257.1:5107990-5111799 GCF_004916995.1 Morone saxatilis | reverse complement strand
TGCGTTTACCTTCAAAACAGCAGCTCTGCGGAGGCAACTCTGGCGATCCTCAAAGAATTACAGGCAGAAACTGACATGGACTTACAATTTCAATGGGGGATGGGAAGAGAGTTGCTTAATGGCGATATCAAAGAAGGGCTCCTATCGTTAGATATGTAACTCGATTCTAAAAGATTCGGTTTTGATTGAAGAATAGCTTTGATTTTAGGAGTAAATGGCATCCCCTCTAATGCCAAAAAATGACGAACAGATTCGGTTTTCAATCCCTTTAGAAACCTATTAGAGTGTTTTGAAACTTCTGTTTTGGGCATAATAATTGTGGAAGCACGTGCATTTTGGAGTTATTTGGGCAAACAAAATGCCCGTCATCATTGTAATTGTGCTTAATAAAATCCAGATTAGCGGAGGTATGACATTTGTTGGAGGAATAAAAAATGCCGGTGATTGACTGCCAAATGGTATATCGATTAGTAAGAAAAAGAACAAAAACAGTATATGCCTAATAATTTGGAACACAGTGTATGCAATTAATCTACATGTTAATGTCTTAGTTCATACGGTAGAGCATTTTGTTCTTCTTGATGGTATGTGTTATCAAGCATCCAGCATTTCTGGTCTTTTTCAGGTGTGGTGCAGCACCTGCGCAACGGCCAGCTCCTCCACCAAGCCTACAAGCGTCACAATCTCCTCCCCTCCGACTGGTCGCCCCGCCAGGTGTGGATTGAGACCACAGGTAAGAGCCGCACTCTGCAGAGCGGACTGGCCTTCCTCTACGGCCTTCTCCCGGACTTTGATTGGACGAAACTAACTGTGCGGCACCAATGGAGCACGTTGTTCTGTGGGTCGGCCTGCGACTGCCCCGCCAGGAACAGATACCTGGAGGAAGAGCAGAGGAGGCAGTATCGGCTCAGAGTGAGCGATACCGAACTCGAGAGGACTTACGCAGATATGGCACGGACTTTGGGTCTGCTGACCCGCCAGCTCCGAGCTGCAAACCCTATAGACTCCCTGCTGTGCCACCTGTGCCACGGCATTTCTTTCCCATGCGTTCCCATAGGAGATAGTGGCACCAAGGGATGTCTGACAATGGCACAGTTTGCTGTGATTCGTCGACAGCAGCTAGATGATGAGGTGGATCGGAGAAGAGTGGGACTGTACCATAAATACGCCATTTTGGCAATGTACCCCTACCTTAACCGAACTGCCACCAAGATGGAGCGCGTTGCCAGGGACAAAGAGGCTGGCCGACAGCCTCGTGCAGGTGGCGAGGAGGTCTTCACCCTGTCTTCAGCCCACGATGTCACCATGGCCCCGTTGCTGAGCGCACTGGGGCTGGAGGAGGCCCGTTTTCCGCGTTTTGCCGCAAGAGTAGTCTTTGAACTGTGGAAAAGTCCACCAGCGATGCAAGGACAGCCGAAGAAAAAAGCTGGCAAAGGTGAGAAGTCGAAGGCGAAAGACAGGGAGCTGTTCATCAGGGTGCTGTACAACGGAGAGGATGTGACATTTCACACCACCTTCTGTCGCTCCCATGACCGCCACGCCAGTCAGCCCCTCTGCCCTCTGAAGAACTTCCTGTCTTTTGTCAGGAGAGACATGTTCAGTGTTGTCAACGCTACTTCCTACCAGGAGGCCTGCTACAGGCGCCCCGCTTGACAGATGGACAGATGGAGAGGAGGGTGACTGAGGAAGGATGCAGCGTTGGCAGATGGTTTCCCTGTTTTTTTAGATGTTTTCCACTTTTGAAGATGGTGCACTTTTATGCTGCTCATAGTGTCTTAAAATTCCACATATTTTTTAATACAGTCCTGGACATTCCTGAGCACAAAGTGAGCGGCATACACTCACAATACTGCACATCATATTTTGGTCAGAGGTCTTCACTATCTAACCTTTCTACAAACCTCTTTAAAATTCTTTTTTTTTGTTTATTGTATGTTTTCTCAAGCATATCTGAAAGAGGTAAGTAATTCAAGGGAAGTTGTATGGCACTTAGCCACTTTACTCCTACATTCCATAATACCATGGAATTGTAAAATTCCAGTATTCCCAAATGCTTGCAAGAAAAGGGAATATTGAAGCTGGAAATATTATGCTGGATTAATCATTCCTGGAAAATATTTTGTGCATAATAAATCTTTTCAATGAAAATTACACTTTGGCCTAGTTTGGCCTACATTTATCAGTATGACTAATTTGTCACTTAGCATTTCTTTTAATTGTAGTGTTTATTTAGTAGGCTGTGTAATGGTTGGGGTTGTTTTCATTTTGACACTACTACTTTGTTTTCTTTGTTTTAGTAAAATTGACTGCGGTACTTTGAAAGTGTTTTTTTTCTCCATTAATTTACAACTACAGTACGTACATCTGTATTTATATTAATTGGTGATATAACCGATCACATTCCACTTAATGTTTTTGCTTGTTGGAAAACTGAATTTAATAAAGGTTCTTTATGAGCAGCAGATATTCTTATATCAGTGCCTTGCTGAGAAATGGTTTGCTGGTGGTAATTTGGTAAAACTCATGTGCCCTAACTCTGTGTATGTAAATTAACACTGAAGGGAAAATAACTTATATTAATCTACCACTAGATGGCATATTAGATCCACCAACCTCATTCATACCCAGTCTTACCCTCTGCTACTATCAGTTATCCAATTTGTCAACAGTGCTGCAGGGGCACAGCACATAGTCAATACATTTATATGAATGTAAACATTGAGTGCCTATTGCCCCACCACTAGACAAGTCATGTGTCATCATCATTAGGAACACAGTACAACGCTGACAAGATATCAATTGTACAGCTCATTTTTAAAAGTGCCTCAGTGTGCTCACTACTTTTTTCCCTTTTAGAATCCTCAGAATCAGGAGAGTATTGACCTGAAAAATGCAATAACAGGAGTGAGATGGGTAAATTACATTTGCAGTATTTGGACATTATATCATATTTGCAATGGCAGTAGAGGGCTGTTTGCTAGTGAATAACCAGGTACACAATTGATGCTGTAGACAGATTTCAAAATGTCATCTGCTGGGGCAAGAGTTTTCATTTTGTTACGCTATGAGGACAGGCTTGTTGGTGTTTTAGGAAGTTGTGAATTGTCTGAATTTAATGGGCTTATAATGGAAGTTTCCTTGGATAACCATGGGTGTAATGTACATTCACTGGATTCACTTAATGTTATTGTTTGACAGGAGTGACACTAAACCACCATGAAAATATTTGAACTCTGGATTGAAAATCACATTCCCTTCTGTTGGCTGAGTCACACCCTAAACTTCAGCTCACATCTCAATCCCAAAGTTGAGGCAAAAACGCCTAAATTGATGCAAATTTATTCCCAAACTTTCCCCGGTCACATCCAAACCTTCTCGCGGGCCATTTCCCATGTTATGCCATGACGTCAGGGTTGTTAATGATAGGAGCTAACCTTCCACGGCCGACCCTATTCCTCCTGCCTTTGTCCTGTCCTCTCCCACCAACGCCTTTCCCTCCAGGCCCTGCCACCCCTCTGCCACCCACACCTCTGATGTCATCCCGCCAGACCGAGGTGGAGCAGCAATTTTCTCCCGCCGCAACTCGCTCAATCTTTGATGTTGTTACACTGCCTCCGGCTTTGGCTTATACACCGGTGTGTGTGTGTGTGTGTGTGTGTGAGTGTGAGAGGAGGAGGGTGAAGAAAAATGAAAGTGAATGTATTTGTGTGTGTGCGCTTTCACTTGGCTCAATGTGTACGTCAGCCTGTTTGTCTAGCCTCAGAACAATGTCCACTTGACCCAGTCTGGCTACTGTGTGTGTGTGTGTG
>NW_023340257.1:5102624-5107890 GCF_004916995.1 Morone saxatilis | reverse complement strand
GCAGTCGTCAAAATGGTCTCCACTGTGGCCGCGCACCTTTTCTTCTTCCTCATCAGTGGTGAGTTTATGCAGAAATCCTCATATAGAAAATCTAAACTCTTTTAATGGAGACCTTACTACTTCCAATGTAGAAATGGAGATCTTCACCACTATGTAACTTGAAGATATCTTGCTGTGTTGATCTAGGTGTAGTTCCCAATGCCAAGTAAACCTCAACAAAGTTTGGCTGGACCTTGGCTTTGTTGGAATTCATAAAGTGTTTGTTTAACTTAAGACAAGGCTTCCGCCCGGTTGATGAGGTTTCTCAGTGTTGATTAAGTTTGCTGTCCTTAAACACTTCAAGTCTTTTTTGTTTATGGGTAGTCATGATTGAGTTCAGTATGTATCTACTACTTAAACAAGATAATTCGGGAAAAAAACACACCCACTCTGTAGCCATTTCAACAGCTGTTCCGATGAAGTGATACAATAATGTCTCGCTACAGTTGACACTGAAAGTTTTATCTATTTTTATCCTTAAATGTTTGAAAAATTCCCTTCAGTTTGTAAAACAGGATAAGCATTTTAAGTTTTATATAGGCATCCGTGGTGTTTCATCTTGCAATGTGATGCAATTGCAGTTTTAGGGCTGCAACTAAAATAATTTTCAGCATCGATTAATCTCTTTATTTTTTAAAAATAATTGGTTAATCGTTTTGTCTTTACAATTTCAGAAAAACAGTGTGAAAAATGGGCGTCACAATTGTGACATCTTCGAATTGCTTGTTTTGTCCAGAACTCAAAGATAATTAAGATATTTTTCCGACTTAATAGTTGAGTTTATAAAATGTCCAGTTAAACTAATTAAAAATACCCATCGTAGTTTCCCAGAGCCTAAGGAAGATGTCTTCAGATTGCTTCTTTTGTCCGACCAAATGATCTAGGGCAAGATATAAAACTGAGAAAAGGAGCAAAGCCTCACATTTGAGAGGTCGGAACCAGTAAAGGTTTGGCGTTTTCCCTTGATAAACAGTTCATATGATTGTTAAACCTTCTGTCAGTTTTCTTTCATTGAAATTGCCGCTATTTTAGTGTTTGGCAAAATTCACTTTCATGAACATCACGTTGATGGTTTGGAAGGAGTCGGCCTCATTCCCACAAAAACATGATCCTGGGAGAAAAATGTGTAGAGCAACACACAACTGTGGTGAGCCCAGCTGGAGAGAAGAGGTAAGAGAAGTAGAAGGAGGCAAGCGGAAAACTGCAGTGACTGTGTGAACGCTAGAGAAAGACAGCGTGTAACACTATTTATACACCTACACTGATGATCATTTCAATCTGAGGGTTGTTATAGCAATGAGGAACCGTTAGCTCTTTGTGCTTTATTATCAGGCAGGGCCTCTTTTTTCTCTGCAGCAGGATGTAATATTTGCACAGTTGACTTGCCAGCTTGTGTGTGTGTGTGTGTGTGTGTGAGAGAGACATAAGCAGGACTTGGATATCTGTCTTGCCAAAGGGCCGTATGGGTTCAACTTCTTTTTCTTTAGAGTTGGATCTTCGTGAATGGGCCATCCAGTTCCCACAACATCTCTGCTCCTATTGGACCATTTCTCCCAGGGGTCACAGGTCACTGTCGTCCAGGCAACACACTGGTAGCAGTGAGGGGTTTTTGGGGTACAGAGCTGTTGACATGGAGATGTACTATAGTTGAATTGGTTTTCTTAATTTTAGGCACTTTCCATCAGGCAGCCTTTTTACTTTTCTTGTTGAATTATGCCTGTAAATCTTTCTTCTACAGTTTTGTCTTAAGTGAAGACATCATACATCAACTCCATTTAATCTTTCATCTAGCGCCATCATCAGGTTCGATTAATTTAATTTGTCCAGTACTTTGGTTGATACCTATGATTAGAGCTAATTGGCAAATGTTAACTATCCTAACACACTAAACAAAATGGCGAACATATTAGCATTATCACAGTGAACGTGTTAGCATGCTGACATTTAGCTCAAAGCACCATTGTGCCTAACCACAGCCTCACAGTGCTGCTAGACTACTGAGATTCTAGCAGGGTCTCTGTGGAACTTTCATGCCAACTCCGATTTCAGGTGGTCACAAGTCGTGCTCAGTTCTGTGCTGAGTTGCCAGAGCTCTCCGGCCTGTAGTTGGCGCTGTGGACAAATCTACAGTGTGCACACAGGAACGCTCCCGTTGAAGAAGAAAGCCACATGTATTCTTTGTTAAAACATTTACATTTACGTGATTGGGTCGGGGGCACCACAGACCAACAAGCCAATCATCAACCTTCAGTCTTGAACTTTCAAGTTTGATAGCCATGATTGTGGTTGCACATATGTGTTTGTGGAGCTAAACAGTGAGCCTTGTTGAGCTTGTTGAGCCTTGTTTTCCTCTGTTTTCCTTTATTTTTTTAACTTGGCCTCCACTCTTTCACTTTCTTTATACCTCTCTCCTGGCAACCTTTCATTTTCTTTCATTTGTTTTGCAGTGAACCTGATCCCCACCACCCCCATAGTGGAGGAGCGACCCTTCCAGGCTGCAGATGGAGGTGTTGTCGTGGCTCTGGGGAAGAGCAGAAAGAGAGTGTTCCCGGTGCCTCACACCCAGGAACCCAACCCCATATCTGAGGCTTACGGCTATTGCAACACTCCCAACCGCACCGAACAGGCCTGGGAGGGTGAGACCTGCACACACAAATCTAATCTAACTAAAAGACTGCAAGCATGTGGATGCAATATGTGATTTCTTGGTTACATCTACAATTTATGTTCCTGAAAGACTTTAAATCTTATCTCCTATGAGACCAGCAACATGAACTTACTAAGTTAATTATTTCCAACTAAGCAGCAGCAAGTGTCACAGCATCACCGTTTCAGAGCATTAAAAACAAATTTAGATCAGCTGCTAGAATCACCCCGTCTGATGGACAGCGTATAAATACTTAATATAGTAATAATATCAGATTTAGTGTGTCAGGACTCGGGGGATGTGTTAATTGTGCGAAAGTCATTTCCACTAGATTGCATCATCCATAATACTGCAGTGCTCTCTCTCTCTACGGCACAGCGGCATGTAGCCTTGTTTTATTTTTTTCCTCCACTGAAAAGGCAGCACAGCCCGAGGCGATCATACAAATATCCTTCACCGCCTAAGACAAGTTATACCAGCCACCGCTAATTGAATTTTACTCTGTTTATCTCTGGATGGCAGTTTTGTCTCCAAAGAAGAAAAATCCATTACACCTTTTAGATTTAGATTGGAAGTAATTGAAAATCAATCACGAACAAGTGGTTTTTTTTTCAGGTGGTGTTATTTTCCCTGTGACATGATCATTTTCAAAGTGTCCTGGTTTCTTCCATCTTCTTAATTTACTGTTAAACACTCACACACACACACACAGACAGCCCACAGTCCATACTTTGCACTCACAGCCAATGAACAAATTGGTTTGATGTTACTTGTCTTGCTGCTTATGTGGCATGTCTGCAAGATTAATTAAATTAACATTTGCTTTTGTAAGATGTGATGTGTATTAACTCTCTTACCCTCAGTCGATGTCCTGAGTTGAGCAGTTATTGATTTAGTTTTTATAGTTACGAGTAGAGTTGGGCCTTCTGTATATTTTAAAACTGGCCAGTAATTTTTATGGCCACTTATCACTGAAAATAGCAGTTCTTTACACTACTTGTTGGATTGAATGCTGATGGGCATCTCCTCCAACAGGTCACAGTCCTGCTGACTACAAGCTGCTGTCTGTCCAGGTGATGATTCGCCATGGTGACCGCTACCCACTCTACTCCATCCCCAAGACCAAACGGCCCGCCATCGACTGCACCTTGTCCATCAGCAGGTACGCACACATTATATATAATATTACTGCAAACAAGTAATATTGGAAAATCCAGAAACACATTCACCAAACACACAAGTGACCTAAAGAAACCTGCAAATACCGAAAGTTCATGGGTGTATTGTGAATAACTTTTAAGTATAATGCAATCCAATACAATACAATCACGCTGCAATAGAAGAGTGTCATTGTGAAGCTTGGTGTCAATTTGTGAGTGATACTATATCATTTTCCAGAATTAAATAAATTGTATTAGGTAAAATGATCCAAATAAGCCACAGTTAGCCTTAAAGCTAATTTTAGCTGGGTACCGGGTGATAAAGGGCACTCAAAATCGAAGTACATGGCAACAGATATCAAGCTCATAAAACAGCAGACGATTTAAAAGACAATAAATGCACATACAACAAAGAAGCAAAATTATTCATTAAAAACAGAGATCAGGGCGCTCGATAGCCCCATGTATCCTGAGTCCTTATTGCAGTGGCGTGGGTTTCATTCCAACCTGCAGCCCTGCTGCTTGTCGTCTCTCTCTCTTCCCCCTCTTTCCTGCCTATCTTCAACTGTCCTATCTAATAAAGGCATAAAAATCCCCCAAAATATATTAAAAACAAAAAANNCCCCAGTCCTCACCAAGCAAGATTTGTTGGATACAAGACAAGGAGTGGAAGAGAGGGGGTTAAAGCAAACACTGTTTGCATTATACTGCAAGGTGTACATGGTGTTTTGCCATATTCTGTTTCAATTAAGTAATACTATGAAAAGAAAGAAAGAAAAAGAAAAGCAAAAAGAGCATTCATACACTTTTAACTGGTTTCTAGAGTCTTAAGATAAAGGCTTCATGCTCACAGTTTCAATGAATCCAGGTCAAAGTAAAGGGCACAAAATGCCACCAGGATTTAAGTTGGCTTCCCAAGCTGAGCCCTCGCTTCCTCTGCCTAAAGCCTAACGAGAAGACCTGCTGGAAAGTGGGAGAGACCAATTACTGCAACCTGTTCTGATATCCTCCTACAAAAACTATTGGCTTGATAACAGCTGTCAAAATTAGCTCAGTGTGTTAAATAGGAAGCATTTTTCTGTGTTGAACCGTAACTTTTACATTTGAATTAGCAGGATCTGTATAGGCATTAAACTACAGTGGATATGCTTTCACAATTCCCTGCGTCCCAGTGTTATTGCATGTGTCAGAGATAGCAGGTGGATTTGGTTTGCTGTATCTGTTCTGCTGTGCTTTGGTGCAAATGGATACACAAATAAACACAAGCACGTTTACATGTATGTGTGGTCTGTTGAGGCAGAGTTGTTGATTGTTTATCTCGCTTGATCATTGATTGAGCAATGTGAGCATGTTCACTGAGCAGCCCTGGTAAGGCAGAACTGTTACTGCCGCCGAGACTCAAAAAAATACACACACACAC
>NW_023340257.1:5098494-5102593 GCF_004916995.1 Morone saxatilis | reverse complement strand
ACACACACACACACACTCAAATTAATATTATCTTCTTTAATTCATTATGCTCCATTCCCTCATCTGTATGCTTTTCTCTCTGGCGCTGCTCATATTGGCTCTGAGGCGTTTTCAAGAGGGCAAGATTAGACTTCCTGATAGGAAGTTATTAAAAGCCAGCATGCCTCTGAACTTTAGCTTCTGAAGAAGTCTGAAATCAGCATTTTCACACTGTGTGACTTTCTGTGTGTATACATTTACTTCAGTTTACAGAAGCTCTTCATGAGGGTACACACATGCTATGATAATCCCAAACATTTTGTTAGGTCAGACGGTTTTGATGTGTGCATACACATCCTCTTGGATTACTTATTTAGAGCACATGGTCAATAAATTCCCTGTGACCAATCCCCCTTTTCTGGGCTGTGTACATGAGTTCAGATGTAGCCAATGACTTCATTTTGCACAAAGCTTTCACTGCAGCCACATTGGCTGTGCACATCTGGATGGAGCGGCTGCACTGTAATCTTTAGAGCTGGCACGGTGTGCACAGTTGCATTTCAGATTGGCAGGATGCAGTTGAGCCGCTATGTACGTCCAATCATCAGATATTTTCAATACCCTTGATCTTTGAACTCGAGCTGAAAGTAGGCCATCCAGCACACAAGCCTCTTACGATGGAGGTCGGGTTCCATTCAGTAATTGACAGAAATTTAATTTGACTCTTTCCTCCATCTACTAAAAAAGCCCTGATGTGCCCATGAGCAAGCACCTGCTCCCTTTGCTCTGTGGCCAACAGTCTCCTCTGGCTTTAGTACACAGATGTTAGCATGCTGACGTTAGAATTGACCTCAGAGTGCCTTTGTGCTTAAGTAGCCTCACAGAGCCACTAGCACCGCTGTAGACTCTTAGAGTGAAGTGTAAGCATAATGAAGGCACACAGAACACTCTTTGGATGTAGAGAGTTCAGCTCAGAAAGGTTGATATTACTGAGCTACCAGACTGAGGTTTATGTGCAAAGTGTGTTTGGATTATTTGTGGTTTCAATGTGCTTGTTTTGCCAAGGAGATTGAATATAAAAAACCTATTTCATATTCCTCATAATAATGTAGGTAGTTCTGTTTCGTATTTAGAGCAGGGTGTAATTACAGGGATCTGAACTAGCATATGCCCAGGGCTGAATCCTGACAGAGTGCTCAGTTGTGTGTGTGTGTGTGTGTGTGTGCCCGAGTATGTGTGCTGGCACCAGCTTGCCGACCCACTGTCTCCGTCTGCGGTTAACTGAGCTCTCTTCAGCAGGGAACATCTCTCTCTCTCTTTCTCTCTTTCTCTCTTTCCTCTTCGTCTTCCACCACTACAGTCTTTTGTCAAGGTTTTTGTCTTCCTGCACCACTCTTCCCATTTACTTTAATTTCCGTCTAGCACTCTTCCCCCGGTTTAGACCACACCATCTCATCTCCTTTTCTGTTTATTCCTCCCCCTCATTTATACTACCTCGTTTTCCTCATCTCTCCATCCCTTCCTCCCTCCTCACTAATCTCTTTCCCTGTCCTATCCAGTGATAATAATCCCCCGCTTAATGTAATTGGACTCTGTAATCTTTGGTTAGCAACAATCAGCCTAATAGACAGCCTGGCTGGCTCTTTGTCCACACTAGTGTCCCCATCCGCTGACATCCAGTCTCCCAGTGTAGCCAATTAAATCTAGATCGTCCCAAACTCCCTTCAGCAAACTGATCTGCTGATGACAGAGCAGAATGGAGCACTGGTGGGCACAGTATCTCACTCGACTCGTGCTTTGTGGTGCATATATTACCCTGTAAGTGAATAATATAGTGTGATAATGCAGAGAGAGAGGTGAGTGGATAGATGGTGACAACTGCTGAGGAAACGTGACAACAAAAGGAAACAATTCCCTTAAAAATAGAAAATGTAGTGCTACTGCTTTCATCTGAAATCAGAGTGGCGCTTTGAAGCTTTTATTTTGACAAAAAAAGGAAACTGTCCTTTGTAGCTGTGTCCTTTCTAATGCAGTCGGTGGCTACAGATGCCCGATTTAAGTTCACTATTCTCGGTCAGTCACCAGTATCAAGAGTGTGATTTAAGAGTAATGACAGAAGGTCATTTTTTTAATGCACATTCCTGAACCAGTCCATGATCACTATGGAAACAGTGTGAGTGTGCGTGCGTGCATGTGTGCGCCCCTTTTAATCTGAGGGAGCGGATCTGCAGCTCCCACAGATTTGTTATATTAAACTGTAATCTTTTATCATCTCTAATCTATTAGATCACCGACTGCTCCTCTTGCTGCCCTCATCTCTGCGTGTGTGTGTGTGTTTGTTTGTGTGTGTGTGTGTTTGTGCTCGCATATCTGTATATATGTGGGTGTATGTCCCAAGGCAACACATTCTTTCATCTTTTTATATCACCATCTCCCACATTCCCTCCCACTCATTGAACTGTGATGTAGTCCTGCAGTGTTGTGTTAGAGAGACACCTGGTGGTAGATGTAGGAAATGGCCTGCACATGCAGTTCAATGTAAATATCCTCTCATAAATGACTACAGTATTACATAAACTGTGAAAATATGTATACTGACAATAAATGAATGTCATTGGCCCTCTCTGTCTATTTTCATTCTTAAAAAATGCAGTTGCTTACAATGCTTGTTTTGTCATACTAAAACACCAGTCCAAAACCTAAAAGTTTAAAATTTATAGTGATTTTATACAGAGAAAAACAGGAAATCATCACATTTGAGAAGCTGCAGCCAGAGAATGTTTTGCATTGTTTGCTTCAGAATTGGTTCAGATGGTTATTTGATTCTGTTCTGACAATGTACTAATTAATTAATCAACTTACTGTTTCAGTTCTACCAGTGCTAAATGTTTTGTGGAACAAAGCATGACCACAACAATTGTAATTTTATTTTAAACACTGTTGTTTAATGTTAATTGCAGCCCAATAAGAAATTTAATTATTTTAAAGGTCTAAGGTTCTTCAAAATATTTGTCTCATCAGCGGACCACAACTCAAAGATACTCAGTGTGCAATGATTTTAAAAGAGACAAAAGCAACATTTGAGAAAAGGTTGGGGCATTTTTGCTCAATAAACAGTTTAAATGATTAATAATTGTTATCACATCCTTCTGGTTGTTTGACTAATGGATCAACCAGTGTCCCAGTAAGCCCTAACAGTGTTGATTTGGGCATTTATTATTTGCTTTTATTTCTGTGCAGAGGGCCAATTTGTCAGCATCAGAAGAGGATTGTGGGTGATCGTTTGTAATACACAGCTTAATTGTGTAAACTCTTTTGAAGCTAGATTCCTCTTTTTGCTATTTTTCTTGTTACATAATCAAAATCAACACAGTGGAGAATAGATATGATTAGCTGAAAATGACCACCATGATCACTGTTTTATAACTCCAAAGACACACAGGCTTTAAATCCACAAGCGCAATGAAACTGCTTCTTCTTATCAGAGGCCAACAGCTCAATCTGTGGTTTTAACAGGAAGCTCTCCAGTGACAGTGTGTGAAAATATTAGAAAAGTTAAATTGTGAATGTTTGCATATGTGTGGTGCATTATTTTGCATAGTGCTATGGTATGAGGTTAATTATTCTGCTGATACCGTGGCTGCTTGCCAGTTTTTACCAGCAGCACAAAGGACCCTCTTTACACTCAATACATTCAGAGCGCTGATCAGGCTATGCGTTTATCTGAAAATAATGCATACTCTGCGACACTTGACCTTCTTGTATCGTTTACCACTCTCAGGAAGCCTTCCCACCCCCTGCTGAACTCCTTCATCAGCCACATGGGCCTGGGAGGGCGTGGCCATTGGGAGTCACCACTGAGCTCTGTTCCCCGTCTGCCCAACCACAGTGTCTGTGAGATGGGAGAACTCACGCAGACAGGTAGGCGAGGAAGTTCTCCCCACACAGACAAACAATCAGCCTCAAAATATTTCTTTTAAGTTCTTGTAATTTTTGTTTGTTCCCACAAATGCATCTATCTACACTGTGTTCCAAATTATTATGCAAATATGATTTCAAGTAAAAAAAAAACATTAGATTTTTTGTTTTTCAATTAAAGTTTTTAATTGTGCTGCTTCCC
>NW_023340257.1:5092330-5098469 GCF_004916995.1 Morone saxatilis | reverse complement strand
GTTAGATCACTGACATCAATCTCCAGACAGGTTTTGATCTTATTAAGTTTGCCCCAGGTGATGCCTAATTAATCGGGAAACTACTTAAGAGATGTTGTTCCACATTATTAAACGCAAGTCACGGTTCTCATGCCATTAGAGGGGGAAAAAATATATTTCTGCAGATGAAAAGCGTGAAAATTACGTGCAATATATCTTCAAAAGGTATGAAAGCACTGATACATTTTACGAAATATAGAGAGATCACGTCCTAAGCATTGAAAAGATTTGTGGGTGATTCAGACCGTAGACTGGTTCGTCTCAGAATCATTAAGGCGTGGTTAGAGAAAGTTTTCCTGTAAGGCTAGTTCCATCGTAATTAAGTTGAGCCAGCTGTGAAAAAGCCACTGATGAGTAGAATAAGGTATTTGAAGTCTGCCAGGAACCTCCAGAGCCATTCTGATGGCCATAAAGCGTAATTCGGCATACCCTTAAACAATGCCCACCAGGAGACAGTGATTCGCCAGTGTGCCCACAAAAACATGAAGATTAAAGTGGTTAACAGTTTCTTGATCCTATTCACTGATCGCTATGCCGTGCCTACACCTGGATTGGCGTCCCAGATCGCATGGCGTTCTGCCGCGGTGGCACCCATGTCCACGTCAAGGCTGCTGCGAGCCGGCAGATGGTGGAGGGATGTTTTGGGCTGGAATCATGGGAAGTGAGGGCCTAGGTTAAAGTGCCTGAGGTGTCAAAATGACCTCAATCAATATGTGGAAGTTCCTAAACTGCCCATTTCCCTGCCAGTGGTATAAAAAGAAGAATCACTGCTTCCGGAGTAATAGATCTTTCATGTAACAGACTACGCACATCGCATGCTGCACCACAACATACCATTGAGGCTAGGCCTGCTTGGACATTACAGGGAGAAACGAATCAATGGTGCGGCCACCATCATCCATCCTGACCCTCGAACCCTACTGGAACCTGTGGAGCATGGCCTTACACAATCGGGAGCCCTTCCATAATAGAGGGTGGGTGGCAGTTTACCCGCTCTCAAAACCAGCAGCCTGGGGTCCAGGCAGACTCTGGCATCCCTCCAAAGGAATATTCAGCAGGCAAAACCGAAACATGGACTTACTATAGTTCAATGGATAGAGAGTCTGTTAACTAAGATACCCTCAACAGAAAAGCTCCATAGTGTTAGGATATGATAAACTCGATATGTTCAAGCAGCAATGTTCCCTTCGACTAACAATTAGCTTTGACTCTTTAAAGGATGACAAATGAACATCCCCTCTACAACTGCAAAAATACCAAACAGGATTTCCGGCGTTTTTTCAATCTTTAGAAACTATTAAGTGTTGTGAAACTCTGGTTTGCACTAATAAGATCTGGAACACTGCTTTCTGACGTTATTTGCACTACTAAACTGCCTGTCAACTCATTGGAATTTTTGTGTTTAAAAAATCCAGATTACGATACCTACTCTTGGATCATTAGTTGAAGCGATAAAACATCCTATCTGACGCCAATTAATCGACTATTAGTAAGAAAATGACAAAAACAGTAAGTAACTGGCGTGCGACAAATCAATTTTTCGGAAACCACAGTTCGTATGGCAATTAATCTACATGTCATATTTCTTCACAGGATTCATACACCGGTTAGGCTCCCGGATGAGGCATATTGCTTACTTCTTCCTTGATGGCATATGTGTCAACTATCCGCAAAACACACACACACTCTCTCTCTCTCTCTCTCTCTCTCTCTCTCTCTCTCTCACACACACACACACACACACACAACACACAACACACACACAAACGCCTGCCCGGACCAACCAAACTTTTGGAGGCCAGCTCATTCACAGTCACCTACACAAAGGGGCTTTTGTAACTCACTGCCCAACACAACCAAGTGCATACACAGCACTGGCACACAGAGCTCACTGTAGCACACAAACACACTCACGGGAAATTCACACACCCACTCTAAATGTGGCTGCAGTAATAAGCATTTAGGACTTAAAATGGGCTTCCAACTTTCCATCCACCTACATTTGATCTTATAAACACAAAAGGAGGCTGTCTGAGAGGGCTTTCAATAATGCTGACAACTCAGTTTGACATCGATACCGTTACATTTCTCTTGAATTTTAATGGTATAACTTTCCACACACACACACACACACACACACACACGTAGGCATCCATACTCCCAAATACAGAGCTAAATATAGTAGAGCCTGTAAATTGTCCTCCTCCATGTGTTGGTGAACCCGTCATTATGCGCACACAGACACAGCTCGACTCCTACCTGGAGGCATAAGCTAAGATGGTGTTCTGCCTCAAAAAGGCACACAAACAAATTGAGTCAGCTATTGCACCACAGTGATTGGGGGGTGAACAGGTACTCTGAATGTGGTTGGGCCTGAACTGAAGAGGGTGTGTGCCCACGTGCCTGTCTCCAAAGGGTTGTGTGTTGGAGTAACCAGAAACCAGTGTAGAGGTGTAACAAATATTGACATAGACTCAGCCAGCAGCTGGCCATCATAATAGAGCTTCTAGTTCTCAAATGACAGATCTGACACATCTCTCTCTCTCTCTCTCTCTCTCTCTCTGTCACATGGTTCTCCGCACGGTCGTCCAGGAAATCAGAGGGTTCCAGGTTCGATCTCTGGATCCTCTAGAGATAGTGTCTTTGAGCAAGACCCGGAATGTTTAACCGCTGCGTGGGGGCCTCTGCCATCAGCATGTGTGAATGGGTGAATGTTGGCATGTGTTTGAAAAGTACTTTGAGTGGCCAGTAAACTAGAAACAAGCTGTATAAATGCTGTCCATTTACATTCATACAAACAGAATCACACTAAGTATCTTGCTCACAGGGAACAAATGAAAAACAAAACTATTTACAACTGAAGGAGGCAGGACTGTGGCTTTCTAAAAACTCCACAGGGATGCAAACCATATCTGATCACAGATTAACCGCCTGCTCAGTAAATTCAATGAAGCAGTAATGCTTGGCAATACAGCAAAAGCAACGGATGTACTGATAAGACCTCTCATTGCCCCCTTGCTGATCCAAATCCTTCAATATGGAGTATCTTCTCATACAGAGGGTAATTTCATATTCAATTTTATTTAAAGTAGCACAGTGGCTCAGTGGATAGCATCGTCACCTCAGAGCACCGCCCCACCCTTCCTGTGTGGACGTTGTTCCTGTGTGTTCTCACAATATCTGTGTGGGTTTCCGCTACGTTTCAGTTTCCTACCACAAGAAAATGCTTATTAGGTGAACTGTTGCCTGTAGATGACAATGTGAGTGTTACATCCCTTCTGCACCTGCAGTTTGGTTTAGTTGGCCCAGCTTCATGGAGCGCTGAGATTGAGACAACAAGCAAGCAGAAAAAAGTATGCTGATTAGTTGTTTCTTTTCATTTACATGTCACTGTTGTTGGAGTACATAGAAAACCATTGTCGTTGTTTTATTTGTCTCGATGATCATGGAATTTCACTGGTATTGGTCGGATTTAGTCGACTCCTAAATTTCTTGTATTGTGACATCCCTAGATTAGTTAGTTAATACAATTCATCATCTGGGGGCCATGAATGTGTGTACCACATTGAACAGCGAACCATCCGATAGGGCTGACCAATATATCACATGGATCTGAACATGAACACATCACAAGAGACGCAATGAATAAGAAAAATCATTTTATGTAGGGATGAGTATGGTAATGCGGTATTAAATGTGCCCTGGAGCTAAAGAGCGGCTCTCTCTCTGTCGGTGCTGAGCTCCTCCACATACACACACATACACAAGCGCAGCGAAAATGGCTGATTAGAGAGTCGGCAGTGGAGACACTTGAGTGAACAAAGTGAAGTTAAGTCAAAAATGACTTGAGTTGACAACGACGAACTCGTCACTGGAAGTAAGTGCCCCTCTCTACCTGCTGGGAGAGAGTCACATGAGAGGAGGATAGAGGACAAGATGGATGACTAAAACTCTAAACTGCACTCAGTTTATGTTTTATTTTATTGATATTTTATGTACAGCGAGATCAAGCGAAAGACAACCAGGCTGACATAGGAACTGTATAGCTGCACACACAGTGTATCTATCGCAATATTTAACATTGTTATTGCACATCACAGATTTTACTCATATAGTGCACGCATAATTTCAATAAACTAAAAAGTCAACCTGATGGTAGCAGTAGTGGAAAGGTCAGCAGGATGCATCATCTGGGCACCATGGATACATGTATCCAATGCTCTGCCAATCTATCTGGGGGTTGTTGGCTCTAACCATCTCTGTGATCATTCATTTTAAAAGTCAATAAAGCCGATCTAACAGCACAGCTGCTGTCACTGATCGTATTTGTGTTCATTTTATCTGATAATGCAGCCATAAATTGATCAGCAGCCTTCGAAGGCAGGCTCATCAGCAGGTGTCAATGGCTGTTACCATGGCAACGTGGCTGTTTTATATCTGTGCATTTCTATGTTGAACTGGCTGTGAAAACAAATCTCCCTGTGGGACAATCAAGTTTAAATCTAATCTGAAATCTAAATCCAATCTCTCAGTTCAGAGCTGGGGGCAGGGTTTAGGCTTAAAATAAGTCCGGCATTATTTTTGTGAAACCGTCGGACTTGCATTAGACTAATCTCAGAGCCATTTGAAGACTGGCCTTTTGTTCAGAAATGTATCCAGATCTCAGCTGCACCCCCGCCTCTGAGAGCACCGTCTCCGTCGCTGACAGCACAGGGACAGTGGGTCTGATTCAACAAGTGTGCGGACACTGTAGAAAGTAAGAATGTGAGGAATGTGGAGAGAAGAATCTGCAAGGTGCTTGGAGCTCTGCCTATTTAACACTGACTGACACTTGTTGAGGGAGCACTGGTTGCAAAGGTGATGAGCAAATCTCACCACGATCAAAGTTCCTGAACAGCATTAGATCTGATTCTATTTGAGGCACTGAGTGTAAACCTTTGTCTCTCCTCTCCCTCAAACATGCCACATTTCATTCCAGCTCTTTTATTTATCACTGTGCTTAAACCTCTCTCGTTCCTCACAGACAACCAACCTTTTTATATCCTCCCATGACATTCCACTCTCACTGTGAACCCACCAGCACTCCTGGAGCACTTAACTCCCCATCAAGCTCTACTTCACCTTTTCCTTCACTACTCGAAAAACAGTTCCTGTTGTCTGAGTTGTCTGTGTTTGAGTCACTTTAATTCCCTGTCCTGCTGTTGTCCTCTCTCTTCCATGCTTCTTCGCTCTGTGGTCACTTTCCTCTGGGAGTCCTCATGTGTCACTCAAGGCCACTTGGCTGACGTGTTTGCAGCCAGCCCGGTTTTAATTTGAGGTAGCCTGGAGCCAGAGAGAGGCATTTACTCCGCCATCGATCATCACCCGTCACTCAGTGTCTCCACGGTAATGGCCAACAAACAATAAATACATGAATGGGCTCTTCTTAAGAGCGAGGAGACGCAGACTGCAGACCAAAATGCAGAGAGCGCAGACGATAAAAAATGAACAGAAACGTGGAACAAAAACAGAAGCTAACCATCTATTAAACATGAGGAGGAATCCCATGCTTCTCCTGGATAATGGCTCAAATCCTTCTCTACAGTGTGTGTGATGAATAAATGATGACAGCAGCTTTTCTCCAAAAGTACTGCTGATCAAAAAATAAAGTGAGCGCTGTTCTGAAAGAGAACCTTCCCGCAATAAACAAAGTCCTTTACTTTAATAGAATTAATTACATATCCACTGTGGAGGGGGGAGAGAAAGAGAGCATCAACTCTCAAAGACAGGCATGTATGCAAAATACCTACACACTCCCAGTTATTGAGAGGCGGGTTCCCTCATCATAGCGTCTTTCTCTGTGGAAGTATTTTACAAAAGGAGATGATTACAGGGCAAGAGCTGAGAGTGGGTTTAATAGCAAAGCATTTATAATAACTTACACAGCAACCTCCTCTTACACGGTCAAGCACATGTTATTATCTAGAGGAGAGGGAGGAGGACGAGGAGGGAGGGAGCGATGGCTGTGGAGGCAAGTGTGCACTCGGGTTCTCAAACTGCAAACACTGGACGAGTGTGAGTAAGAGCCTACTTGCTCTTGCTGTCTTTTGTCCACCTCTGA
>NW_023340257.1:5089276-5092313 GCF_004916995.1 Morone saxatilis | reverse complement strand
AACAGAAGCAGAGAGAGGAAGAAGTAGTGATGGCTTTCAGTATCACAAGCATACACATTTGAGTTTAAACAAAGGGGACAGAATCGGGGGGGAAAACAGCTGAAGGAGGACAGCTCGGGGGAATTTTTTGGCAAACGTGCGGTCCAAAATACCAGCACTGTCACGCGGAATGCCGCTCTAATCTTGTGTGTGAGAGAGCATGATTTATACCAGTCTAATCCTACATGCTTGTTCAGAAACAAGCTTATGATCGCCACAAACACTGCAGGAATTCAGCACCGAGTGGCTCGATCAGACATATTTTACATCCAAATACAAATTCTCATTTGTGCTGCCGGCTTCATCGCACGCTGTTTTTCCAATCCTGCCTGCGAGGCGCGCAGATCCCGCCCAGTGCGGGAGAGGGCGTCTCCATTTACGGAGCGGTGGTTTCCTTGCATTCACTGCGGCTGGCCGGGATACACCGTCGACACAATACCTACAGGAGAACAATGACTTGATGGGGAAGAGACCCATTTGCGTACACCTAGGGATTCCACAGCAGATGTGAGTGTGTTGCCACAGACTCTCCCGAGGGCATCCAGAGGCCCACTGTTGGTGCTGGATATTTATAGGAAGCCTATAGGGGATTCTGCTTTGTTTCTGTCTGAATAGGGCCTCTTGAATGGGAAAGCGATGAGAGGATATGCATGTATGAACACAAACACACATACAAACAGAAGAGAACACTGTTGAACACGTTTTTTTCACGTTAAAATCTGAATATTGGGCCAGGGCTTCAGACAGAGAGAGAGAGAGAATATGTAAATCAGGTGAGTTGAGCACATCACACAGACTGAACTTACAGAACTGGAGGCTCAGACTGATGACGGCCAGCGCGGCCCCGCCCACCACCACCAGGAGGAGGAAGCGGTTACGAGCCAGCATCTTATCATGTGATTGGTCCGCTTCCCTTTCCGTCAGCCATCCAGAACGCGGCCCATCCCTGCAGTCTGGACACAAAAGAGTGAGTGGGCGAACGAGAATGCATATAATGTATAACCGTGTTAGAATCCGGTTGGTTTTTCTCAATTGTATATTTCCTTATGAGAGTAAGCTCGTGATGAGCAGCGGTCTTTTTTCACTTCATTAGATGGAGCCCTTGCTCCCTAGCACATGGGTTTACACAGTCTGACCCCCCCAGAAGGTACAGAAGTTAAAAACACTGTTTTGGTGAAGATGCTCAAAGAGATGCAGAAGCAGTATCATTAGGGACGTTTCAGTGCATCCCCAGTAACTCTTCTTTGGAGCCCGGGAGCTGAACAGCAGTGACAGAGCTGCCTCAAATTCAAGGGAACAGGAAGGAAGTGCTTAACATTAGAGATAAACACGGGGAAGAGAGGAGCCATAATTTGGGCATCAAAGGTAACAATCCGTCTGGGCTGTGGAAAAAAATCGAAACATGCCTTCAACTTTGCAAAAAAGCATCCTATGGTCTAAATATTTGTCAGTGTCGATGTCTGACATTCACTGCATCATGAGAGCCATTAACTGTGAATGACTTCCTCGATGTGTCCTCTAAGGTCAGTTAGTCATTTCCTACATGCCCCATGCAAAGGAAGCAGCAATATGTCATTACATTATTCTCATGATCTTACTCACAGCTTAAACCTGTACTGCGTGTTGCTTAAACATAAAGGAAACACTCTGTAGAAAGTCCAATACAAACCTAACAACTGGATGGCTCACAGTCTCCTCCTTAGGTTTCCAGTGTCCCACGTACGTTCAGCACAGACAGTCTGTACCGTTCGCCAGCATAAACCCAGCAGTTAGACATGTCCATGAATAGTCTGTGCAAGGGCAGAGGCTTGGCATCCAGGCGGAAACATGGAGGGAGAACCAGACTAAAAGTGCAGTAAATGCAGCCCTACACATAAACCCTGCCATTAGGCGGTCTAAAAATACTGGCAGCCGGAGTGTCCAAGCCTACGTCTGACCGAGGTACAGTGACACGATGCCCACTTCACTGTCTGCGACCACCAACCTGTAGCTGCAGGATGCGCCACACCAAACTCCAGTCAAAATCCTGGCAGTTTAATGATGTTATTTATAGGTAAACCGCATAAAGCAGTCAAATATCAACGAGATATTTGTACGAGAGACACACCTAAAAAACGAGATAGAAACTTCAAACCACAACTGTCACAGTTTGCTGTCGCCGTTTATCTCTGCGCTGGAGGAGTATGTTGGGTTTAATCTTAATTTCATTTGATGTTAATGCACATAACGATATTGTTTGAACGCCGAATCCAAGAGTGAATTATAACAATTCCCAAACACATAAACTCGTGTGCGTTTGTCAACAAGCAAAGCGACACTGACACGTCAAATGTTTACCATTTCTTACCGTGACAAATGCAAGCAATGTAGCTCAATACGCGACGTTACTGGATCAAAGTGTCTGGTTACGACGGCTAGTTAACTAACGTTAGTTAGCTAACCGTTAGCTAGTTAGCTGCCCCCACTCGTTAATATTACAAACAATCCCAACGACCGGCTTACACTGCTCCTGGAGATATTGCTTGTGCCACGTGTTATTGTGGACTTCTCCGAACTTTATTTCTCGCTACTTGTTGCTTCAATGTGCAGGACTGGAGACCTGGCATTACCGTGCAGATGTGTAGCTTTTGTGTTGCTATTCACCGAGCGAGCAACCGAGTCAAGGAATTAAAATGCCTCCTCAACAGTCGTATTCACCGCAGAAGACCAGACACTGCATACAGGTCTCCATTAGCCCCAAACGCTCCACAAAACAGCATTTCTGACATGTTTCTTACCTGCAGGAACTGAGTGTCTCAGAGCCACGGAGAACCGGGTTAAACACTTGAATCCAGCGCTTCGGTTTCTCCGCTACGACCGACTGCTGACAGAGAGGCACAGACCGGCGTCAAGTCAGACGTAACACGCAGCAATACTTCCTGTGACAACTTTCAAAATACAGCTGCCACAACCTGCGCATTATTGGATGCAGAGTGTGTGCTATGAGATGTTACACACA
>NW_023340257.1:5072881-5089176 GCF_004916995.1 Morone saxatilis | reverse complement strand
TGTGTGCTATGAGATGTTACACACATACACATACATACATACATACATACATACACACACACACACACACACACACACTAATCCACATGAATCCTATAAATGTAGCATTTCATTACTTCACATGATATTTGCACTTGCAATAAACAGTGGGGGGAAAAGTCTTTGTTGTGATGTTCTAACCCTTCCTCTGTGTCAGCCACCTCTCTCTTAGGATTGCCTGAATGAGTAAAAATAATTCACGAGTTAGACCTGACATGTCTGGGAGTACATAACACATGATTTGAAAATCAGTAAAACATTTAGATCACCGAAGCTTACTCAGTACAGCACTGGGGCAACTGAATGTGGGTTTCTGTGGTAGTTACATTACATCAACGCAGACACTGTTGTGAGAAATCAAATAGATGCAGGATATTTCAGGTTCTGTTTTGAGAACAAAGGCACATTAGAGGCAACGATATGCTTTTATTTTGAAAATAAAGTATATAGTCTTTTGTTACTGCTTTAGCTTTCTCTTTCTAACTTGACAGTTGTAGAAAAGCGGGTTCAGCTGTCTGGTGTGTGGAGAGCATTCCCAGCCAAGATCCCAACCTCACTGCTCCATCTACTGGACCAGAGACAGAAATGCATATGTTGCCTTTAAGGCCCCCTGGTCTGTGTTCAAATTCTTCTGTAAATGAGAATAAAATAGACTCCTTTAACAGTGACATTTTTGTGAATGCAGATTTATTTGACAAATAAACAGATACAATTAACCACAATACAACATTCAATTATATAAATATAACATACTTTTCTTCCTGACAGCTTTTATTAGCTCTTTTGTTCTGGAGGGAATATCAAATTGAGAGCCAATTAGGTGCCTTTGTTTTTTTAGGCCTACAATCAGTCTTGAGTGGATTGGTGGATTGGAGTCATTGATTGGAGTTTGAATTACACTTATAATATATAACGTACATTCTCCTCCTGTGATGCTAACATGACACAGGTTTGGAGAGAAAGACATTCATATAAACACTGTTTTTCGAATGTATTGCTTTTTTGGAAATATATTGGATCTGCTGACAGATAAGCTGAATAAAGGATGTCGACATCTTTAATGTCAATAAACACCTGAGGGAGCAGAATGTCTCCCTGGGAGCTTGTCATAACATAGAGAATAATCCATAGAACTTGTTACTGTAACATTTCTGATGTCACTCATGAACTCAGACTCAAACATACAAAATAAATAAAGATGAATGAGACATGCTAATTATTATACATGAAGCAATAACACAAACGTAAATTGCTTTACAAACAGATTAAATGTAACTGAGTCTCTTTCTCTTGACTACGGATCCAAAATACTGGTTTTGTATTCGCTGACGAAGGAGATTCAAACCACTTCAAGTAGGCTACTGATCTTAGTTTTGCATGACTTAACATGTTAACAAAAACTGTGGGTTTTTTCTAGGTATCAAATTATTCTGGATTTTAGCTACCTTTTTGCTGCCCAACATTAACTACTGTAGTGTTTTCTCATGTACTGGGCTATTTGTACTGTACTAATTCTAATTGTATGCCACTTTCTACTTCTACCCTGTTATATTTCAGAGTGAAATATTGCCCATTTTACTCCACAATATTTATTTGACAGCTGTAATTACTTATGAACATATAAAATATGATACATTGTTATTCAGTACATTAAACCACCCAGCAGTATATAAAGCAGCTAGAAACAGCTCCACATCTGCCAACTACAACATTAAATTAAATTGAAACTCAATGTAAGAATGCATCAGTAATAATAATTCAATGGCATAACATATACAGGTTTAATCTATACAGAGTAATACAGCCTGCTATATGTGCTTTTACTTTACATACATTTTGCTGATGATATTTACATACTTTCACTACAGTGTTGAATGCAGAATTTGTACTTGTAATCAGACACAGATTAACACAGTATGGGGCCCTAGGGTAAACACATTTGAAGGGCTGCCCTCCTGCCACTTTACATGTAAAAAGGGACATTTACTATGGGTATATAGACCACAGATGTACATGAACCTATAGCTAAAGTACAGGCTCAACACACATACTACATAAATATAAATAAATAAGACCCAACCAAAAAGATCTTAAACCATAGATATAAATAAAAAATAAATACAAACAAATATGAATGCAACTCACATCATGTAAAATATCATAATTTCCACCATAAATGGCCTGTATGAGGCTGCATGCAAAAATGCTTAAGTACTGTGGTTATGGTGGGGAGTTTGGGGGTTTGACTAAAACTAAAACAACAAAAAAATGCATTTTTACACCATCTATTATCTCTGTTATTATTACATTAAAAACCAACACAGGTTGTAGTTTTTCACATTATACTCAGACATTAGAGGAAGAAAGAAAAGAAAGAAAAAGAAAGATGTCCTGGACTGCATCAGAATGGATTTATACATTAAATACAACTAATTGTTGTTTCTATAGCAGCAACAGTAACGTTTACAACACCAGAATCACTATATAAACCCAATAATATCTCACTGCAACAAATCTAAAATGTCAGTAAAATAAATCATATTCTTTACATCAGTTGCACAGACATCAATGTAATAGCGTATTTTTACAGAGTGGTATTGGTACTTTTACCAGTAAATGATCAGAATACTTCTACTGAACGCTACAGTCTGAGTTTATGTTATTTGTTTATGTTATTCTATTAGCATTGCCTTCTTTCTTTGTATAGTTTTAACACTATACCTTCTAACCACCAAGTTTTTTTTCAGCTTATTCTGAAACAAAAAGAAAAAACTACAGAACTATGAGTACAATAGGAATTTTTCCAGGTCGTGTGTATTCTTACTCTTTTTATGGTAAAAAGCAGTTGAGAATTTCTATTATTTGTGTATGTTATTTCAGCCATGCATTATAAATGGCATAGATTCAAACGGATCACAGACAGATTTTTTACTATTTACAAACCTTTACAGCCACATCTTGAGCTTCAAAAATTGGTGCAGGTTGTGGTTGTTGCTTTCAGTCCTTCATTGCCCGGTAGTGGCGTACATTGCTTTGTCCCACAGTGTCTTTTTTGATACTACCACTGTGGGGTGCTAAAGTCAGGAAATGTTAAATCCTATAAGGAGCTTTAAATTGTGTTTCAGGAGGATTGTGGGAATTATTTAAATTCAGTCAAATGTCTGTATCTTTACCTAGATTTTACTGTTGTTATGAAAGTTTAGTTTATTTAGAATTACCTCTTGCAGTCTTTTTGCAGAAGTGCAGCTTTAAAGTTAGGATTTTGAAAATGAGATGAGTGGTACAAAGTTAATGGCCTGGTCCTCCCCAGACTACTGCTGACGGTCCTGTAGCGCTGCCGTCTGGTTGCTACTAATCAGTGTCATCCTGCCTGCAGCACGCCGCTGTCCGCTCATGTGGTTAGCAAATTCTGCAAAGAGGCACTGAGTTTACTCACATTCAGCCTCCGTCAGAGCAAGGCACCGAGACGTGACTCGAAGACGGAGAGAAAAACAAGCTTATAATGGTGCTCGGTTATCAGCAGGACAACACAGTGTGTCACAATGCATTCTTAGTCAAGTTCGAATCATTGTCTAAAACGTACAAACCAGTCAATCTGTCTTCAGTTTCCTACGGTGATTTATATTTTTGAAATGAATTTTGACGTCACAGGCAGAACATTATGGGTATACGTTAGTTTTACATGTATTTTCAATGTGAAAAGTGGAAGAAAAATATAAATCACACTATTGTATAGTTAAATTCTGACCACATTTTCTCACTCAAAATCTAATTTTCTCATCTTCTCACATAATTTGAAAGGCTACTCCAAAAAGCAACTAAATTCAGCCTTTATGCAGTTTCATTGATTTTCCTGAAAATCAGCTCCTGGTCTACAAAAAGCTTCTCATTTGCACAATTTGCTGGCAGAATGTTATTGATGCAAAACAACAGGTAGAATGTTTGGCGGCCCGCCCAGATACTGACTGATGGATCCTGCAAACAAACTCATCAGAGCAGTTTCAATTGTTTGCTTTTATTTTCTACTTTATATTCCGTCTTTGAGGTACCCTCATATTAAACTGTGAACACAAAATTGTTATTGTTATCATTCATTTGGAGTCGTGTTTGGGTCCACCTGATGAATATGAGTCCCATATTCACTCTCTGTTCTTTTGGTCTCTAACTCCTGAGAGAAATATCTGTCTTTTTAGCTGCTAAATGTTCCATTATGTTCACCAGCTAGCTGCTATAGAGCTTTTTCTCTGAAAACAGCTGCCTGCTGCAGTTGAAAACGATGCTGAGAGCTGTGAGAGTGACCCAAAACAGTAGTGTTGTAAGCAGCTACAACAAGCTAAACAATGAGCTGAAACTCACTATGAAGTTGCAAATCCAGTGTCACATTCATATGATACATTAGTATTACCAAAATATTGATTATAGACACTTTAAGGGAACAGATTTATTTTTTTTTAAATATAACATGACAAGTCACACACTTTCTCACAAATTGTAAGGACTGCTTGTGGCATGATTCTTCCTTTAAATAACTTAATGGGCCTGGTTGGCCCCGGTGTGGCATTTGCTATGGGTCTTGCATCTGCAAAAGGGTCCCCGGAACAAACTTAGCTAAGTCTCTGATTACTAATGATTGAATCAGGCATCCCAGAGGAAGCTCCCAGGCCTTCAGTGGATCATTGTCTCCAGCTTCCTCGCTCCTCTGCTGCAGTAATATCTGAAAGTATGGCAGTCATATGAGGCGAGCTGCTGAACGTGCAACCACTTAACTTGACCTTTTTCCTTCCCACTCTACTCTGCACCAATAGAAGTCATGGGACAGGGATGACAGGGATGGTGTGGGTGATTGGGAAAGGCATGTCTGTGTGTGTGTGTGTGTGTGTGTGTGTACTTGTGTTGCCATGTGAAAGACTAAAGAAGATAACTTTAAGAAGCTAAATATAAGAGTGTGTAATATGTCTTTGTTACCTCCCAAAGGGTGCCCTTCATATAATAAGATGTAAATGCAGTCCAGTGCTGATACTGTGTTGGTATGATTTCTTAACAATCCAAATCATGCTTGGCAGCCAGACGTGTATGAACGTCATGCGATACTGATTTGTATCAATTCTAACAGCCGGCAGTGAGTGCATGCCTGGTAGCTGCTTTCATTCTTTTTCGAATAATCAGCTTTGCAGTTGCATCTCTCAGCATACGAGTGGAGGTGATTATATAACAGATATTCCTTGTTATCTTATTGTTCACTGTCCTTTTTGTAACTGCAACAGAAGAATGTCCTTGGATGTTTATTTTCACTTCTGCAAAGTAAAATTACAGCATGAGCAGAACATTAAATAGATGAGTAAAACAGCTTCATAAAAATTCTCTGTATCTTACCATCTACTATATTACCTCCGAATACTCCAAATTTGACTTAGTCCAATACTTTGGTTTGGGTCCAAATACCTGCAAAACTGATAACACGGGGATTATTAAAGTATTTCTGATTCTGATTCTGATTCTGATCATCCTCAGCTGTACTTTGTGTTTAGTGCTAATTGCAAATGTTAGCATGCTAACACACTATATTAAACTGGTGAACATAGTAAAAATGTTTTACAGTAGCCCAGAGCAGACAAACCAAACACTGGCTGTAAATAGGGCCTTTCGCGTTTTTCAAGTAGTGACAAATGAGAATATTTGAATCATTGTGTTTTTCTTGTCTTGCATCAATTTGTGCCTTGTCTGAATTCATTTATGGTGGAAACATATTTATTTATGTAAAGGAGTACACATTTTCAGGTGACCATTGAAAACACGAGGAAGATTGCAACAGTTGCTTTTGAGGTTGCATTCTGCCACCACCCACTTCATGTGCAAAAGCATTTGCTCTAAATACTGATAGTGATTTTATCCTGCGTCCTCCCCGAAATCTACTCCCATTCCTGGTGGGTAGAATACGGATGCCAGGGCACATGTGAGCAAAACACGGCTATCTCTTTAATGACTGACAGCTCCGCCGCCACGTGTTACACACATAAACCCAGTGCCCTGAAAATGGTTAAAGTTTAACTGGTGTTGTCCTGATAGATTTCACTTAAGTACAAAAAGAAGCATAGATATTTTCTCCTCACAACAAAACAACAAGTGTTCATGGCTATAGAATGGTGTATGATTACTTTTACATGCACACTTAAACCTGCGTAAATCCTCAACCAATGCATGGTAAGAGCGTAGTATGAAGGGAAATTGTTTTTTATCCACAAAGTACTGGTTCAGTTGCCCAGATGGTCAAACAGCTGTAGATCATTGATGCTGTGTTGACTTATCACATGTTCCAGAAAATTCTCTTGAGAGTGATAGTGTAGAAAGTTTGTTTTTCTTTTCTTTGCATTTCTAATCCTCCAGGCCACATAGTGTCAATAATAAGAAGTGAAACATAATAATAAATACATGTTATCCATTTAAAAGTACGCACATTCTTTCACTGAGTCCTCTTAATGATGATGTAAATTTACAAAAAATATATACATTTAATATAGTACATTTATAAGAGGTTGTTAGAAGGTATAGAAACTAGTCTCCTAATATGGTGACTGTGACACATACAACTGGCCAGGGATTACTTCACGGCGAGGGATTCCCCAAATCAATTTCCTTTATAAGGGAGCACCCTAATATGGTCGACACACAGCTACACATTCACTGTCTCCCCCTAATATAGAAGGGACAGGAAGCTCCGTGTTTGACTCAAAGGGACACATGCCTTGCCAGCTGTGTTTACAACATATTCATGACAAGTGGCTGTCATGTGCAGTTAAGCCGACACAAGTGTTTTTTATTCCGGGAGCTTAGAATAAACAGAATTTTACAGATATCAGATATACAGATAATACTGTATTGGCTTATCAATATTAAGATCTTAATTCAAGTTAATGATGACAACAACTTTGCATGGTTATGAATTTGACTAAATTTGCCTTGGGTTTGCAGGGGCCAGCTTTTGACCAAATTATCAAAAGAAAAACTGTAAACTTAAAGAATACAAAAAGAGACCACTGTGGCTCCAAGTGACAATTATGGGATAATGTTGAATGCTAAAATCTACTATAACAGTAGTACAAGTAGAGTATTGTCCATTATAAAGTTATTTATAAAATTATAAATTATAAAGTTAGCTAAAGGTTGCTAACATTAGCGAACAACATACACTGGTCATGCCAGACCAAGAAGGAGTTTACTTAATGGAAAAAGAGTGTGTTTAAGTGTCTATAAATTCAACAAATCAATTCAAAAACAACAGATAAGCCCCTTCCTGATAAGTACAATATGTCCACATTCTCCAAAACATGCTTTGGCTGCTAAATTTTGGCCGTCACGCTGTTTGTGCTCAGAGGCCAACCAAAAGCACCGGGGAGAATGTTTGCTCTCAAAGTTCAGACTAACATTTTATTTGACTATTTCCAGACAGACCTGCATGGAAGACACCAAGATGTTGGCCTCTGCCTCGACGGCTAAAACAAACACCAAGCAAGCAAGCAAGACCAAAATTGCAGCTCCTTCACAAACAGACACCCACAGCTCATGTTTCCAGAGTTCATGTTGCCATTCTGCTCAGCATTCCCAGTATTGCAAATTCTGCACTGCACAGTTTCATGGGCTTACAGTCACTCAGAGTCACAAGTATTTGGTGTATCAATAGATTTTTGGGAATCTGACCTGCCTACCAGGTAAGAGATTGTGGTAGGAGTATCACAACAAATCCAATAAGCATTATTATTATGCACTGCCAACAAACCTTTACCCTTCTCTCAAGTGATTAAGACCTCTTTCCAAAGATCTTTGGGCAGTAAAGAACCTGGCTGTGAGAGCAGGCCTGGTTACATAAAGGCAGTAATAAGCACCCACACACAGAGAATCACAGTTTAACTACCTTACTGCGGATTAGAATCATTAGAGCAGTGGTTGTACAGTGGATGGTTTAGGAACGCACGCTATCCAGGGAACAGCACGCTGGTTATCACTCAGAACAAGAAGTTCTTTAGAAACTCCAAGGATGTCAACGTGGTCGTCCACTACTTTGGTCCAGACTAAAATATCTCATTTACAGGGATTTACTTTTATGATCCTGATTTTTCCTTTAGCTCCAACAGGTTGACCCTTTTGGCTGTTAGTGAGATGTCTTGACGACTCCTGAAAGGATTGCTGTGACATTTTATAGAGACATTCATGGTCCCCAGAGGTTGAATCCTAACAACTTTGGAAATCCTCTGACTTTTCACCTCAAGGTTGATATTTGTGCTTCTGGGTGAAATGTCTCCAACCACTGGATGCATTGGCATGAAGTTTGGCATATCCCCTTTGATGAATTGTAATTCGTTCATTTATTAATTTAATAATCTAGTGCCATCATGAGGTCAGAAATTATTTTTGTCCACCACTTTGATTTAATAAATAAAATATCTGCAAAACTAAAGAATTTCCTCAGCTGCACTTAGTGGGACTTAACAAGTGTTAGCATGCTAACAGGCCAAAGGAAATTGAGCAGGGTAAATCCAGAATGCTAAACACCAGGATGTTAGCATTGTTACTTTGAGCATGTTAGCGAGGTTGCAGACTCTTAAGTCTTGTTACAATTCAAATTACAAATACATGTGTCATTTGTAGCACAATATGCAAAACACAAATACATTTCATAATCTTAGAGCCACCTCATACTGGAATGAAGGACAGGCAGTTGTATGCACATTTCTTTTAGGGTTGAATGTACTTATTGGGTTAAGATTTTATGTCAAGAAAAAATAATGCCATATACTACAAAAGGTAAATGTTTTTTATTTTCCTCTACAGTAGTTTTAGGGAGAAGTAGATAATGTGTAAAGTCATTGTTCTCGGTTTCCCTACCTACTCAGTTTGGCTTTTTATGACTGTTTCATATAAAAGATGTAACAGACATGTCATGTGCATTAATGTTGATCTATGAGGAAGATGCTGTGATAGTACTGTAGCTTTGATATGAACAAAGAATCAGATTGTCCCAGAACACATAAGAAAAAAGTCTGGATCGATGACCCCAGCAGACACACTCTCGTGCCTTTTTTGCCTTTCATACAGTCAGGCAGTAACGTGATTACATGAGAAACTGTGGCACATGATCTGGCCTGCTTAAATTGCATCTGTAATTTTTTGAAATTAAGCGGCGTATGGATTTTATTCCGCTGCCCAAATTGGAAAACCTCATTTTCTGTGTACACTTGAGTCTCAGGCCTCAGTTCACCTCCCTCTTTCTTTTTTCTCTTACACACACAAACACACACACAGTTGCCCATAGTAAACGCACAAAGAACCACTGTATGAAATATTTAGGTCATATATACCAAAATGGCTTGAGAACAAATCAGTCTGTGGGTAGCAACATTTTCTTTTCCAGTGTCTAAATTCATCATATCATGTGTGTCATACATAAGCTTAGGGCTATTTACAGGCTGCAACAATCGGTCCTTTCTTTTAAAAACTTAATGATTCCTTCCAAGTCCAGTAGTGTTACATAACATAGTTCCATTGGAGAGGTTAGTGCGTAGATATCTGTAACCACCTACACCACTGAACTCACAGAGATTTGACAGTATGACTGCAACTGGATCGTGTAGCATCCACAAACTGGTATGTGATAACACACCTTTGCTCAGGGCACAATGAAAATCAGCCTAATAGGAATGCTGACTGGTAAGTTATATTCAGCTTCTGTTATTCACCTACTGTAGAGTCCGATCTGGTGACCAATAGGCTATGGAAAACAAAACTAGGTGTCAACTCTATGCAACTCTATTACAACTTGCAATTTGTTTTTAATAAAAGTTCAAATATTCTATTCCTCCTATTGTTGGGGACCCCCTACAACCCTACTGAAGGGTTTGGTCCCAGGACCACTGGGCAATATATTACATTTTTTATCCATGATATTCATGAATGTATGGCCTTGTTACAAAATATGCAAAATTCGGACTAATTGTGTACTGTACCCTACCCAAGAAAAGTTAGTGTTTCTTGTACCCCAGCGTTACATCAGTTGACCTCACTCCTAACCGAGTGATGATCTCCGCCTTTCAAAATAAAAGCGATATCACGTGAAAGAGTAGTGACTGGGTGGGTTTAAGGGACAGCTCAGCCAATCACCGCCTCTGTTTTGCGGCTTCCCATTCGACGATAAACATTGCGACCTGACCCGCAGGGCTTTCAGAGAGAGGCAGGGCACGTCAACGTGAATGAGGCCGAGCCGTCTCCACAGCCGCTGTTATTACTGCCTGGAAATGAGACTGGGATAACTCACCAATATTAAAGACACTCACACTATGGTGAAGCATTATCCGCTTCAAAAGAAGGAGACGCAAACCTGACGCTCTGACAGCGACCTTTACCACCGGAAACACGTTAGCTCTGGTAGCTAACGTGAGCTAGCTTAGTTAGCAGTTATATACCCTCGTTTTTTCCACGCAACTGACCTCCACCACAACACAGACGTACTGAGTGCCATTTGCTCGCTAGGTTTGGGGGTTGTTCCCCCCCCTGCTTCTTCACGTCCGCTCCCATTGTCCCCGTGTGGTGCCCCGTGGACGGTTCCCGAATATGATACATAATGAGTCAAAGAGATACCTTAGTTCATCTGTTTGCTGGAGGGTGAGTATGTTCTCATGCTGAGCTAGCTAGCACACGGCTAACTGTCGTTGCTAGCGTGTGTAGCTGCACATAGTGGGGTGTTTGTGTTGGTGCGCTAATGGTGTTGGGGGGGGTTTGGTTCGTGGCATAATGTTAACATGGAGATCCGCGTTAGCATCAGCGTGTCAGATGTCAGCTAACCAATCGTGTCCATGCATGTGTACCCGTAGGAGTAGCGCTCAATGTCACAAGTTACAATGACATTTCAGTGTGTGTGTGAATGAAATGGCTGGCTTGTGGAGGTGTGTTGTGTATTCACTGGGTCTCCGTAGCAGCTGGGACATTTCTACGTAACATAAAGTCTACGTCCGTGTATAGTCGTCTATTAGGTTTATATTGATCCTACTGTCGGTGTCATCTGTGCGTCGGCCATAACGCTGCTGCACCAAAACAAACGTGGGCAGACTGCCACTAAAAGTCACTCAGAAAACAGTGTTTAGAGGCAACAGACAGACATGTGTGCTCGGATGTGACTGATGCAACATCTAAAGTGTGTCACAGTGGAGTGCAGTCTAGTCTTTTCTGTAATACTGGTCTGCCAACACTGGGTGCTAAAAAAAAAAAACACCTGACGAATTGTGCTTCAATCTGAATGAATGTCAGCCTGAAACAGCTACAAACAGGCGGTGGTTCCACAATTCGTGTTAGACCGTGCACACAAGATAAGAAAAATGAGATGCGCGACATGTATGTGTTTTGACAGACCCAAAGCAAAATTAGGAAAAACTCTGAATCATTGTGTCCTCCGTCCTGCTAGAGAATGTCCACAATGATCACAAATAATTCTTTTTCTAGTTGTATGAGCCTAAACATAAAAAAACGTCACATTTAATCTATGTGGGACCAATCCCATCGTCGTCCATGCGTGCTGTCCCTATGCCAGTGTTTGGCGTTTTCTTTGGTTTTCACAGAAGCTGCCTGACACCCATCAGCTTACCTCTGCCAAAATGTATGTTGGCAGGACACACTCATTCTGCTTTGGTGCTGATTGAAAATTAACCCTAACTAAAGATAACTGCTGTCGCTATTGCTTTTGATATCCTCTCGTCTGGCCCTGCCCTGCCCATGCAGTCCAGTCAGGTTCACTTTATTTATGTAGTCCATGTAGATATTGTTTTTGTGTTCTCTCTTATCAGTCGTCCTTATATTTGTTATCGGAGCAGATTACTTTCCTGACATACCTGAGCTGGACATAAACCCATAGTCCAGGTATTTGTAGAAGGCGTCAGGTTATGCTTGTCTTAAGGTCTGTGTAGATGTGAAAACTTCCAATGGTTATTATTCGCTTTGTCAGTTAAGTGGTTTTTTAATAAAAGACAGCCAAATGAGAATCTCAACAACACAACAAAGCAAAACTATTTGCGGTTGATTCCTGTTTGGTTCATTCTTATATTAAAATATACATATGTGAGTTTGGAATGTGGTGTGGCACTGGACAGAAGCTCGCTGTTATTCCCCCAAGAAACACAAAAGCATTCCTGACTAGCTGTCTGTTCCCACATTGTGCTGTTTCTTGTCTGCGTGCCAGGGATCGTTCAAATTCCCACAACCGCGTCCTTGACTCCTTTATTTATGCAAGAAAAATTAAGACTGTGCACACCTTTGACATTCTGTTTCCTTCACCTTTTCCATCTCTGTCTGTCTCTTTCTGCCAGATGTGGGGGCACGGTTGGAGCCATATTGACTTGTCCACTGGAAGTCGTGAAGACCCGTCTGCAGTCATCCACCATCACCCTCTATGTGTCTGAGGTTCAGCTCAGCACTGTCAACGGGGCCAGTGTGGCCCGCGTGTCCCCGCCAGGCCCCCTGCACTTCCTCAAGTGGGTACCCAACATCATTAATCTATCAGACTGCTGTATCTTACCTCTAGGGATGAGTGTTGTTGACATTTTATTGATACTTGTGCACTCATCAATACTCTTTATCAGTCTGTTACTTTATTGATACTCTTATCTCTTCTTTTTTATTACTGAAGAATAATTGATAGATTTTTTGTTATTTAAAATGTATCTATTTATATCTCAATATAACACAATTTAGTTTCGAGAGCAGCAACAGCAATGTTTACAACAGCAAAATAATGATATAAACTCAGTGATATCTTGCTGGGAACAAATCGTATTTATAATATTACTCACATCAAAACACAGTTAAATCTGGGTACAGATATATTCAAAAGGACAAAAAATGCCTTCTTTTACACAGTTTATACACTGCCTCAGAAATAAAAATCACAAAGAGAAAATGATAATATGAACTCAGTATCGTGATTTGTATCAATTTGTGAGTTGAGTGAGACATTCTATTCCTACACCAGAAAGTCTACAAGACTTTGCTCAATCTTACATGGCATATTAGGCAAAACAGTTAGTCAGCTTACAGTTTAGCTTGTTCCTAACAGTTTGCAATTAGCTTAGCAGGTGTAATAGATTACTCTTATTTGCTTTTACACTTAAAGGTGTTATTGCACTTACAGTAACAAGACTAGTTGTCATTAACTTGAGTAATATCTTCTACTTAACCTGAGTCCATTCTCTCATTAGCTGCCCTTCTGCTCCACTGTCCACTGTGTGTGTGTTTGTGTGGTGGAGGAGCTCAGCCCAAACATTCTTCTCAGTAAAACCTGATCACTTATGGTGGTTGTTTGAGGTTGAAACCAGGATGATTGGAGGTGTTCATGTATGTGGCTAACTGTTTCTCCCCTCCACATTTGCCTTCCTCAGCAGGCACCATGTTGCTTTGTTGTTTGGCCTGGCTGCTGTCCCCCTGGCAAGGCCAACCGCTCCCTGAAACCCAACTCCTCACCCTTTGGGAAAACTATACACAGAGCAAACATCAGTTATTTTAGCCAAGCAGGAAATCTGATTACAAATCCAACTATTACTTGATTATCTTGGGAGGTATTCCTACATTTTTGATTCCTCAAGACTGTTGTCTGTCTGCTATGTCAGGCCTTTTCCTATTTTTTTCTCCACTTAGTAAAGTATCTCTTTGATTTGGGTCGATTGCCAATTGTGATATTGAAGGAAATTAGATCCGCTCCATAAGGAAGAGAACGGCCTGGTCTCTTCTAAAGAGGTCATGTTCAGGCTGCTCAGAGCCTCTGGAAAAACTGTGTTTGATGGCACCATGCCACTTCTCAAATTCACTGAACCAGTCCACATTTAAATGAAGTGCACTGTAGCAGTAGAAGCTTTGCTCCGTAGGCTGGCAGTATAATCCCTGGTTTTTTTGACATGCTTCAGTTGCTAAACTGGACAACTTTTGCATATTCCTAGGAAACTGGCTTATTATATATCTTAGATGTTTGTTCATCATTATGCAAGGCTTGCCTATGTCGTATTTATTTAAAGTTACAACTCATTATTTTATCTAATGCAGTCTTAATATTCAAATCTAAAGTAAACTTGTGTCCCGAGATCTTGTTGTGCTCAATACACCCCACAATACAAATGTGATGGAAGGAATATCTGACTACTTACAGTTTTTCTATTCTTAGATCCCTGCTAGTTTTAAGGCTTTGAATGTAGGCTAAAGTTCCTCCTGAAAGTGGGTGGACAGGAAAGAGTAAGATTTTTTTTCTGTTGGCAGAATGAAATGAGTGAATGAATGAATGTCCATTAGATATCATGGCAACCTCCCCATTACATTTTAATATTACTTGCACAGATGGTCAAACTTTGGCTTGATGGTGGTGCAAGAGGAAAAATCAGGGTCCCCAAAAGGTAGTATTGAAGCCTGTAGTTTGGCATTACTGTTGCAGGAAACAATGGTCACACACAATCTCGTATTACAGCTAAACAGTACACTGAAATATGTTTCAGAATCTGGATCCATATCTGATCAGCACTTCCTAGTTTGACAGTTGGATCTGAGTTTCGTACACTGCTGGATAGAATGACCTGTCAGTCATAAGGTAGCCACGCCTTTACTCTAAATTGGACCATAATTTACTGAACATCATGCTGCATGGAAGAAGACTTAAAACTAGCTACTAAATCAAGTGAGCAGTCGGGTAATTTCTCCTTAAGAGTGCATGCATTTTTTATTGCAGCCAATGGAGCTCCCCCTGCTGGCCATTACCTAGAATGCAGGTTTAAGAAACTTCTGCGTTGGCTTCACGTCACAGACCCGGAAGCTCTGTCCATTATATACACTGTCAATGGTATCGCATCACCCGTGTATATGCACATAGCATGTGCGTCTCCATGCGCATCCTAGAGAACAAAGTGGTGACCACATTGCTCCAGAGTGAAAAATAGTGGAAAAGTCCACAGGGAAGCTTTAAATATCCATACCAAACTGCACGACAATTGGGTTAGTACTTTTTAAAGCATCCTGCTCTGGACCTGAGTGTTTAATAGACTGACATTACATTCACCAAGATGAATTGTTGCCCGTTATCTTTGGGATTATGATTGGAATTTAAACCATACATTGTTAGACCAAGAGAAATTGGATAAAACTGGTAGAAAAGTAGTGTATTCGCCAGTAAGAAGTAATACCCTAAAGCGTGTATGTGTTCTTGGTGGTAGAATCCTAATGTTCATTTTTCTCTGTGTTTGTGTGTTTCGGATTCAGGTTGATTTTGGAGAAGGAAGGACCTCGTTCTCTCTTCAGGGGCTTGGGGCCAAACTTGGTGGGTGTGGCACCTTCCAGGTAAGCTGTCATCTTCATATGCTTAGCTATGTTTGACTTGAAAGACAGTGACGCTATTAATGCTATCTTAAAGTAAAGAGATTCTCAGTCAATTAATAGTAAAAGTCGTGATGGAAATGGAAATTGACAAATTGTGTCTCCAGTGTCAATATTCCTCTGCACAAGGAAGACAGTAACACAGAATGATTTCTTCTGTTTAGTACTGAAAATGGTAATTTGAACAAAATATACTACAGAAAGTGAATCAGAAATTTTTCAAATAATCGATTCTTTTTTGCTACGTTTTCAAGCAAAATTCTTTAAAATAAACTGAAAATATTTGGGTTTTGGATGAATTAAAGACAAGCGTCTTTAAGACATCATGTTGGACTTTCTTTTTACCTTCTTTTGCACATTATAACCAATTAGTCGATTAAGATCTACATTTCTGAATATTATTTTGATGTCATTATTTTTCAGTAATGACTAGAGTTGCAACAATTAATCATCATGAATTGGTTATCAACCAATAAATTGATCGCCAACTATTTTAATAACCGATTAATTGTTTTGAGTCATTTTTTAAAGACAGAATGTCATAACTCTTTGATTTCAGCTTCTATCAAAATGTGACTGAATATCTTTTGGTTGTAGACATTTGAGGACATCACTTGACCTTTAGGAAGCACTCGTCAACATTTTTCACCATTTTCTGACACTTTATGGACCAAATGACTCATTGAATAATAGAGAAAATAAGACTCGAAGTCTGCAGCCATGGTAGCAGCCCTGTTAGGCTGCGGCCCTCATTCCACACTTGGGGAAAAAAGTAGCTAGACACATAAAAAAAGATAGAGAAAGGTCATGTTGCTACAACAAAACAAATCAGCTGGTAGCTGCTGTGAATAGACCTTTTCCACAACAGA
>NW_023340257.1:5069541-5072840 GCF_004916995.1 Morone saxatilis | reverse complement strand
GATAGCTGTTTTCCAGTTAGGTGACTCCTTTCCAGGTTACTGGGATCGTGCAAGCTCTCTGGCTGGCATGGACACTTAAAGAAACTCATTTTTAATTGTATCAGTTACTCCCGTGCTTAGGATTGAGTTCTTTACGTTAGGGCCGTAACTAAACAAAGGCCTAGGTTGCCCTATCTTATCCTTTTCTAACATTGCTTTAATATCAACTGTTACACAATGGTTGCTGTTTCAGTCCCATCTGATGTGTGTTAGTGGCTCAGTACTGTTTCTGGGCCTTGTTTTTCAGGTAGACATGGCTGTGAGAAACTGGTATTATGTAACCACCACAGGGCTCCTTGAGGTTACTTGGTGACAAAGAAGCATTAGGGATAGATGCTCATTTAGGTCTCATTCATCTTCCTGGCTTTCTCAGCAGTTTCTGCTCTGAAACACAGCAACAGCAGCAGCTTTTCAGACAGTATTTGTTCTGTGTCTTGGAAATAATGTTACTGGCTGCAGTTAGGTAATTACAGTCATGATCATTAATTACCCCTCAGTGGTAGTGATAGGCACAAAGTGGGAGCTAATGGCAGTGGGCGGCGGCTAATGCTGCAGCAAGCAGGTGCCAGTGCTAGGCGTATGTAGAGTGTTTTGTTAGCATCTTACATCAATGAATGCTATTGCAGTGGGACGTGGAGGTGAAGACAACAAGGCTTCCTGAGCTGTGACGCAGATTGAAAGATTAATGTACACACAGACACTGTCTTATAGTGTGACTGATGAGCTTCAAGTATCATTAACCAGAGGAAAAACACACTTGTATTTAGCCACAAGAAGGAACATGATCATTATGACCTTTTTAATTAGTGAAAACAAATGAAGTCGTGTGCTTTTTGTACTGAATAGTCTCTTTGTCTAACTAGGCTGATTTGCTGAGACTGTTGGTTCTGCTCTCGGCTGTACACTTAATACATTTTTAAAGCTCATTAAGCTGAACCTGACAAGGGGACAGTTTTACTTGTTAATGTAGTGTAATTAATAAGCTACATCTCTACCTGAGGCACATAGTTGGCTGAGACTAATTAACCCTTACACTAAAACACAAAACACTGCATATATAACATGTTTTGCCTTGTACTGGTGTAACATATACCGACCCTTTTTGTCTTTTCACTCCCAACAGAGCGATCTACTTTGCTGCTTACTCCACTGCCAAAGAGAAACTGAACGGTGTGTTGGAACCCGACTCCACACAGGTACACATGGTGTCGGCTGGAATGGCAGGTAACTATATATGTAAGGTAACAGGTTCACGGCCATGCAAGGCTTTTTAACACGACGGAACCTAGCGAACGTTTCCATCACGCTTGTCAGAAATGGAGGTCTGATTCAGTGCCGGCAAGCTTAGATAAACAGTGGCGTTACATATAGGATCAGGCTCGTGTAATCTATGTACTTTAGGGTAAACTGTAAGCAGTGGTAGGACCAGTTTGTGTTGTGAAATCGTAAATTATTTCACAAACCAAGTGCACCGCCCTCATCGTGAAGACCCTGTGTATTCAAAAACAAGCTTATCCAGTTTCCCCTCACCTTTCGCCCAGATATACTAGTCAGCAGTCTTAAAACAGCTCAATGGAAAAAACAAGCATGTGAAAAGGCCAGCTTTAAATACTAGATTCAATAATATTGTCTGACACTTTGTTTGTCAAGGGTAGGTTATCTTGACATGAGAGCATCATGTCACTCTGAACCAGCTTGGAATGCCGAGCCCTTAAAATGTGGGTCAGTCAGGTTCAATGTAGCGCTGCTTTTAGTACACCACGACTAAGACCTTTCAACAATCCCTAGTCAAGGTCAGCATTTGTCAGCACATATCTCCCCACATATTCTGCAGTGTGACAGGTGATGACAGTGCAGCGATTAATCTCGATACACGATACCTACAGCAGAGGTTAGGGCTGGCGTCTGCCATGGCTAACAATGGTCGTACTTACTTTCTACCACTTATCCACCTCGCAAATGCAGGATTGGTCAAGCTGTAATTTGCACACATGTCCAAACCATCCTCAGAACTTGGTGTCATTTGTGTGTGTTTGATTGTTTAATAGTTTTAGCAGGCTACATAGCAGTTAACTATTGTTTATATTTATATATTAAGGGATTTTCGTTTAAACTAACAAGACCTGAGCTGTATTCTGTCCCTTCTGCTGTCTTGGTGGGGGATGATCATTTCACGTGAGGTTGGGTATATGGTGGGTTAAATCATGTGTTAGTGGGACAATGGGAAGTAAAATGGTTGCATGCCGGTCATTTTGCTACACACAAGCCTGTGTCTGTTTTAGGCTTTAACTCTACCGTAGCTCTCCTCTCGCAAAGGGCATGAGACCCCCACACCACCAGGGGTCTCTAGCTGCATCTGTGAGGAGTTACTTGGGTCTGCGTGAGTACTCACCACAGATCTGTGCTTCTTTTTATATCTGGTTACTCTCTTTCTTTCTCTGCCTGCCTGTCCTCTACACCATTACCATCTAGGCCATTGCATAAGAAGGTTTTTTTATTTAGATTTTTCACAGCTGTTTGCACGACATTTCATTTTTATAGCACTCAGTTGCTTCCCTACTAGCACACATAGGATAGTGTATAGAGAGGCTAGCTTTCTCTCTCTAAGCTGCCTTTGTGACTTGTCATTTTATTAAAAGAACATTTCTACATTGTTATAACTACCAAAATGAATGCAGCTTAAAGAACATTTACATCTTACTTAAAGTGTTAGTTTGTGGACACTTTATTGTACCGCTGGCAGCTTGATTAGTAGTATTTTAGATTTGAACAAAATGTAATCCTGTTTTTTTTTCTTCCTCAGGTTTTACAGCCATCACAGCAACCAATCCAATATGGCTCATAAAGACCCGTCTACAGCTGGATGCAAGGTAAATACGACAGTGTCACTAGGGTGTGAGCTGATGCGCTATTATGTGCCCGTTGACATGTTTTTCATTCATGCAAATCCACATGACCACAAAGGAACTCTCACGTCATGTCACTGTGTGCTCTTAAAGGGACAACTAAAGGGATTCTCCTTCATATCATAAAACCAGCTGTACAAAAAGATCTGTTGTGGATCTCTGCACCTCCACACTTGTCCAACTCCCTGTGCCCCCCNNCCCCCCCCCCCCTTCTCTTCTCATGCACACTTTGTGTTTTAAACACAAACAGTAATGATCCAGCTGTAATTTAATATAGGAGTTGTTGTGTTTAGTTGTTTCAGTGAACGTGGTCATGTTCAGAACAGTTAGTCCTTTAACTTGTTACCATTCTTG
>NW_023340257.1:5068970-5069522 GCF_004916995.1 Morone saxatilis | reverse complement strand
CTTGTCTCAGGAATCGAGGTGAGCGAAGGATGAGTGCGTTTGAGTGCGTACGGCGGGTGTATCAGACAGATGGCCTGCGAGGTTTCTACAGGGGAATGTCGGCATCCTACGCCGGTATCTCAGAGACTGTGATCCACTTTGTGATCTATGAAAACATCAAACGCCGCCTCCTGGAGGCCAAGGCGCCGCAGAACATGGACGAGGAAGAGGAGACGTCTAAGGACGCTTCAGACTTTGTGGGAATGATGCTTGCTGCTGCCACCTCCAAGACCTGTGCCACATCCATCGCTTATCCTCACGGTAAGAGTTTCATATGATTAGCGGTTAGCTGACGTCGGCTGAGTTATCGGTTCTTCTCCTTCAAGCCTTCCCTTTCTTCCTGACTTTGCAGAAGTGATCCGCACCAGGCTACGCGAGGAGGGCACCAAATACAACTCCTTCTTCCAGACTCTAAAAACAGTGCCCAAAGAGGAGGGGTACCGCGCCCTGTACCGTGGCCTCACCACCCACCTGGTACGACAGATCCCGAACACCGCCATCATGATGTGCACC
>NW_023340257.1:5059194-5068870 GCF_004916995.1 Morone saxatilis | reverse complement strand
CTTAGACAGTATGTGTAACCCTGCCCCTGTTCGGAGACGGAGAAAAAAGAATGAGAGCTACTGCACACCAGCTAGCACAACAACCTGCTCGCCGGAAGAGGACGGAGACAGCGCGATGACCTTTGTCTCAGTGACGCGAGTGGTTGTTAAAAATAAGTTGGCAGTTTTGTTTTATAACCAAAGGGTCTGGCACAGGGAGGAGGAAGAAACCTCATGTCGGTTTAGGGATCTGGGTTTAGCAGTGGCAAAGCAATGGTTGCCCTATTTTCATTTTGATTCCATCCTTTTCCTCCCCTCAGTTATCCACGTCGCCTCTGGAAGCTCAGATTCTGAGTGCCGAAGAGAGAACCTGAGTTACAGTATATTCTGCCTCTAACAATACTAATAATGAAAGAGAAGTACAGTAATTCCAATCCTTACTACCTAGTGGATAGAAGACCTCCCTCCAGCTGTAGGCTTTGGTGTCACGCTGATGATTAGTCTTTAAAAAAATTTGCATCCCTCAGAGTGCCACTAGAGGACCAGAATACAGAGACGGCAGAGTGAGCCGAAGCATCTGACGAGAGGAGATCAGTGCTCGAGGGCTGTTTGAGGCAGGATAAACAGAGGAAGATGGGGGAGGGAGGTGAATGGGAGATGTGCCTTGTGTGAAAACGTGATGTAGATTTAATATGCACAATGGCTGCGGGAGGAGGCGGAGCTCTGGTTGACCTGTAAGAACAGGGCGTAGAAACGAAGAGTCCATACACTGGTACTGTGATTCAAGGCGGCCTTAGTGAACCTTTTACATATTGTAAGCCACATAGACACTCTCACCTAAAGGTTTTCAGCATCCCCAGTACTGGTCGCGATGTCCTCATAATTCAGGAATTTACATGCGTTTTCCAGCTCTTTACACTAAATACCTACATAATATCTGCTCGCTAAGTGTGTATGTAATGACATCGACCACATGAACCTGTGCGTGTTTGTGTTAACCACGTGTGGAAGGAGAGTCATCGCTAAGGTCAGATGGAGGGTAAAAAGTCCCCAAACTAAAGCAGAATATAATCCACCAATCTAACTACTGGAATGTAAATAAACAGGAGGAATAACTTCACTAAAGGCAAAGAAGTAACACTGATCCATGTTGTGATTTGAAAATATTAACAAATTTTAACAAATTGTAATACTGATAGATATTAAAATACCTACATAACGTGATTGTGTTGCATTTGTCTGCCCAGTAACGGCGACATGCAGACATGTAGTGCGTTTTCTTTAGAGGAGAGGGGATTTTGCCTGTTAGTTGTTACCTGTTTAACAAATAACGGTGTTGTTCTTATAGCACTTTTCAATGTCTTTCTCTAGGATCCTCATCTCGATTTGTCTTTTCCTCAGTCGGAGAACCCAGGCTAGTTTTTACAGGCGAGGACAATCCTCTTGAGTTTACTCTGGAAACTTGTACAGTTTAGCCAGTGTGTGGAGGAAGTGGCCAGGAATATGCTCTTCATAAGCGCACATTAATTAAATACAGACCAGTATAACAAAAAATAACACAAAAAAAAAAAAACTGTAATATTTTGTTGTTTCCCTTCCGTTGTTGTTGTTGTTGATGATGAAAACAAAATAACTGCATTTCAACCGTTTTAAAAACTGAAACAGCTTTTTTGTTTGTCAGTGTTTTATGTGCTCTTTCATGAAGTCAATGTCTTGGAATGGAAAGGTACTTTTTTTTTTTTTTTTTCATGTCATGTTTAAAAGACAAAAGCAGTGTTTTGCTGTCACCTCATTTATCCTAGCAACCCTAGAAGTAACTTTCCTTCTGCAGTCACATGACACAAGAACCTAGCCTGTTGATAAGTGTACATTTTCACCACAAACTGCAAGCTGTAAAGGGCATGGCTTGGCCCACAACGCTAACACGAATGATCATCTCACGATAACAGCGCGGGCTGTTGCCGTTATCCTGCAGCCTATTTGAACTCACACTGATAACTTATTCAAACACTCAACGCTCTGTAGGTCAGAGTGCTGGCGTGCAGCAGTGAGCATGCCCGCCTCCTGTGGAAGGGCCGGGCTGTATTTGGGCGTAATATGCAGCTCGACAATGCTCGCTTTCTCATTGTACTTGAGATTGCAGAAGAAGCTTCCCCGCCCCCCTCCCAAAATAAAAAAAGCCTCGGATGCTTTTTTCCACTGGAATTTTTGACGTGATCCTCAATGTGAACACTTTTGAGTTTTACAGCACGCATGAAGGATGCATTAGATTAGCCTCATTGTGCAGATCTTTGCAGAGATGTATTAATGCTCATACACAGTACCGTCAACACACACTATTGATGATGTACAGATATAGAAGCCCATGGGTGACCTCTGTTACTGCTAGACAGACAGTCTATGCATGTAGTGTGAGTTGAGTGTACGTATCGATTAAAGGGTCAGTTCACTTAAATTCACAAAATGTATGTATTTTTTTATTTGGGTGAAATGACCCTTTAACAGTACAGTTATATGCGTCTCTTTCACTTGTATCATATGATGCATTATTCCCTGCATCCCATGGTTATTCTTTTGCACCTACAAGTTTGCATTGCGTGCCAGTTAAATGTGTGTATGTGTGTGTTTTGCGTGCGCTTGCTTTAAATGACAATCGCATGTCATTCAGTCGTATCCTGTGTGTAAGAGACCATAGGAGTATGTGTGCTTTCAGAAGAAGAACTGCAAACAGTGTTGTTTTTATCTTTTTAAAATAAATTGTTGCCTTTTCCTGACGCCCTTTGTTTTTTTCCATGTTGTCACTGATGAGCCCGCTGTGAGGGTGGCTCGGTCTATGCATTCTCTCATAACCTGTTTTTTGTAAAACCAAAAGCCAATAAAATGGAAAGAGTGCAAGTGTATTTGAGTGTCACAAATCTTACTTAGAACTTAAAGGAGCGGTGTGTATGATTTAGTCGCATCTAGCTTTGAAGTTGTAGATTGCAGCCATTTGAATGCAGCTCAGCTTTCCAAGCGTGTAGGAGAAACTACAGAGGCCAAAAAATGTGTCTAGAGCCAGTGTTTGGTTTGTCCACTCTGGGCTACTGTAGAAACATGGCTGACTCAAAAAACAGTTCATTGTAAGGAAACGAAAACATAACAATTCTTATTTTCAGGTGATTATACACTAATGAAAACATACTTCTCAATATTCTAATCATTTCTGCCAATAGATCCTCCTAAACGTTACACACTAGACCTTTAATGCTGTGACTTGATATCATTTTTCTCAGCTGCTTGTCACCTCAAATGGAAATTCTCAGATTCATTGCTCATTTTCTCACTTTCTATGCATTTCTTGTTGCTTTCACACAGAATTCAAATGTACCGATACCTTCAGCTGACCCAGTGGTGCATCGAGTTAGTGTCGGTGAGCCGAATGGGTTACACTGCTTTTCTTTTGACTGTGTTACTCTCAGACGTGGTTATCAACATGCTCATTGTGTAAGTCTTTCCATGCAGAATATTAAAGCCAACTGTCAACATTTCAAACATATTTTTCATTATTTTCAGTAATCCTGTAGTGTCCTATAAAGCAGTGATTCCCAAACGGGGAGTATGTGCTGTTTAGTGTGTGAAAACAAGTTGGTTAGTAAGCAGAGACGTCTAAAGTAGTGGGTAACTGTTCGAAATACAAAAAGTAACAAATACTTTGTTGAAAAAGTTAGTTAAAAATTTGTATATAATTGTAAAAATCATCTGAAAATGGATAAATGCTGGAAATAGCCAAAAGTAACAGATACGTGGTTGAAATGAATGGATAACTAGTTTTTAAAAAAGTTATCTAAAAAAGGATAAATGGTTGAATATCCAGCTTGTGCCATGCGGAGTGCAAATGTTAAACCCACCAAAAGGCGGACAGAAAAATATATTCTAATATGCACTTTTCTGTATAGTCAATAGTGTTAAATGACTAGTTTAAAATCAGTGAACACATTTGGAAGATGATTGGTGGTGTTCTTGAGTTCACCTGACAGGACTGTAGGGGTACGTCAGGAAAAAGGATGGGGAGCACTGCTATAAAGAGGTGAGTGAGTGAAACCTGCTGCCTGAGGCCAAAACAATGCTGAATGAACAGAAATAGTACAGCTATAGGACACCCTGCTTAAAGAGGTTTGCAAGTCTATGTGAATAGAGAAGGAGGTATTGGAGGGGATTTACATTTTATTTCTAAATAGTTCCACATTTACGTGAATTTGTTCTACTGAGACATTTGTTTTACCCTACGTTTTACATTACTGTTACAATATATGAGGTACAAGGTTAACAGGAGACTCAGCTGAAGCAGACGTTTGGCTTTCAAACTGTCTAAGTCTCAATGAGAGATGACATAGAGCAACTCAATGTTTTAGTCCTGTTATACTGACACAGTTCCTTACATATTTTACTGCCTTGGCCTAAGCGGTGATTATTCACTGTTTAAACGTTATAATGTTTTGAGTGAGTTACGGCCTCTTGCAGGACAAATGAAGTGTTGCGATGGACAGCGCAGAGTCAGTGTTTCCAGAATTGTGTCTGTGTCTCTGAATATGTGCTTGAGAAATTGAGAAAATTGGAAGATGCATTTAATGTGAAGCAGCCAGATGGAAGTAGATTTCCAACCACCAGGTGGTGATGTTGACCTGCTCAGCTCCTGTAGGGGGCTTCTTCTCGCACACCATCAGCTCAGTGGAGCAGATACTGAAAGATGACAGCCTGCTGCTGCTTCATTCCTCAAGCCAAAAGATGGGAGAGTGAAGAAATGACCCAATCCCAAATGCCTAACTGCACCTCAGACACAGTTGTGACACGTGACAACAAGTGAGGCAGACAGCTACGTGTACATTTTGCCAACTAAAGCATAAATTGAAGAAAAAGAGAGACTGGATGACAAAAAGATGCCAGATGAATGATGGCATAGCCTCAGCTGTAAAACACATTTACCTAAATCACAGCTCATTTCCTGGCCTGAACAACAACATCACATCATCACATTAGCTCCAGCAGGACCAGTCTGACTCAGACACCGCATGTATTTATTTTGTGTCAGACTGAAAGGGAGGAGTGTGTTCCCAAAACATGTTCCGCAATCTGCCAGCTACGCCAGTGTTCTTGGAATAATACAAAGTGCCTCGGGGTGTTGGTTGTGCCTCACTTTTAAATTGAGCATTGGGGACACACGGCAGGAAGCGACAGCAGAAAACCTGATGGAGCCGGTACAGTGTTATGACGGGCACCTTGTTTACCTCTGAACTGGAGTGGAAGGGAAAGGAGGGCAGAGAAGGAGACAGAAAAATGTTCCGTTTCCTCCGTCTCTGACAGGCTTTTGGCTCTGTGCTGTGCTGTGGTTTCTGTTAATCATGAAAAAAGGAGTTGGAGTGATGTGTGAAGATTAAAGTCGGCTTTTTTCCAATCTTTACATACATATCAAGCTTTTCCTCTTATTGCTTTGGTCTCTTTTGTGTGGCTTATTGCCTTGGCACACGCTTTCCAATTTCCACTTTCACTGAAGTGATTTCTCATTTCTGAGGTACTGCAGCATGCATCTGGTCAAACCTGAAACAACAGAGGCTGATCTGTGCTCACTTTTAGGCCTTATAGGGATTGTAGCTCCACACTGGATGCTACATTTCCAGGAATACAATTTAGTAGCGTCCTGCATTAGAACCTCCCAGCCTGGTAAATCTTTCAAAGTTCACACCCAAGTTCATAACACAGTTCTCTGTTATAAATACAGAGTCAAATTCCATGTAATCCTGATGACATCATTGGGGTTATTTATTATACTCTAACTATACTCCATTTCTGCCAACATACCTTTCTGAATGTTGGCAGAAATGGAATATAATAGTTATAGGTATGTTTGTGTGTTTGTAGGATCACCAGAAAAAAAAAAGTTGTTACCTTAGAATGAGCCATTTATATCTACAGAGGGTCCTCTTCCACGGAGTCCGCCATGTTGAACTGCCATGTTTCTACCGAAGCCCAGAACAGACAAAGCAAATGCTCTAGATAGGTCACTGCAGTCTGTAACTTCACTGCTAGATGCCACTGAAAGCTGCACACTGGTCCTTTAAAGACACAGTGAAATGGAAAATAAAATGTAGTTTTATTATTGTTTATTTGGCTGTTATTCCGCTAAAACCTTGTTTACATTTTCCTAAAGATCGCGGTTGTGTGGAAATAATGAATTATTTTCTCCCTTGTGTAACAGCGCGTGGGTGGTACCCAGTTCTCTCTTTGATGGTTTGGATATGGAGCATCTGCCAAGCCATCACAGCCCCACACATATTCGGTTTCACTCCAAAATACGGCATGTTACGAAACTTAAAGGCGCTACCATTTCACACGCAACTTTACATAAAAAAACCATAAAAAATAAAGATTCTAAATGCTGAAACATGTTAGCGCCATAAGTGGAGCGTCAGTGAACCGACCAAAGACTTGTTTTGCCTTAATGTCAGTTTTGTTTTAGAGTGTATATTTTGTTATGTAATTTATGTGCAAGAAAGAAATCTTGTAAAAGTTGCTAACATTAGTCACCATATGCTAGTGGTCATAGCAGACCAAATAAGGCTTTAGCAACAATACCCCTGAGTGTATTGAATTGAGCAAGACTGCGATTTATTAAATTTGACATTTCATCTTTACGAGGAAGAATGTGTTGTTACATACCAGTAGTCTTTCTTTAAAAAGCTCTCTTCAGAGCCACATAAGCCAACAGATACTTGGTCTGTATGTGTCATTTATCTCAAACAATGAAATCTTTCAATGATGCTATCTAGGCTACAAATAGGGTGACAAGCTTAACCAACCCCTTGACAGTTCATCATCCATTTTCTGAAATCTCTGTCCTTCCACACCCTTAGAGACTTTGTATGTCCACATTGTCTCCTGCGCTGCCTCATTCTGACCCCAACCGGTAATTGGAGTCTCTCGGTGGTGTCTAGAGACAGTTTCCCCCAGCTGAGTCACTGACTGGCTGAACACATGAACTTCAGACCGGCGCAGAGCAGTCTGTGTAGCGCAGGCCTGTCTGTCTGTCTGCTGCAGCTACAGCCGAGGGTGAAATACTCGGTAGCTTGGAATCGTGAGCAGCGAGGCTCCAGACTCAGACAAACAATCCACGCTCTCTTACTTTAGATATCTGCCCCGGCCCACACTGCTGAAGTGGAAACAACAGCTACAGCATATGGCAGACATGCACAAGGCATTGTGCACACCACATTGCATGCATGGATTAAAATGGAAATGCATTCGATCTGCCTCCCTCACTCCAGTTTTGTTATTTTCCAAGCACTTAACTTTTAGTTAGTGGTTCTGGGATCATAGGGATACTGTAAAGTCTCCTAAATACGTACATTTTCACGTCTAAGTTGTGTGGTTGTCTTTTTTTCTTTTCTTTTTGTCACTAAGCCACAGGTTGTACTTATGCTGCATTAGTATCATAATTATGAGCAGCTGAGTGGGAAAAACCATTCAGGTCAGCCTCCGATTTGTAATTGTAATTCTGAGCTGGAGATATTGGGGATTTCTGACAGCTCCGATATTTCCCACTTGCCGAAAACTGCCAAAAGACCGCTGGCAACCTGGCTGCAACACCGCCATTGCTGCCAGTTAAACGAAATCCAATAATATCATTACTACAATGGATTCAGCTCATTTGAAAGGAGATATAATACGCTACTTGTCTGAATCTGCCTCCCCTTGTTAACAAACCGCAACAGAACATGCCAATTTAGGTTTTTTATCTGGTTTGACTACACTAACAACGAGGCCAACCATTAACACTCACAAGTCAGAATAACGGGAGGTTTTCCCGTTCTTTCAGTCCGGCCCATTTGGCATGAATACATCATATACAGGCACAGAACTTGTTAAGCGTTCTCTCACACAGAGACGCTTCAAAACGCCTTGGCAAAGAGCGGTGGGGAAAAAATAGCTGGTGTGCCTGTGGATGGGCAGCGTGTGCAGATATGGTTAACAGAAAAAATGTATTGAAGCAGACTCTAGATGAGAAAACTCTTCATTTCAAGGAGGTGGCTAACAGAGCTCTCTCACAGTCAAACATCAAGCTAATTAGCTCGCTAGCTAGCCTATTTGGCAGTTGACGCGTTTCTAGCGCGCCGCTAGTCTCTGTGTGATTGCCCAATAACAGTTGGCTAATTAGCACAAACACAAATGACAGCAGAGGCTGATGACATTGTCATTATTTTGTCATAAATATGTCAATGTGAAGTTTTAATCCTAATGATTGTGCTAAAAGTAAAGTTAAGGAATCACAAAAAATACACTTTTTGAGGTAAACGTGAATGTTTGTACCACATTTCATGACAATTCTAAGAGAGACAAAACCAACAATGTGTTGCCAGACGAGTAGTCAGTCATTTGTTGTCTGGGAACCACGAATGTTTGTGCTAATCCATCTAGCAGATGATATTTCACTGGGTAAGTGAAATGTTTGACCTGCTGGCAGCGCTAGAGGAAAAGTCAGGGGATCACCAAAGTCAGTAGGATTCATCCTCTGCATGGACACTACGTATGTCTGCACAAAATTTCAACCCATACAAAAAGTTGTTGAGAGGATTCTAAACCAAACCAAGAGAAATGGTCCATAAACATAGTGCAACATTGATTGTCCAGAAACACACAGACACAGACAATGTGAACATTTGGTCAGTCAGTCTGGTGACTTTGGACTCAAATGTGAATTCAAATGCATCCACAAAGAACACTTAACTTTGGCCATGTTTGAAACCTCCCCCTGCTGTGGTGGGCTGTGAGAAGCACACTGGCTCGGGTGAATTCAGGGACATCTCTCTGTGGCACACACACACATACACAAATCACCTACATATGGGAGGCAATGTGAGGGGAAGTTCAGCCAAGTTGAGACAAAGTACCCCCCTTTATTTTCTAACAAGCAGAACTGCTCGTGGTGATTCAGTGACATTGTTTGACTGTCAGTACACCATCCAATTACGAGCGGCTCCACAATCGGTCCGGGGAGAGGGAGACCCACAGGACGAAAGACGTGACACGTGAGCCAGCCAAGGAAGTGGCAGGAGAAAAGAGAAGGGTAGATGCAGGGGGAGGCGAGGCAGACAATGTAATGAAAGGTAGGGAATAAAAACATCTGATGCAAAAGTGTCTGTCGGAGGACTTGGGAGGATTCGGTGGGGACAGCCACGGCAGCTTCCTCTGAAGTCAGCACTGAAAAGCAGGCAGACGGGCAGACACACCAGCATCCACACTTGCACTCTCATTCACAAATATTAGATGCTCTTAAACAACACCAAATCCACTGCACACACACAAACACACACACACAGCATGGGAGCTCTGAGTCATGTTAAGTTCTGTTTCACTGAGATCAACTTTCTTTATAAGCAACAGACAATTTACTGCTTTACTTTCGGTTTGCCAAAGTCAGTTTTCTTTCCCTGAAGCTTAGACAGTTTACTTCACAATTTACTTTAATTAAAATAAACTTTTCTTCACAGAAGTGAACCAATTGCTGAGATATAGGCCCTTAAAATCAAGAAGGCCTCACAACCCCCCATGAAGCTTTTCATGGGGGCTTTTCAGTGGTCCCCAACCCCCAGGTTTTTTTTTTAACTAATTAATACTAATACTACTCTCCTATCTAGAGCTGGAGCCAAGAGACTGTTAGCTTAGC
>NW_023340257.1:5038465-5059185 GCF_004916995.1 Morone saxatilis | reverse complement strand
AAACAGCTAGCCTGGCTCTGCCCAGAGGTAACTCCCAGCACCCTTAAAGCTCATTATCCTAATAAAACTAATTACATATACTGTGTTAATTAGAGGTAATGGCAGGCAGCTATTTCCCCCTGATTCCAGTCCGTATGTTAAGCTAAGCTAACCCCCTCCTGGCTCGAGAGTGGTATTGATCTACTCATTTAACTTTGGGAGAGCAAATGAATAATGTTGAACTATCGCCTTAATGACTCACTGCAGAGGAGCGAAGAAAATCAACTGTGTTTTACCCTGACAGGCAAGTGGTCTCTGCTGTGTTAAACCCATCAACTTCAATACTCCAGTTCTCTTTGGAATTGATTTGAGGCCAGCTGCTCTGGGAGCCAGCGGACTAGTTTTCACAATGAGCTTAATTTCATCCAGGCCTTTATTATTGACTTAGCCCGCTTGCTCATGTTTAAACCTGCTGTTGATACTGTTGTAGGTGAGATACAAATAGATGCGTCTCATAATTGCACTGGGACAAAGGGAAGGGGATTGATATTGAGAAAATAGCAAAATGAAGTCGTCAGCACTGGCAAATCAGTATGTAGCACCCTTAATGTTGAACTGTAGCAGAAGGACACGGACACTTTAGCCCTAGGTGACCCCTATTAAACGGCAGCCAGAAACCTGCCAGGGATTAACTGCCAGCTGGTACAGATCATGAGGCATCATTATCCAAAAAGCAAGAAAATACTAAGAAAAATAGTAGTAAGAAAATTAAGTCATAAGAACAAATATAACACATCCTGTTTTTGCAACAACCCGATATGTGACCCATTGATTAACACACTAACAATAAGACAGTACATATCCACCGATAATACCCATCTGTATTCATGAAAAACAAGACAAGAACAGCAATTCATTATTTAGGCCCCAGGATACTCAGTCTGTAGTGAATCCAACAGGCCTCTCTTTGGAGACGTTTCCTCTCCTCTATCCTCAATACCCATGAACTCCATGGCCCGCAGAATTAAGTGTCTACAGGAGACTTTGCATCCTTATTTTCTGATGCTCTTCTGCTCAGAGATCCTAAATCTCAATTCCCTTTTTGTCTTGCCCACGCAGCAAACCCCACAAGCACATTTCATCAAGGCTCTTTCAGCCAGACAATAAAACTAAAAGTGTTACATACTTACTCTATTTTGTAGATCTGCATCCATCATAATCTGAAGACATTTGGGCACACCAGTTCTTTAGTTTGAGCTGTTAATATTGTTAAAAGACTAGATTATCAGATCAGCGTTCGGTTAGGTAAGACTTGCTATACAATTGCACAACTGTTTACATTATGCTGTGGGTTGGGTCACAGCGATTACAGTGAAACAACTGAGCAGTAACCACACTTAATTCAAACAAACCCTAGTGTTGATGTCACAGTTGTGAGCCGGCCATAAATCCAGCTTCTTTTTTTTTATTTGAAAGTGAAGATCAAAATAAAGTAAGCACAGTAATCAAGGACATGGGAAAGTAAAAGTAGGTTTCATGTAAAGATTACAATACAAACTTATCTCCTTATATACGCTTAATATAAAATGACATAGAGTCAGTGTGTCTGAGTAGAACTGGGAAGTAATGCACTTGTTATTCAGACTTTTCAAGCGCAAGTAAATAAACCACAAAAGCTGCAGACAGATCGTGATTATGCTCAGAATAAAACTATGTAAGGCATGAAGTGGCCTCCACCCTGCGTCAAGCTCCTTGAAAGCTAGAAATTAACAGGAAGTTCAGGAAGGATACATACAAAATAAAAGCATGGAATTTGCCACGTTTAGGGGGAAAAAACAACTTTCAACCATACAAAACAAACGAAAACACTCAACACTACACACTGAATACGTTGTGATACAACGCCACGCTCGCATTTTAGATAGAAAAACACTCAATACAAGAATTACGTTTTTAAAAGAGTGTGTCTTCGTGGACGTCGTGGTCGGATATCGCGCTGTTACTTTGGCTAGCTTGACAGCAGTCACCTTTTCTTGATCCCGACCCTCCAGCCAATCAGCGGCTGTCAGGGACACATGAACGGTGATAATATCCACGGAACAGGCTGCAGGCAGGAGGAACAAAGAAAGCCGCCCGTTGCGTGTAACACGTCCTTTCACTTCGTCAACACGGACAATTACCGACTTCGTAGAGGCAGTTTTTGCTTTACTTTAAACACTTATCCCTAAGTATTAAATGACACCCTGCGTCTTAAGTCCGGCTGGCTGGTTTTGCTGAGGAAAGAGGAAACTTGGCGCCGTGAGAGCTTTGTCGGGTCGCCTTTCTCGAATCCTTCTTGCCTTGGATACGCTGGTTGCAAGGTAACGCACGGTAAGTTCAGCTTTTCTCTCCGCTAAGACTGTAACACAGAGCCGAGAAGAACTGCAAACGCACCGATATTGTGTTGTGTTGTCGCTTTAGGATTGCAAGAAGCACAAAACTCCTGTCTCAAACTTTCCTCTTGTGTTTCCTGAGGGAGCGATAGCGCCGATACATTCCCATCGCACCCTGCCCAGGGAACCGAGCTTCTACCAAACTCTATTTAAAATGGTGTTATTTTAGTGTTTCCTTGCTCCTTGCCTAACGAACACACCAAGAACAACTAAAAGTAAGAGATTGTCTGACTATTTGGCGTGGACACGGAATTTCGGTATGCAATTAAATAAAAATTAGTAGCTCATTTCATTTATTTCAAACAATTGAACCGATAAAATTGCTTTGTCAGGTACTAAACTAACAGCAGTAGCTAAGAGTCAATAACAAAAACAACACAGCCTTTTATATGCGGACCTAAACTGCTTAAGAAGTCATTCATGAGCCAAAACACCAAGAAGACACAAGCTAAACGTATCCAGTTTGTTTTATTATGGTACAACGTGTATGGATAATGTCAGTACTAAACTGCCAGGGTTTGAATAGTGCTGTTTTTCTACATGCAGGAGAGAGCTGTTCACATGAGGCAATGTCTGCTGGTGCAAAGCAGCTAGCTGCCTCAAAGGAACACTTCAAAATCCCTCTTCATATACAAATCAAGTGACAGTTTCCCCTTCTATTCATTTCACCTTGTATGTGCTGGGGGAAGTGGGAATGAGTCCTTCAGTGGCTTTGTTGCCAGCATTTCAAGTTGTTTCAAACTAAGCAGGGGCCGGCGGTTTGTTTTTCCCCTAAGCAAAGGCTGATAGTACTCCAGGTGAGCAAACAAGGCAGCCTGATGCCCCAGAAGCAACAGAGAGTGGACTATTTCACTTCACTCAGAGCCCATTCAATTTGAAGTTCGCCTCCTATTCAAAGGCTAAATGCTTTGCCTGTATCTGCACCATCTGCTTTGCCCTCCTGGGCATTGGCGGGCTACTGTCCAGATCAAGTGTTATGAGAGATTTGTGTGGGTGGACCGCAGCAGATGGTGAGATGGAGAACATAACTGGCTGATGTGCTCGCTAGGCTCACTGTTGTGGTTTTTGGTGTCGCCTTCAGTTGTGGTTGATGCAATATTCAAAAACCCAAATCTGTGAATGCAAAAGCAGTTCCTCTAGGACAACTCCATCATACGTTTGAATGTTAATTAGTTTCCCTCTCCTGTTAAAGCTGGGTCATAGGTTCCGGTCGTAGGGGACCTATTGACCCCTGCACTCTATGGCCCACCATCTGGGGTTTGACCCTGTGACCACTGTGACATCGGTTGACCTTCCTGTTAGCGCGTGAGTGGGTGGCATAAACCCAGGTCCACATTGTTCAGAGGTCAGCAGTTCTGTGTGTGTAATTCTCCCAGAGCCCACCAGGAAGCAAATACACTGGCGTTGGTCGCGCCCGTAAAAAAAGGTTGGACTTGGACCGATCCAGTATCGGTATCAGGTGCCGATACTGACACGACCACCCTGGTTGAGAGAGCGCAGAAACGACTGCAGCGCAAGAACGCAAAACTCCTGCCACCTTCTTATGATCCGCATTTGCATCGGCAGATATTGAAATTCGGTGCATCTCTAATGCTTTGACTTAAAGTGCACACTTTCCAGTTCTCTGCAGCTCAATCACTGATGTGTTTTTGTGCATGCATCCTGTTGTGGTATGTGTGTGTGGTAACAGATGGAGAGATACAAAACACAAGCATAGAAATAAAAGGTATAGAGAGGACATTTAAACGGCCTTTTTCTTGGCTCCATGATCCTGGTTCCATTGCCCACTCCCTGCGCTCCGGTTCTGGTGACCGCTCTGGTGCTGCCACCACCTCCCGGCGGTCCAAAGCTCCTGTGCTAGTGGTGTAAACACAAACGGGTCCAGGTCCAGGCCGAGTCCGCTCATTGGACCGCTGGCTGCACAGCTAACTGAACTAAGTGGCTGATTGTTAAGTTGGCGATACGGGGGCGCTAACGCTACTGTAGCTGTCAGTTCTCATGTTGCTGTTGTTCGCATGTTGTTTCCATGGGGTTTCCATAGGTTTGAAATGATTCAGAAACAGTGTCGCCAGTATATCGATTGTCCACCAGAGGGCGCTGAAGTAGATTTTTCCACTTTAAAATGTCTCAGTCAGTATGCATATTATTCTTAACAGAAACAATCTAAATACTTATGTAAAAAAAAAAGACAGATTTATCATTACAGAAATGTAAAAACTTTAAAAATATCATCCTCAGCCTCAGTCAGGCTGTAATACACACTGCACGTCTCATTCAACAAGGACTGTTTGTTTTCCCTTTGCCCTGGATTGCTGCTGCTGCTGCACACTGTGAAGGTGGAAACCTATTTCCCTTTTCCATCTGTGTTCTGCTACTGAATTACAGCAAATCACATTCTCCTAAACAACGTGAGTACAATTGTCACGAAGATTAACTGAACAGGTTTTTCCTCTTTTAATTTAAACGTCGAATTGATTGAAGGGGTCCCTCTCAGCCGAGTCCTCGCTGTGGCCTCATAAGACTTAACATGAAATGGGAGAATGAGTGTACATTGCTGAAGGCGAGCACAGGCGTGACTACGACACCAGGTAGAGTAACTGCAGGTTGGAGATGAACATTAAACATCTCCAGCCGGCAGTCAGCAGCCTGACAGCGGCCCATGTGCTGTTGTTGTTGTTGATGCAGCTAATATGGTACAGCATCACTGTCAGCGTGTTTGGTGAAAGACTGTTGACAAATGAGGTGGGAAATGATTGCTGCTCCACCGTCCCTCCCGACAGCTGTGGGTGACACGCAGGTAACAACTGCTTATTCTCCCCTTCAGTCTCCTGCCGCTCACATGAAGTCAGACCTGACACTGATCATGAACATGAGGTTTCAGCATGCTCTGCCTCGTTTTCTCTTACTTGCATCACTTAAGTTTTTACCACCGAGAAGTTGATCAGAGTCTGACCGAGCTAATATCAGACTTACACACACATTATTTCCTCTTTCTTTTTCACACCTTTTGTTGTTTGTTTATCGAAAGAGGATGACGAAGAAGATAATGAACCGTTTCCTGTTGCGGCATTACTTTCCCATTAGAGAGGAAATTCAATATTTCTGTCTCTTGCTTTAAGTATGTGGTTGTTTCTATTGTAGCATCTGGTTCAGTGTGTGCATGCTGCATTCACACGAATATTTGAGCAGCCTATGCTCACCTGTGTGTAAGTACAGCACACACTCCATAGTAGTTAGTGACGGATGCATCTATACATCCATATAAGTCCATGAATGGTAACACTATAATGTTGGAAAGTGCGCTAATAAATATTTTGCAATTTTTGTAAAATGTATAAATTACTTGGCGTATAAAATGCCAAACAGAAAGGCCCATACAAACGTCCCAAACACATTCAGTTTACTGTTACGTAAGACAAAAGCCCCAAATCCTCACAGTTGAGAAGCTTACTGCAGAATGTTCAACATTTCTGCTTGGAGAACGACTTAAACTAGCTAACAAATGATTGTTTCAGCTCCAATTAAAAGGTCCATATGAAGGATATTTCAACACCTGGTTGCTCATCTTTATGGGCAGAATTGGACTGAAATCTGTCCTAAGATGGCCACTTCAGTGCATTACAGGAAGGTTTTAGAGACAGAGAGTCCAGAGAAACGACTACAACAGAATGGAATTCAACTCCCGTTTCCAAGCAGGAGCTGCTCTGCTCGTGAATTTCAGTCGGTCAGCTGCATCACGTCAGGAGATGTTTTTCCTCCCAGATAGAAATATTTAACAGGCCAGTCGGAGTGTCTACACAGAATAGTTATCTCTGGGAGGCATTCTGCTGCAGTCAAAGCATGTCCGATAACTGTCCACACTATGAACCCAGTCACTGCTCACCATGACACCACGCACGCACACCCACCGATACAGTACAGACACAGAGTCAGAGACGGGGCACTATAGCCAGTGTGTCTGATGCTGACTCAGTAGAATGTTAATGTTGTGAAATCCCATTAAGATCAATCTGGTGCAGAGCAGGGCCACGCCTGGGCTTTACGGGACAGCAGGTGGTTTTAAAAGGCCAGCAGCGCCCTCGTGTTTGCACTGTGTAACAGAATCTAATCACTTGAGTGGCTCACGCTAAATTGAATTGCTCTTTTAAATCGCTGCCGCTCATGTTCAGTTGCTCTTGAAGGCTGTTTAAATGATTTTGGATGAGTGTCACTGGACGAGAATAATAGTTTTTAGCCTCCGCAGCACTTTGATACCTGTGGTAAACACTGCATAGTCTTGCTCTATTGCTTCTGTCGCTGTTGTGTGGGGAGAAACGAAGCACAAAAAATCCTTGTTTTCTTGGCTCCAGTCTGATATGGTTGATTGGACAGCAGGAACTGCATGCAAAGTAGCAACATTTCCCATCAGGATCAGTTGGGAGTGTCAGGTGAGTCATTTTGTGGGCTTACTGTACTGGAAGGCATTTTCAGTAAGACAGTGCTGAGCTCTTACTGCCCACCCTGTCACCAGCATGTCTCTCACTCTAGCACATTGCCACTGGCTTCAGACTGTCAGTATTGATTAGATGGGACACAAGACCCTTTGTTTTTTCTCTTTTCTTTTCAGTTTCTATAATATGCTTACCCATTTGAAACCAATCCCACTCATGGTTTTCCTCCTTTAGGCATGCTGTGCATAACGGAATAGGTTACTGCACATGTCAGCCTGTGTTGCCTGTCGCTGCTGGGTGAGTGATGTGTGCTGAAGATTGGCTTCTCACTCAGCTCTTCAGGCAGATGATGGATGTTCCTCCCTATGGGCAGGGAGAGAGAGAGAGGGAGGGATGTGCCGCACGAGCTACTAGGGCTGTTTATCTTTCACATCTGAGAAGGATGTGGTGTAAAGCGCTCCTCCTGGAAGAAGCTTCCACCCACATGTTTCTATACTGGTACACCAAAGCTCTGCATTATGTGCTGCATTGAGCTACCAACTCCTGTGAATGAAAACTATTCAGTTATGTTCACATGGATTTACTAAATGCACTCTGTAGTCAACCTAGCATTAGATATTACTAGAATTTTCTGACCTCAAGCACAGCAAAAAGAGTAAAAAAACTAATAAAGAGGGGAAAATGAAGTGTGTATACAGTTTTCAAACGCGGCCTACTTATATTTTTGCACTTGCATGGCTTTGTAGCACATTGGCACTCAGTTTTGCAGTTGGTGGTGTGTACAACCTTGAACTGTTTCTATAATGTAATTGTATTGTATTGTATTGTGGCCATTGTCAGCATTGTTTCTAAATGGAGAGAGTGAGAGTTAAATGGCTTATAAAAAGACACAAAGACTGAGGAGGTGGGTAGGATAGTGGAGTGATCAATAGCTTGGGGAGGAAGAGAGTTGCCAGTATTGAGGCTGTAGTGACCGCCTAAATAAAGTCTCACTCTCTCAGACATTTAATTAATGAAGGTTCAGAAAGCCTCTTGTAACTGAAGCTATTATGGCAGGCTCTTACAAGCTGTGGTAAGAGACCGTGCTGACAATGGGAACAGTGACGTCAGTGATTTTGGTGAGATTTTGGACAACTTGAGGAGCCCTCAGCACAGCGACCTGAATTGGATGTGCTTATCAATAGTCTTAGACAAAGCAAAGGGCTGTAGATGGTGGGGTGCTCGCAGCATCTCATTTTTGTAGCAGTGTAATGTGACAGTCTAATATCATCTCAGTCACTTTGTGTGTGTGTGCTCATGAGACAATATCTCCGTCCCACTTTTTCCAGATAATGTCATTGTTTCAACAGTGCATGTATAAACAGAATTGGTTTTCTTCTGTTTATACGTGCACTGTTGCATTTTTAAGCGGACAGTCCTGGTAGTTGGTTGACATTTGTGTTGTCTCTCATGTTCGGTACATAGCCTGAATTAACATAAAACAGCTCGTTTTTGTATTCGACCGTGTGTAAATTTAAAAGCTTCAATCTAACCTGGAAGCAGGAAGTTTCCTGTTTTAGACCAGACATCCTCCCCCTGACTCGTACCTCAGCCTCTTCCTCCTCCCACTCTATCCATTCTCTCTCTTTGTCCCCATCCTTTTTTCCTGCCATGCAAAACAGTGTTCTCAAACCGCTGGGTCATTGTGAGGGCAAAGTCCCCGTACACATCTGCTGTGAATAGTCTCACCTGAGCTGACCTCCTGCGCAGTGGTGTGTTGGTTCAGAGCTGCAGTCATACGTGGTTGCTCGCTGTCAGTGTGGTGAAACAGATAACAGCAGCCAGAATGTCAGAATGATGCTTTTGATAAGCCGTCACTGCAGTTATTGATATAGGTGTGTTGTGAATGGTAACTCTAGTTATAATAAGATAAGATGACTCTTTTTTTGACCATGTAAAGGACAGGTACCGATGTCTCCTCGCACCAGAGGGCCACAAAGATCGCCAGGAACAGAACCCAAGAGACTTTGTGGCAGGATTTTGCCATCCCTGCTACATGCTAATACACATAGCCCAAGCGGTACTTTCAGCCGTCCCATGAACCTAGCCATTGTTTAGCCACACTACAGTGACATGAATAATTGAGTTGTCCTATGTGCTTGTTGATGTGCTGACGTTCAACAGCTTTGTTGCCTGCTGGTTCTCCCTGCAAGATGTCAGGATCTTTGTTCACAGCAGTGGGTTCCATCTGATCTCAGTCCTCTTTCCTGTTTCTCTATATATTTGCATGCAGTGTTAGGTTATGTTACAAAGTAAAAGATGCTGCAAAAGTGGCAAGTATCAAAATTTGTTTCAAATTTTAGTTGTTCTAGTTAAGTTGCATTGCCAAGGTACACTTAACCAACCGTTGCCCGTTGCTGAGTTCTCCTGTGGATGAAACAAACTAAGATGATGCTGGGTGTTTCTGGATCATTTGGCGAGGAAGATGTTAGATCAAAGCAACATAAAAACTGAACAGACACTTTTCACACCACTGCCCCCCCCCCCTCCTTTGTTAAGCATTTTTAATTAGAACTCTGTCAAGAGCTCGAGCGCAGTAACCCATTAATTATCTAATTTAATTTACGCCATGTTTGACTGTAGCTAATGACATATTTTCTCAGGGGTAGATGAGGCCACAAGCACAACAATGGCACACTGAGCTAACGTAGCTGCTAAAGTGACATGGTACTTCTGATCTGCTAACATGCCTTCCAGTTAAGCACTGTGTCATCAGAACCATCCTGTGGCCTACATGCAGAGCGTGCTAAGTCAGTTTTGAGCGTGGCCACTTCCGCTGCTAATTGGCTGTTTTTAGTGGAAAAAAATCAGTCAAGGAATGATGCAGTTTGTGTCCTCGCACTGCAGTGATGGTAAATAAAGGGCTCCACACTGCCAACATTTACTTATTGTTTGACCTATTTTTGGAGACAGCTGACAGAAATTTGTAATGAGGTGCGAGTTGATCGTGCATTTCGTTGCGGTCTTGAGATGTGACCAGAACTGATTGTAAAACACTGTATATTCAGATGGGGTCAGTAGTAGCACAGTTGGGTTCATAATTTTAGCAATCTTCAGTTTGAGGTGTGACTGAGCTTGGTGTGTAGTATTTGGAGATTTATTTATGGTTTCTCCAGCAGTCAGTTACGTTCAGCATTACAAGGACGGGGTCCTTACAAGGTTATTCATCTTCACACCACATTGGCACTCTGCACGCATCTTTATTGTACAATTTTAATATAGTCTGATGGCCATATTTCAGCCCGGGCCCGCATACAGCTCTCACTCACACAATGGAAGTGATTGGTCGACTGAGAATGTCTTTGGATTGGGACACAAAGGGCTGGAAGGAAAGAATGTATATGAGGCAGAAACGATTGAGGGCTGTAGTCTCCCAGGGGCCTCATACTGATAAATGGTTTACCCCCTCTTCCCTCTAACCATCATTAAAAATGTCAAATCATTAAAAGCCGTTCTCCGTAACAACTCTCTTCACCCTCCCTTGCCAAGCACAAGGGAGACACTACAGTTCAACATGGTGGCCACCACGAGAGGAGAGGAGAGGAGAGAAGAGAAAACATGCCGATTTTTCTTTTCAGGTGATCACACACTAGTGAAAACCTCTTAGGAATGTAAAGATGTATCGTAAAACCGAGATGAAAACTGAATCGTGATATAAATCGTAGTATCAAGGTGAAAAGACTTTCCCTTCACTCAGTAAAATATGCAAATAATGTTGCACACTGGACCTTTTTAAGCCTTCCCACAGGAGCAGGATGGGTTTTGGGCCTTGAAACTGTGAAAAAGAATCACCAAAAATGAAACTACCCTGGGTTAATAAAGGCTTCAATATGAATTAGTAGTTTCCCCTTTTGATAAACACTGCTCTCATTTTATTATTTGGTGTTAACACTCCGCCAGTATGGTGAGGTCTGCTTCCTCAGGGGTTATCTGGTGACTGTTTCTACAGCATTCAGATCACCTTGACTTTTGTTTCCACAGTAGCTCACTACAGCAGCTCACTGACTGTTACTGGAGCTGTGTGTAGGCAGAGTGGGAGGGAACAGGTGGCGACGAGTGAGGGGCATTGGAGAGAAGGCTACTGTGTAAGCCATGTAAGCCATCCTGCTGTCTCATCAGACCACACGCTGTCAGGGCCCGGATCAGTTAGTTGGATGTGTTTGCTTGTTCTTTTTCCTCCAGGGCTGATCATTTGGACGCCACGCACCCTGCTACAGCAATTCTGAATCAGTGGATCTTTAATGAAGCCATCACACCTGCAACTTGGCTCTAAAAGACCCTGTTTGAGGTACAGTTTGTTGCCATGGTAAAACTGTCATGCGTGCAGTCTTCATTATGAACAAATGTCTAAAACGTGATGGTGTGGTGGCTGATGTTTTTGCTCATTCATCTACTGTTCATTAAGTTTTCATTAGTAGATTCATTGACACACTGTAATGCCTTTTTCACTAGGTAAGGTTTCCAAATGAACTCGATACCTCAGGGGACCTTGATGTCTTAAGAGGGGTGCTGGTGCTTGATGAGCTGCGCTTCATGTAATCATTCCACAAGGCCCCAAAGATGGCAGATTCATTTCACAACTTTAGTGCTACCCAAACCCACGCTGCACTAATCCAGCACTCCTTTCGTTGCCAAACATGCCCCCCCATTGCTCATTTGAATGCTTAATTACCAAGAATTGTGTGTTTGTGTATAAAAAGGAGTGATGGGAGGGAATAGAGGCTGGCAGTTCATATTAATCAGTGACGATGTCTCATTCACTACATTTACATGCTCACAGGAAACCAGGTTAATGGGAGAAATCGAACTATGGTAACTGGGATTCTATTGATCACGAAACCTGAAACAATTTCTTCTCATTTTATATGTTTTAGAAATCGGGTTTGTGTCAAAGGCAAAGAGAGGTTTGATTTCTTAAGTACATATAAACTCACTGATCTTATCTCACTGAAGTTTTGCCAGACAACACTTGAAGACTCACTAGACAGAATTGCTACTCCACTGAAGCTATACCTAAGGAAACGCAGCCAGTGTTTTCAGTACTTTACTTCACAGATGGGAGTTTTAGAGGAGTTAAGTAGTGCTTGACCACAGGGAGTAATGTTGGCACTGAAACTGCAGCAGTGCTCTTCCCTGTCTGTCTTGCTGCTCTCTGGGCTGCATTGATTCACATTAACTTTAAGCCCATATTCATAACATGAGAGAGTACTAACTAACCTTTTTTCACCTCTTAAATTTGTGTCTGTGCACCCCACAGAATTGTTGCATCAGTATTTCCCTGGTCTTACCATCAACTTAAGCTGCCAGTGACAGACAGGGGACACCACCCCCTGTCTGTTTTTATGTTTAAAGAGGAGTTGTCTTAAAATTTAACATTTCAGATTGCACAGTCTCATGAATATTGTAAAGAGCAGATAGCTCCCTCCTCTCCTTTCTTCTTTTTATTCCTTCCTTTACTATCTCTCCTTTTCACTGTCTGATTATTTTGCATTGCTTCATCTTGGCCTGAATTTGAACCAGGTCCAAGCAAACACTGGTTTTCTCATGAGAACATACACCAGTGCTGTAGTGGCACTTAGTGTATATATATAATGCAAAGCATTATGTCAGACCATTGCCTCTAATTGTGCCGTTGTGTATTCAGTGCTTGAGCTCATGAAAATACTCCTCCACGTATTGTTCATAATATTAGGAGCACGTCTTTCATGGCTGCTGTAGACTAGTATGCCTGTCATCCACAAGGCAAACGTGTGTGTGTGTGTGTGTATATAGGTTTAAATGTAATGGAACCTCCCATCAACGGGCTAACGCCGTCTCACGTGTCTTAGCGTCACCATAATCAAACCTTTGCATCTTTTCTCAACAGGATACAACCAGAGCTCGATAGTGCGACCTGTGCCCTGTTGACTTGGCAGACGTGTGCTTTTCTCAGGACGCCGCCACTCAGATGGATTAAGAGGTTAGCTTCCAATCCCACAACCAACTCTGCTCATCCACCTTCATTACATACTGCAGCACTGCCTTCGTTGTACTTTTAGCTGCTTGTCCATCTATATTCCAACCCCAGAGCTGGTCAAAGCCATGCGTTGTTAGATGTTGGTGGTGATTAGAAGGATGACTTTCTGTACATTGAGCAAAGACTGCATGCATACACAGTGACCCCAGCTAGTGTGTGATATGCCTTTTGTTTGAAAATGACAAAGTATTCACCACAAAGGCGATGTGAAGCAGCTCATGTGAAGACAGACGGACTGATTCAATGATCTACCCCACATTCTGTAAACCAGCTGTGGTAACCTGATCAGACCGGTTTGGGCTTACCTGAAGGCACAGAGAAACCGATCCAAGGCTGAATAATTCAACAGGTCCTAACCCAAAAGCAGCTGATATGTGCTACAGGCTTAGAGGGTTTTGGCTAAGGTTTCATCCTGCAGAGGCCTACGTTACTAACCTAACTAACACTTTGGGATCGCAATAAAACATGACCCTGCTGCAGCTGACCCACGTCTTTGTTTTTGTGTGAGAATTAAAGATACACAACGGTGTTTCCAGTGTACAGTTTACAGTGTTTATTAAAACTAAATATAGGTAGAGCACCTGAGGTTACAGTAAACCTCAGATAAATGTAAAAAACTGTTGTTGGTAGGTCCAGGCACGAGGATGATAGAGGCGCTTTGTGTTATAGGCAAATGAATCAAGACCACACCATAAATAATGCAAAGAACCCCAAAGCAACAACAACAACAAATCCATGTGGCTAAGGTTAATATGGCAGTTTATGAACCATGCAGTACAGCCACACAGCCATAAAGTGTACTTTGGAGCCATAATGAGCTGTTGTTTTTGTTTTTCTGCGAGTATCCAACTAATGAAAAGTTGGTCAGCTAATTCTCTTTTTAGTGGCTAATTAGCCCCTAATAAAAAAAATACTTGGCAGGTGATTGGATGAACCATCTCTATCAGAGGCAGACTTCAACCAATCAGTTCAACAAACCATATAGTTCAGTCAAACTCGTACCAAAGCCAGTCGAAGGAGCGAAAACATCTTTTTCATTGAGAAAAGCTTTCAGTGCCATTCTTTGCTCTTCTTTCAGTGACAAAATACTCCCCAGTTCTGATATAACTGCTAGCAGCATCCACGGCATTGTTGTTTTCGAGCAAACAGTAACTTCTCCCACGCACCGTCACACACAGTTAAACCACGCCTGTATCGCCTGCCCGTAGCTGCCAGTATTTCTTTCTAAAGGATGCTGATGTTCTCATAGAAGTCAGTAGAGTGAGTCACTGAGTGAGTGTGCTACACCATACAGGTATTTCTATGTTTTGTGGTGATTTGATTTGTTTACTGCACAAGTCTCCAGACAGCTCCAGCCAACACTACCATGCAGCAGCAAGTCTTGTCTCTGCGTGCTTACTCTATGCGAATATGGCAGCCATACAACTGGAATTTTCCTATTAGGATACAGTCAGTCAAGGTGAACTCTGTGACCCTGTCAGTCTCATTATCCACATTAATAGACTGGAGCACATACAATGGATCCCTCAGCTATCATAACAAGAATGGCATCACACTAACTCCAGGTTACTGGGATGTGCACTGTCAAACAATTACTGGGATTTTCTCTCGCTTAACGCAGCTCAACTTGGAATATGTGTTCAGCCTTTCTAATCACATCAGTGTATGAATTGACTGTTGGTGTGGTCAATGAGATGTGTGTGTATATGCAAGCTAATGAAAGCATGGCAGAGGCTATTTTAATGCCTTATATGTTCTATGTCTTTTTGTTTTAAAAGGCTTTTCCTGTCAATATATTTCTCAGGAAACGGGAAATGGTTTGGATGGGTATTCCCAGGAACCCTTTTCCTTTTTGAGGTATTAAATGAAAAATATTCACCATGTATGGATGTGAATATGACCAAGCTGTAACGTGTGTGATGTTTTGGAACAATTTTTTTTCTTCCATTTACTGGCTGATTTGGGCTTGCAAGGTAAAATAACTGCTTACTTAATGACTTACTGATCACACTTCACTATGAAAAGATTAGTCTTTTCACACTTGGGAGACATTACCATGGAGGCAGGTTTACCTTTTTATGATTGCGGTGTTTGGATAGTGTGGGTGTGTGTGTGTGTGTGTGTGTGTGTGAGGGTTAGCTTTGGCTCCTACTTCTAACATGTGGTTGCCAACAGATTCTTCTCGTGGGTAAACGGAGACATGGAGACGGCAAACTGCTTCTCATCTTTGGCTATTGGGCGTGTCTTTGTCTAAGGAGCAGGAAGTCATTTGGACAAATGGGTCTATTATTGACTAGCCCACTACCTTGGTGGGCTAGATTGTTCGACCTGTACATTGTAAAGTCGTCCATCTACTTTATGGGGGAGAAAGAAGAATGTTTTTAATCATAATGCAGCTAATTATTCCACAGCTTGTCTGTCCATGTAAGTCTTAGTTATTGGTGTTGCAGTCGGTGAGAGAACTAAAAAGCTGTTTTCCCCTCTTCTCACAATGATTCGTGCCCCTACATCACACTTTGGGTGTAGTTCTGGCCCACCATTTCTAATCCCTACTTGTGGTCATTCAGCTTCTTGCTGCTCTCCTATCAATTCAAAACAAGGTAGCCCTGTGGCAGGCAGCAGCAGCAGCCTCAGTGTGGGTGGGTGTTGTTGAACCTGTCATGAATGTGGTGAGTGTGCATTTTATTTAGAGTGAGAGCTCCAATGTGGTACTCTTGCTCGAGTTAATTCGAGCCAAGTCATATCATGTTAATTTATGTGGAATTTGGTATAAACTCTTCGGACTGAAGAGTACAAGCATGCATTTAGGAATGCTGCTCTGCGTTTGCTTGGGGGCGGGGGGGGAGGGGGTGTAACAAGTGAGAGGAAGGCTTTCTGGTCTCCCAGGGGAGAAAGATGAGAGTGAGAGAAGGATGGATACGTAGGTAGAGGGTGGGGGATGGTGTCAGAGCTGAGGAGAGAGGAAGAGAGGCTTGAGTGCGGTAACAGAGCTGATCGTACACACACACATCTTCGTATCAAACAGCCTAACTTATTGGCTTGACATCTAACTGAAACATATTTTAAAGGCACAAAACGGTTCAAAACTAGAACCAGCGGATAAATCTGTTTGATGTTAGGTAACGTGGCCTGTCCTCTGGTTCCACCCTCAGACCACTTTATTTTACCAGGACATTTTAGAAGGACATTGGCACTATGTGCAAAAACCCAGCCAGCCTCATTTCTGTGAGACACTGCCTTGGCAGAAATGACCAAAAAGGATCCAAAAATGGCAGAATTTGTGTAAAAAGTTTAATCCATCCAACAAGTTAGTCTTTTAATGAGCGTTGTGGTGTCGCCAGCTTGGCTGTAGTGTTTTAGTCTTGTTTCAAATGTGTTTGTTGTTGTTTAAAAGAACTAAAAGCCAACTAAAACAAACAAAATAAATGTCCCTAGAATTGAACCAAAAAAATGCAAAAGAAGTTTAAAAACTTTCCAAGTTCTATCACTCCAACAATAACTTAAGGAGCAGAGAAGGTCAGCGTAGTGAGTGGAATTTTCTGTCTGAGCTGTCATACAGAGACTGCTTGTTGATACAGTAAACATCTATACAGTCTGTTGGGGAGAGCTCCGTGGGCTGCAAAACAACACCTGAGATCAAATTCAGAAACTTCAGGTTGCACCTGAATGACTGGAGTGAAAGACATCTGTGACTCAACCAGATAACTTCACAGCTTAAGACAAGATAGACTGTATTGATCCCACAGTGGGGAAAGTCACACGTCTAAGTCATATTCTGTGTTGTGAAATATTGTGCTCTGATATCTTTAAACCCCTATCATCCAGAACTAGCTGTGCCACTGTCACCCTGCCATATGGAAGAGCCCAGTGTCTCTGTAGAGATCCGTAGAGCTAGCCACTGTGTGAGTGTGCTACGCCATATACGCATTTCTATTTTTTATTTTTTGTACTACCCAAGTGTGTAGTTTCTGCTAGGGTTCAGGGTTGCTGCTACCTTCAACACCCCTCCCTGACTGGCCCAGTGTGCTGTGTCCAGTTCAGCATAGCAAAGTGGAAATGAGCTGCTGATCTGCGTGTGTGTTTGTCCACATTTCTTTCCACCGTCTTCTGGAGGCGCTCAGTCAGTGCATCTGTTAGAGTGGGTGGTTTTGTACTGCTTGGGTAAGACTTTGAGCGTGCGCCACTCTAGGCCCTCCCCTTCTCCCTCCCTCTCTATCCTCCCCTCTCTTCCCTCCTCCCTCCAGCAGCTGTTTTCCTGTCTTTGCTGGAAACTGGAGCCAAGCTGTTTTTTCCCCCCATCCTCACGTCACAAGCAGGAACTCTGCGACTTACTGACATTACACAAACACACACTCTTTTTGTCTGCCTCTGCCCCTGTCCCACACTCGTCTGGCTGTTGACTGTGTACTGACCTCATTTTGGACTACAGACTGAGGAATAAGTATTCCCACTCTTCTACTCGGCTGCTGTGATTGCGTGTTCACATTGCTGTGTGAGAGCCGCCTGACTGTACGGAGAAATGCTTTCATGGTAAGATGTCTCTTCCCTTCTCAAAGGCAACTTTAGTCTTTTGACCTCTTGTTTGTGCTGCTTTCAGTCTGACATTTTCTCGGGTTTCCAGTCTCTCTATTGGCAACACTGTTGTTGGATTTATCCAGTGCTAAGTTTCCAAAAGTCCTTTTTCTTTTGTTCCCCCTGTTCTCAGTGTCTACATGTCCCCCAGAAAAGTCTTGTAATGAATGAAATAAACCATCAAAGCTGTAGCATATCTCCAATGAAATTGAATGAATGAGTAAGTGTGTGCTTTAGAAAGTTCAAGTTTTCGATTGAGCTGTTGTGATAAGTTATTTAAATTTTGATGTCCCTATAATGTCATGACTATTAGTAGTTCAAAAAGTGGCTTTTCTAATTCTGCTTTAAGTCCATGTTAATGTAATGCAATTCTTCTTCTTTGGTCTGAATTTGAAAAACAGCCGTGTTTAATTGCTGTCCCAGTTGGCCACCCTGTCTTCCTCAGCATGGCTATAGCCACTAGCACGGGACCTTGAGTGTAGCGTTTCACACATGTGAGTGACTGCGAGGTGGGAGAGGGACACATGATGGAAGACTTTGTAGATTATGTTGCAGTGCTGCTACACTAGACCAGTTCAGCCCTGACTCATAATTACACTTGGCATAACCTGGTAGTCTGAGCTCAGTATGTGTAATGCTGCATTCACATGGAATCAGGCAAACCTGAATGTCATGTTGGTGGGTGAAAGCAGGATGGTAAACTTGGGTGAGGCTGGCAGAGAATACCGGTAATGCTCGTGGCATTGCAGTCCAAAGTTACAATATTGTATTCTGCGGTATTTAATACATAATACGTAGCTCCCTCACACAAGGAGAGAACATGGACAGTCTGGACAATGAGATGCTAATAATTGATACAAAATAATCAGAAAATAATTTTAATCTATTTGATTCCATTCTTTTTAAACAATATATTACCATAGCAACATATCATTATGCGTGTTTTGGTTTGCCATTCTGTCGGACTGTTTGTTTTTTCCCGTGTTGTGAGGAAGGGGCTGTGTGTCTGCCTGAATTCATGTGAATGCAGCATAAGTGTGATATGGTGGTTGGGAAAATGCTCTAATAAGCGCTATCACGGTTTATAGTTTGAGCTGTTTAAACCTGCTTGGTTCACATGGTTTTTGTTCCTTACTGATACTGAGACACTGGAAAAAAATCAGATTCAAGCAATGTAGCATAGCATGGGATAGCTTACTGACATTTATGTTAAATGTCAGGGAAACCAGATTGCATCAGAATTCTGGTCAATCTTGAGGGTGAAAATATCTTAGTACTAAGAATAGTTTCAGTCAGGGGAAATTGATATCTCTCATTCTCCAGTAAACTTGAAGTAAAATGTCCAGCGGTGGCTTATGTCTGCCTGCTTTGGACCTCACAAAATCTATAATCCTCTTGTCTTTTCATTCTTCCCCAGAGGTAATTCTGCCTCATGGCCCTGACATGCTCGGGGCACACATAGACTGTGATTTCCCTTCTCTTCCAATTTCATTTCATGTCCCGTGGTGTGAGCAGGTCCAGCAAAATCTTGGTGGCAATCTGAGACAATGTACAGTTTGAGGCATGTCAGATGGTGCAATGAATTGGTGATGATGCAAGCAGAGACATGCTATCAGCTCGCGTCATCCATCTGCACCGATCTCATGTTTTGAAAATGTAGCCAAACAATAAAAGCTTTGGCCTCTGACATTCTCAGAGTTTTGACGCAGGCAGTCTTTGTTTGCCAAAGCTGTAAATCAGCCACCAGTGCACTTGTCTCACAATTGGATCACAGTTTTGAACTGACGACCAAAGATCTGGGACAGCCCAAAATGTTAGTCAAAAGCCGATAAGTGCTGTGTATCTCCTCACATTGCCTTTTTCTTCTCTGTTAAAAGCTTCACCTAAACCCACTTTAAAGCCTCAGCTAACGGCCAGCTGACCACTGGCATGCACGTACATCCTGTTCAGTACAAGATGAAAAAACAAATTAGCAGTCTGTATTCGTAGTCCAGAAAAAGAGAAATCAAAGACCCACCATTGCAGAAAAACATTTTCACATAACTGAATCTAAAATTGCACACCAGTCTGGTTTATATGCTCACAATACGAACTAGCAAAGTATGTTAAAGTTGCAACTGCCACTGTAGTTTTTGTTTAGATTTGCTTTGCACTCGGTTTATGTTTTTGTTTTTTTTTTTTTTTTTCTTGGCTTGTAGAAGAAATGTTGTCATCTTGTCAGAACTGAACCACTATCAACGCTTTGGGATTGCACTGTGTGCTTCTTCAGTGTAACCTTGTTGAACACAAACAGGATTCAACCTTTCCATCCATTTCTATCCACTTTGGACTTCACTCAGCTTGTCACCTATGGTTGTTTCCTTTATGACAATAAATGAGTAAAACACACACATCCAGCGAGTGAGTGTAAAGCTTACCCATGTTACCCTCAAGTGTGAACCTATCATGATGTCACCGATTGGTTGAGTATCATTTTGAAGCCTCAGTCTAGGAATTTAATGTCTGGGCCCTGGATAACTTACCTGGTAGAGCGGGCGCACCACATACAAGGCCGTCTCCTTGTTGCAGCAGCCCAAGGTTCGATTCTGACCTGTGGCCCATTGCTCGGCGTCATCCCCTCTCTCTTTCCTGGCACTCTTCAGCTGTCACTATGAAGTAAGACTAAAGACTAAGAATGGGGGCATTTCTCCAGCCAATGGAGCTGCCCCCTGCTGGCCAGTAGAAAGAATGCAGGTGGCTTCACTTCACAGACCCGGAAGCTCTGTCCACTAATTACATACTGCCAGTGTTTGCATATCTGCCATCTGTCTTCCTATTCCTTCCCCCCTGTAATGACGAATACTAATCGACCCTACTGGTTTGCCATTGAACGAGAGAGGTTGTATACGTATACATCCATGCTCCTCCACGTCGTCAGCTGGTGAGCTGACAAGAGGGTGGGTGATGACTTCAAAGTCCCTGCATTACCAGTCTGCATTTGTGTGCCCTGAAGCTGTGTGTGTTTGGGTGGGGGTTGCTTGTGTTAAGGCTGGCTGTGCATGTTTAATATGCTAACAATGGTTGTCACGCTACCAGCGGCCTTCTTCATGTGACTGCCTCCCTTGCTCGAGATAACAAGTGTACACCGTGGATTCTGGTGAAGTTGCATCTTAAACAGTCCCAGCTCTGCCTTGCCATCCCATCTCTCCTACGCCCAGAGCAGAAGCAAATCACTGGGCTGATATTCGGAGCTGCTTTTTTTTTTTTTTTTTT
>NW_023340257.1:5038146-5038455 GCF_004916995.1 Morone saxatilis | reverse complement strand
AAGAAAGCGGAGGAGATGAAGCAGCGTTAGGTCTTGGTTTGTACCCAGTGTATTTGGTACTGGATAATCCTTTCCACTAAATCCGGCTCCCTTAATCTGACGAGGTGTCGGGTTAGATGTCACATGTCATCCCTCCTTTCTTGCACCTTGCCCATTCCTGTGCTCGGCACGAGCAGTGGCTGCAGACATTATGTTTTAAGGTCGTCCATCTGTCCCATTCTTATTAATGCAATATAGATCAAGGCAAGAATGCCTCAAGGGAATTTCTTGAAATTTTCCACAAATGTCCACTTGGACTTAAGGATGAAC
>NW_023340257.1:5026768-5038046 GCF_004916995.1 Morone saxatilis | reverse complement strand
TTAGAATTTGGTGGGCAAAGGTCAACTCCACTATGTTTGTTCTACCTAATGTTGTGCAAAAACAGTTTTGTGGCCATTATTCGGTGCCATAACTCAGGAACAGAAGAGATTGTGACCGTATTTCACATTTGGTCAGATACTGAATTGGTGACCCTAATCTTGGATGCCCACCTTGAAACTGGTGATTGTATCGATGTTCTGTGCTGCTGGGTTGAAGATGTCTATGAAGCATTCACGTTTTAGAATTTGAAGCTTCTTTGCAGCAGCATTCATATTTGAAGCAAAATCAGCTTTATTGGCAAAGCATGCAGACACACACAAGGAAATCAACTTTGTTAATTATTTCTCTCAATGAACTTAAACACCACAAGCTCAGAGATTTTTGCCGATATTCGGGTTCAGATGTTGTTGCACCATGTGTCTCAGTGAATCTTTCTGGAAATTATTTACTATTCTAACTTTTCTTTTGCCAAAATACACACTTAATATCTTTTTATGAAATTGATTCAAAGTCTTCACTGCATATAGGGCTACTGCAATAAATGCACTTATACAATACAGTGCTATTGAGAAGCCACTTGCCACAACTGACGTCATATTATGTCATGTTCTGCATTTGTTTTTTAGCAAAGTGTCAAAGAGCATCTAAGCTGAATGGACTCGACACAAGCGCTGTGCTACTCAATATCCCAGGATTACAATGCCACACAAGAAAAAGGCACACAGCCTCCGCCTCACTCGCTCTGGAAAATAGCTCAAGAATGGAAACACTAGCAGTACTTTAGGTAGAGGACACAGACTGGTCCACTAATTACAGCAATTCACCACAACTGTGGCGTTTGTGTCCCACTAGTCGCCAGTGTTTTGGGTTAACGAGTGACCCTGTTAACTGGTAACTTTCAGCCGAATGTGTTAACTATCTTGCAAGATTAAGTAAATTAGTAATTAGCAAAAACAACAGAAATGGTGGTCATACTGTGCTGTTGAGCCACTATAAATCACCACAGGGAAAATTCCCTCACCACGACAGCCCTAACTACATGACTCTGGACAGACATGGTTGGAAACAGAGAGAGTGGTTGAAGGCCTGTAACCTTGAGGCAGTAATTCCTGTGGCGGTTCCCACTATCACTCATCACTCACCTGCCTTATCAGTGTTTCTCGTCTGTCATCAGTTCTCTCATCTCTCCCCTTGTCCATGTTCCTCCTTTACTTCTCCTTCCTCATCGTCTCCTTCCTTATCAACGGACCTCCTGCACAATTTGTATTCTGTCCTTTCACTAATGTTTCCCTTTTAATTACATAGTACATATACACAGATCATAACATGATGACCACCTGGGCACCCCTGGTGGTCATCATGTTCTGCAGCCCCATACGCAACAAACAAACCGCTTTTCCTTCCTTGGAGCACTTTTGTTGATCGGTGTGTATTGTTGTTGTATTGTATGTGATTTATAGAGACATAGCAAGAGTTGGTTGACAGATTTCTAGATGTTCATATTGTTGTGTAACTGTGTATTAAAACTCTGCTAATTGTTCATGTGAATCCAGTGCTATATTCTTTAACCACATTAATGACTAACTCCTTATCCCCAAAATGTCCCTCCCCTTCTTCTCAGTGCTCATCAACACGCAGTCGGTTGTTTTAACTCTCCCACTCGAGACTGCTGTTTTATTTTGTGGGTAATGTTTTAGTGAGACCATAACTGGTGTCTTGACAGCAGTAATTCTTGCCAAATGAGTTTTTAAAGAAATAATCCCAAAAAACTGTAGGGGTTTCCACAGCCATTTAGTGCAAGACATTTCTTCTTCTCCATGAGCAGTGGCCCTCTACTTCAACATGAAATGAACACTTTGTTAATTGATAGGTTTAACATGATACAGGCCATACACTGAATATGTAAAGATGCTACATACACAATAGGTGAGCAGGATGCGGATCAAAGTGCTGGAATGATCTTGGCTTACCTAACGATAGTTAATCTGGCAATTATTAACCAGCATGTCACGATTAAAAGGTGGAAAATGCCTCCCTTTTTCAGCCTGCCAGGTTTCTGTTTTTGTTTTCTGGTCTCTGTGTTCTAGATGAGTGGCTCAGTCAGTTACCATCAGAGGTGTGTGTGTGTGTGTGTGTGTGTGTGTGTGTGTAACAGCTCTTTGCACAGGAGGGTGCAGGCAGTACTGCTGGTCAAGCACCAGGGTGAAGTTGATTTGAAATTTGATATTCACCTGCTGGAAGTTCCTTTCTGATGTCAGCAGCTCTGTGGATGGCATCAAATATTCCCAGTTTTTAGAGTGTGCCAGGACCATTTCTCTTTTTTCGTCTTTAATCTATAGATTTTATCATGAACCGGGTACTGTCTTATAGGCTGCAGGGCAGACAAGGTGACAATCACGTTTTTTTCCTTGGTTGAACCCAATTATTTCTATTCAAGTACTGCTGTGATATTTGAACCCTGCAGAATACACGGGCAGACAGGTGAGGACATCTGATTTCCTCTGTGTAACTACTGTATATTACCAGTGCTACCCACCATCACCACTATAACAAGCCAAATACACATACTTAAACACTCAGGCGTAATAATGTAATAATAGACCTTGACTCACTGGACTCTTGGCTTGAAGTGCTTTGGATACCTAACGACAGACAGACCACAAATTTAGAGGTGTGTGTTTGTGTGCGTGTGCGCAATCCAGGTTTGGCTGCTGTGGTTGAACTGCTGTGACGTGTATGTCACTGTACATATTTGAGATGAACTGCTCACTGTGAACCAGAAAGGCTATCTAAGACATACAACACAACAATTTTGCTCTTTTACCTTAAAACATTCCCATGAATCATTTCTCTCGGGCTTGTCTCCTAATAGTTTGGCCCAGTGTTTCCCCACTGACGGTTAATGCTTGAAGAATTGGCAGCAGTAAGGGCTTGTACTTGTATGTTAGTCATTCACAAATGGGAACTGAGTGGTCGATAGCCACTGTGATTACTCTGAGTCTGTGACTACATGATGCTGTGGAACAAATATTCCTCATTTGTCACAAAATGACTTCATGTGTCATATCTGGTGGTATTAATTAATTAATATGGAAATGCAGAGCTTGTTGCTTTTCATGGGTTGTAGTCATGAGATAGTATTCCGTGTGTGTGTGTGTGTGGTGTGTGTTGTGTGTTGTGTGTGTGTGTGTTGGTTGTGTGTGTGTAAAGCTGTTGCCCATTTAGCATGGTTGTCAGCCGGTTAATGTTTTTTTTTTTTTTTACGTTTCCTGTCGCCTCCACAATTCACAAGGTATTTACTCTGACATTCAAACTGACACTGTAAACTCAAAATGATTCATGTGTGAAAAAGCTTGCTCTAAGTTTTTTTTTTTTTTTTAACAAGTTGGATTTCAAAGTGTAGAATGTACACTGATCTTGTTTGGATCCTTTAATTTCAACATCTGTTTGAATCTATCCTACACTGTGTATGTTGATCTGATTCAAGCCTCCCCTGGTGGGTCAGTACCAGTTACTGTTCTGTATTTTCCCTGGAAGAATCCTGTGGAGTCCTTTCCTGAGAAACTATAGGGGAGTAAGAAAAACATTTGAGGGAATGAATATAGGAAAGAGGGCTGGAGAGACCACCAGGGGTAATGGTCAGTACAGCTTATCTGGACTGGACACACAGGGAGACTCTGCATGTGTGTTTGGAATTAGCTTAGGGCTTTCTTTCTGCTTGCTCAGCACGTATATGTTAAAGACTTAAAGTAAAATCCGAATTGCATCATGTGAGCTTTGTGAAGAAGAGATTGGATAAGAAGGGTGTGTGCATACTAACTATTTTCAGTGGAAGTAGCAGCAAGTTTCAGCAAATCCTCCCTGTTTCTGTGTTAGTTTTTCATTATCTGAGGGTTGCTCATACAATTTGTTTCGCCTAAAAGGCACTCAGCCCTAAATGCTTTTGCTCAATAGGCATTGCCTTAGTGTTTAAATGATTGAATGTGTGTTTCTTAGAGAGAGCATAGTTGGTATCTGTCTGCAACAGAACACAGGGATGCTGGGGTCTGAAAGACCACGTTTAAGTAATAACTGTTTTGTGTTGGTAGGTCTCCTCTTCAGCTTTTTGGCTGTCAGTGTTCAGTGTCAATGTGCAGTAGAGAACCAGCTCACATGTCTAGACGGCTGCAACGTCTTTGTTTAGTGCAACTATCACAGTATCGAGTGACAAAGAAAAGGGATAAATTTGCCCACAGAGAAACTCAAATGTGTGTGTCCACACTCCAGGCAACTAAAGACAGGAAATAGTTTTCTCTGGTAATGCTTGAAGTGAAAAGAAGTTCATCCTTCATTTCTCCTTTCCTGTCATTTCCCATTATCTCTGCAGCTTTGGCTGGGAGCCAGCACTGTTGATGCCATATTTCTGCCTCTATTTCTGCCAGCCTATGTTTGATGTACATGCATAAGAAACAAGTCTTTTGTTTATCAAGTTTTATAAACCCAGCAGGGCTGCAGCTAAATTATTTTCATTATTAATTAATGATTAATGGAAAGTGTTTTCTCAGTTGATTAATCATTTATTTCATAATCAGAAAACAGTATTGTTCCAGAGTTCAAGGTGACGTCTTCAGATGTCTTATTTGTAGAGTGTATCTGAGTTCATAATGTTTTCATTTTCTGTCTTCCAGGAGCGTGGTTCTCCCTGGCTGAAGACTTTGTGTGTGTCCAACAGCACCCTTCCACCTACAACCCACTGTGTTGCCATTGCGCCCATGAGGTAACGTCAGGAGCTACGGCCCCCTCATTGCCACCCTCCGTCCATCCATTTCCCTCCCCTCTGTCCTTTCCTTCCTTGGACCCACCCAGCCATGGGCCAGAAGATCTCTGGCAGTATCAAATCAGTGGACGTACGCGGGGAGCCCTCATATCGGCCTGTACGCCGCGAACTGCGGGGCCCGGATTTCTGTCGGCCCCCCAGGTTGGACTTACTGCTGGACATGCCGTCGGCCAGCCCTGAGACTCAGCTTCGCCATGCCTGGAATCCTGACGACCGGTCACTCAATGTCTTTGTCAAGGAGGATGACAAGCTGACGTTCCATCGACATCCAGTGGCACAGAGCACAGACTGTATCCGTGGGAAGGTGGGCTACACCAGGGGCCTCCATGTTTGGAGGATTCACTGGCCAGCCAGACAGAGAGGCACCCACGCCGTCGTAGGTGTGGCCACAGCTGAAGCGTCTTTACACTCAGTGGGCTACACAGCCCTGGTGGGCTCGGACCCCGAGTCCTGGGGCTGGGACCTGGGTCGGAACAGACTCTACCATGATGGAAAGAACCGTCCGGTTTCCACGTCTGCACCCACGTACCCCTGTTTCCTGGAGCCAGACGAGTCATTTGTGCTCCCAGACTCTCTGACGGTAATACTCGACATGGACGAGGGAACGCTGAGCTTCATGGTAGACGGACAGTATCTGGGAGTAGCTTTTAGAGGGCTAAAAGGCAAGAGACTGTATCCCATCGTCAGTGCTGTGTGGGGGCACTGCGAAGTGTCTATTCGCTACGTCAATGGACTAGATCGTAAGTGGCTGACACGCATGCATGCACACACACACACACACACACACACACACACACACACACAGGTAAGCATACACTCACACTCTTTGACACACACACACTCACACTCTCTTGAAGAAGCCAGTCAGTGACTGTATAAAATTTGACAGTCTGTTGAACATATGTAATTTGTGCAGATACATTTCAACATCTTAAACTTTTTTGAGTTCATATGGCTGTTTAATGACGGCAGAGTGATGGCACATTATGATCTTCTGACATGTCATGTTTGGAAGGAAGTGGTTAAAAGTGAATGTTTGGTTCCTAGGGATCCTTATTGTGGCTGATCCGGACATGTTTTAAGGGGCCAGTATCGGTTAAAATAGAGCTGATCAAAAGCTTATCCTTCCTTTTATTCTACTGTGTTTTGTTCACAATCATTTAAGCTCTTTAGCTTTCTAGTTTTGAATCAGCACCTTCAGTATTTGGAGGAAATAAAGAGGCTGCTGTTTGTTTGCTGGCAGTATTCAGTATTGGATGGAGAATAAAAACTTGTTAAATTGCAGCATTCAGTACAGTAGCTTTCAAAGTTGTATGCTTTTCCCCCACTGATATTATACAAAGTAGTACAGCTTATAGTCTTGTACTTTTACATTTTTGATTTCAAACATATTATCCTTGTGAGCTTTTCTGCCCACTTTTTACTGAGCACATACTACCACATACATGCAGCTTTTTACAATATGTTCTCTATAATAACTTGGAATGTCAATAACTCTGACTATTCCGGCGTCTTCCAAATATATAATATAAATAAATATAAGACTGTCTGTGTTAGTACTGCTTTTTGCATCTGTGTCAGTGCAGGAACATGGAAGGGTGGATGTGTTAGGTAATTTTGCACAGTGCAGTGGTGTTTTGTTTATGTATGAAACTCTGGAGAGGCTTATATTTAGACCTGCTCATGGCTGGTCCAGGATGAGATTTGTGCCGTAACGACTTGGGAGTCCAGTGACAAAACCCAGGAAAGACGCGTGTTCAGTCGTCACTTCTGGCTAGTTATGTGCGTGTCCCGTTGTGTGACAGAGTGCAGTTGTTTCGAAGAGGGACGGAACGAGAGGAGTCTGAATCAGGAGTTAAGTGAAGCCTGTCAAATGACTCAGCTGCCTAACCGTCTGGAGTCAGTCACACAGTTTTTACTGTGGCTGAAATGGTCTTTTTACTGTGTAATATGTGAAATATAAGGGAGTTTTAACTTTCTTTTTAAAACTACATCCCCAAGCAGCACTGGTGTGGATAATTTACCGATAATTTACCAATACTTCCACCTGGCCTTGGCTCTCTAGAAGTGTACAGGATTGAAGGTTTTAGGCAAGACTGGGAAGGCCTTACTTGCAGATTTCTCTCCTTTTTTTTTTTAATATGAAGGATGGTTATGCAGTGCACATTTCTGTCTGCACTGATCTATAAAAAGCCCACAATGAGAGGGACTGCTGCTTTGTTTACCAATAGGAAGCGGCATAAACATGCTCTCTGTGTACTATTTCTAGTCTGCTTCCCTCTATCGCTTTTTAGCATTCTCTGAAGTCCTCAAACTTTCACACACTGAGAGCAAAATCAGAAAACCGTATCCAACCCTTTGGTGTGATAAAAAGATCTGTTTCACCACTGTCCTGAAGTTGCCATAAAGATCAGAGGGTGTGTGTGTGTTTGTGTCAGCTTGTCCTTCTCAATGTTTCTCTCTGCCCTACTGCTCTTTTCTGTTAAATGTCATCGTTCCAACTAGTAGAGTCATCTCTCTCAAGTCTGCCCTCGCAGCTTGCGTAATAGCCCTCAGTCCTCCGTCCCGCTTTAGCCTGCATGTTGCACAAAGACCCAAAGCGGGCTGGGGGCGTTGCCATCAGTGAGGCACAGACACCATGTCCGTGGCTGTGAGTCGTGCGTATGTGTGTGTGTTGACAGACTGCAGCCAGTAGAGGAGGAATTCTGGAGGATGTCCCAGTGTGTCTCTGAGCTCAGCGTCTGGCCTCGCATAGTGGGAAATGTCTGCTTAGATGTGTTTTTATGTGTTAAGTAGCTGAAATGCACATGACGTAGAGTGGCCCATCTTCCTGCTTCATAAAACATGGAACGGTACAAAATCTGTCTTGCATTTGGAAGATGGTCGCCTGTGGGTTATGAAATGTACTCGCTGTTTGGGTTTTCGTGTAAGGTCTGCATGGAGTAAATATGTTCTTGAAGCATCTGCAGTTAAGTGTCACGATAATTGCCTTAAGCCATATGTTTTGTATTAACACTGAATGAAATGGCTTGGCCTGTAAGAGGATTGAGGATAGCTTTAAGGATAGCTAGTACTGCTGATAGCACTGACAATCAATAACCTCATCAGTTCTGTGCTGCATTTAGATGCATCTAGCTCATTGTTTTGGTTGTGTGGACCCAGTGCTGATTCATGTAAAACTATAGGGAGCTTCTGTATGTTACTATCAGCAGTAACCCATTTCCTTCAGTTCTCCCTGATTTTGCACTGGGCAGGTAGCAAATCTAAAACGGTAGAAAGAATGCCACACATGTCCCTCAAGAGTTAAACTGATGTTACAATGTCACTGAATATTGGCTTTACTTGGCTCCAGTGGGATGCCATGTTGCCCATTTAGTGCTAAATGTGTCGGGAGTTGTTTGCTTAAAGGGCAACATATTTGCATATAAAATTGTGTTTACAGGTCTCTGGGAGTACTACTGCATTATGCCCAGCTGGACCAAGGCTGCTAATGGCAGCTTTCATACACTTCATGTAGCAACCCATACTTCTGCTTAACAGGGTTAATACAATTAATTTACCTTGACCAAACTTTATAGATATGTTCGCCATTGACAGTCTATCTAATGGACAGAGCTTCTGGGTCTTTAACCTGCTCTCTGTGTAAAGGCCAGCAGGGGGCAGCTCCAGCAGGGCATGCTTTAGGGCTCAACGCACCAAGCTCAAACAGTTAAACTACACAGTGCTGATCAAATATGAATTCAAATTATTTTACTGTGTTGTTGCTGCAGTACGAGATTATGTGTAACCAGTCGAGCCGCCATTGTTTCCTGCTACAGACGAGTCAAAACTGTGGATCTAATGAGAGCAGCTCAACTCGCAGTAAGTGACCTCTGTTGGCTCCAACAAACTGTCACAGTGCAGTCAATCTAGAGGCTTCAAGCCACAAAACCACAAACCAATGGGTGACGTCACGATAGGTTCACACTTGGTTCAAGCTTATGCTGCCAAGTTCATTGTTTTGTATGTGATCTGGTTCACAGGTCCTGACATTTTAAAATGTTTAAATCACCCTAAAATCTTGGGTTATTATCAAACACTCACAACATTGACCCATGAGTTCACAATACGTGACAACATAGCCACTTGGCCCAATTTGTATTATTATGCATTAATATCTTTACCATTTATAGGTTGTTGTTTTTACACATGTACTGTAGACTGGTGCCAGATATTGGTAACAATACAAACACCATGCAAAATCTGATGTGGAAAATGAATCAAGATTGGTTGGCCGATCGGTTTGACCTGACAAATATATGAATGTCACCTGTGATCACATCAGCTCAACTGCATGTTGGTACAAAGCGCAAAAAGTGACACACCATTTCCATTATTCACAGAATAAAGCAATGGTGGTATTTTAAGTTCCATAAAAATTTTTTTTTTATTATTCCTGTGTCACATAGTGCATTGATAGCGATTTTAATAAGACACTTGAAGACAAAGAATTGCACAAATAGAATGATCTCTCTGTTTTTTGCCAGACTAATGAAGCTCGACGATGGCTAAACAGTTTACTAATGGAAACGGCTAATGGTGCTAACTTATGAGCCTGAACTCGCATCAATCACTTGTTTTTGTTCTTTTCCTTTTGCTTCATTGTAGCCATCAAATGTGATGATATTCTCTTTACTCCTACATTCAAGTCTGCCTAGTACAATGTGTATGTTATCAGTTAAGGTTGGAAGCCACAAGTGGTCGCAGAGCTTCTGTTCTGACAGAATGCATATGAGAGATGGGTGCATGATATCAGGTATAGGACATGTTGTAATATCTAAAGAAGAATGGAAGCATCAATATGTATGCTTGACGATAGCAGTGCTCCACTATTCCCAGATCTTCCTTTTTGTGCATCCTCTTATAGCAACACAAAGAGGATTCACTCTTTGTTCCCTTTCTGGGTTCTTGGTCTTTCACTTGTCTTGTCTATTCACGTTCTTTTTTTCCCTCCTTCTCCCTCCTGCTTACTCTTTTATTCTCGATCTCTTACTCCCTGGAAAGCGAGAAGAGATAAGTATCCTTATGCTTTTCTCTGTCTGTATTGTCCCTTAATACCCTGAATTAATGCAGTTTTCTCATCCTTCCTGCATTTCACTGAACACTTTAGTCCTTTGGCCCTCAGTCCCAGAGACACTTGAAAGCCTACCCTACTGAGACGTGGTTTTTATTGGTTTTTTTTATACCTCTGACTTGCTAACGTCTCCAAGTACAAAAACAATGGGGTTGCTGGATCTTGCCGTCCTCCTCCTTCTATTCTTAGAAAGCCCATCTTCTTCTCTCAACCACAACAAACCTCCCGACACCACAGTGGCCCGGCCAGCCTAATGGCAACAAGCCGATCCAAGCTCATTTACACCTGAACGAAACAGACAAGAGAAGAGGAAGCGCTTCACACATACCACTGACATGCCTGCCCTCCCCTTTTGCAGATGAACCCTATTTGACTCCAATTCTCATTGTGTTTCCTCTCCTCCCTCCTGCTCTTTCTTTTTTTTCCTCCTCACCCATTTCAACACTAATCCTTCCTTTCAAAAGTTTACACACCCAGTTGTGGTGGCAGGTTGCTGTGGAAACGGTTAAACTGACTTTTTGGTGGATAGGTGGGTGGTTAATTGTTGACCAGGCAGTTTGCTCACTAGTTCGTTTGCCAAGGGCTTGCCCTATGCAAATGGGATGTCTTTCTCCTGCGTGCCTGCAGTTCAGAGCTGTTAACAATATTCACAGCACAGATGCAAGCTGTAACTTGATCTTAGACCTTGCATAAATTAAGGCTGAACCTGTACACTGCTTAGCAGAAAGCTAACTTGGATTAAAAATCAGCCAGTCAGTGTTGTGTGGCTTATTATAAACTGCATGAAGCAGTGGTACATCGCATTCATTCTGCGTAAAATGTAACCTGTTGAGACTCCAGCTCCCTTCTCTTCTCGTGCTATAGGTGAGGTAGCTTGATTGTTGGCTGGCTTAAAATGAATTTGGAACTGTTGTCATAGCAACAATTTCTTACACTCAAACTTGCGAAAGTGCAAGCTTATTCACTGCTAGCTGCATCATGACGGAGACATTTCAACGTATTAACTCAGTTTCATGATCCTTTTCTATAAGGTATGATGAAAAATGTTGACATAATTATGATTGTAGATTCATTTAGACACTATTAGACTTTATTAGAATATCTTGTGTAATTTTATATTCATTATAACCTCTTTCATACATCCACCCCTAAACATTAATCTGACAGAAGTTTAACATGTTGCTCTCATGTCTGAACACACCCTGGACACTTGGTTCACACTGAGTAATGTTTATGAACCAGTTATTTGTGAATAAGCTTGAAATAAGGACGTATTCAGACACCTCTCCATAAACAAGTTTGCCATCATTGTCACTAGGGATGCACCGATATGAAAATTTTGGCCGAT
>NW_023340257.1:5023670-5026668 GCF_004916995.1 Morone saxatilis | reverse complement strand
ACACACACACACACACTCCTGAGTGCATGTGGAGCCTCTGTGGAATGTAGGACCCCTCTGAGACTGATTTACTTTGGGCCAACCAGCACCTATCAGTCTACTCTAAGCAGCGCAGCCCCCTCATATAGGTAGTTTCCATAGTAACCAGCTCCTCACATCACCGCTTTGTGATGTCACTGCACTGGGATTGTAAAGTCACAGATGCAGTGTGTGTGTCTGCATTGTTTTAAATGTGTATGTTGCTGTTTAGTATAAAACAGATAATGCAGTATGGAATACCACAGAGACCCCAGAACAGGAAGAGAGCTGCACATTCCTCCAAATTACATTCCAAAGAAGATTACTTTAATTGGACTGAAATTCATTGTCAAAAAAGTGCACAAAAACCTCAGCATGCTAAGAGGTTTTACTCTGAACATACTTGTGAAATGTGTTTGCATTCTCTGGAAAGTACTTTGTTTTGCTTCTATTTGCCAGACTTTTATAGAAGAGAACATTTAATTCATCTAGAAACCATATACTCCTTGTTTTCTCCAGTGTTGTACCTCTCAGGTTACTGCACCTGCCTGTATCATCAAAACCAAGGGAAAAAAGATATTACTTAAGGTGGAACACTTTCATTAGAAGTTAAAAGTAAAATATGACTGCTTGCAGTAACAAGACTGATGCTACCACAGAGGCTATCATTACTCTCTGACGGTGCTCTCCTAAGGGAAGGTGATGACGTCATGATGCTACAAACTTGCTGAAAACCAGCCAATCCCTGCTGGCACAAGCTGGTCTCCATGGTAAGCCTTACTAAGGGTTGCCTGGGGCGACAAGTGGCCCTGTCAGACAGTTGTGATGAGCACAGACAGGAAGTGCACACTGTCCATCGACTGGCAAAATTGACATTGCACTGCTAAGTGGTTTAAGTTGCGATTAAAAAGCTGTTTCAGACTATTTTTGCTTAAATGAGAACACAATGTGGGAAAGAATTGACCAGACGTAGGGCAATTAAGACTAGAACACTTTTTTTCTGTTACCCTGAGCAACGTTCATCCGTTCTGTTTAACAAGGTTCTGACAACGGAGCTCAACATTTGTCATTTGTGAATGTATGACAAAAGGTAACAGCTCTGAATAGGATTCACTGGCTCATATCACCATTATAAATAACTATTGCAATGAGAACGGTTTCTGTGTGAAATGGCTTCATTCATGTAGTCATAGACCTTGGGTTTTCTCTACCTTTATCAAACAATTGCAGCTTCTGTGATTTGGATATTACATTTGGCCATATTTCAATAATATCTCGATTAACTGTGCAGCCCTAACTTAACATATACTGTATATAATTTCATTATATTTACGATATGTTCTTTCAAGTCCATGTAATGATGAATACTGAAACCAAAGTATCTGCATGAAAGATATTTCACATAAAACCCCTGAAAAACATTTAAACTCAAATCAGAATGAGCATACATGCAATAACCAATCCATGCTTATTAGCACAGTGAACCAGAGTGGAGCTTTGTGGAGCTCTGTCATGTAAATGTCCATCTCTGCACTCTCCCTTTCCTCTCAGGCACTCAAGTCTATTTTGCAATGGCCAGAGACTAGTTTCTGACAGATTTATGGCACACTAAAGAGGAGATGGAGTGTGGGAAAGTGTGGTTAAGGACGACTGAGTGCCTGATGTACCGTTGGACAACAGAGGCCTGGCAGGCTGGCAGGCGGACATACCTGCCTAACACTTAATCGAGAACAAAGTGGAGGAAGGGGAGGTCAATTTTGGGACGGCGGCGCGTCGGTTAGTCTGCCCTCACTGAGGTGAGACGGTCAATACGCAACCAGTGATAGTTCCCCCCCAGTTTCCTCCAGTCGCACGCCTGCAGCCCAATGAAATTGCGCGTGTGTGTGTGTGTGTGTGTGTGTTTGGCTGTGTGTGTGTGTGTCGTGTGCTGTGTGTGTGTGTGTGTTCACCAAAGAATATACATCAGCTCACCATGAAAGAACAACACGACCCGCGTGCAAGTTATGTCCTCAAGTTAGAATAAAAGGTAAGAATAAAGGTCCATCCTTTTTGGTAACACTGCGTTCCAAACTTTAAACAATTTAAAACTTTCCCCCCTTCCCTCCTGCGCTCCCTTCCATTACCAGAGAATGAACAAAGTAAAGGCAAGCGATGCAGAACTGTCCCGCCGTTGCTTAGCTAAAACCGCGAGGATTAGCATAAAAAATCGTTGGGGCCTGTCTGGACCTAAGGTTTAAAAGAGGAACGGGGTGTTCGTGTCATATAATAGTTACACTATAACACAACGCTCGTACACACACAGCCCTGATGTCCGACACCCGCTCCACCTTTCAACCAACCCAGGTCAACGAAAAAGGCGAGCGGAAAAAAGGGAGAAACAGGAAAATATATTCTAAGGATGGAGACAGAAATAGATCGAATGAATGCATGAGAAAAAAAAAGAGAAAATTGGACAGAAAACAAGTGAAGGTGAGCAAGCAAGGGAGCAAACGCAAAATAGACGAAAAACTGGTCGCCTCCTAAAATAAACCGTAATTGGAAAGCGTCAGGTGTCCAAATGAAAAACCCCTGCCACGGGGTCCGAGCGGGAGAAAAAGAGAACACCGATTCTCGCTGAAGCTAGTGATTCCTGCCCTAACTTGACGAATAATCATGACTTCCTAATTCCTCGGCAACCGCCAAAGCTAAGTGAGTTCCAGACCACGAAGCATGGCCGCCCCGTCAAAATTGGTCCTCCTGTTGCCGCGCTCTCCAACCATGGCCTTCAGGAAAAATAGCAGGCTAGCGCTGAAATTATGAAGAGGACCCCACTGTATTAATGTTTTGTGTGGGTCTGTTTGTGTAGGTTGTCAGTGCAGAAAAATTCTTCCTCTCCAACACAAGCCACACAACAACACACCACAACCCCACCACACACACACATGAACACACAAAAAACCAAAAAAAAAACACCAAACATTAACTAGGGAGTGCACGATAA
>NW_023340257.1:5023379-5023645 GCF_004916995.1 Morone saxatilis | reverse complement strand
TGTGTGTGTGTGTGCACAGAATATACATCAGCTCACCATGAGAGACAACACGACCCAGTTATGTCCTAGTTAGAAATAAAAGGGTAAGATAGGTCCATCTTTTTGGTACATGCGTTCCACTTTACAATTTACTTTCCCCCCTTCCTCCTGCGCTCCCTTCATTACCAGAGATGTACCAAGGTAACAGGCAAGGGTGCAGACTTCCCGCCGTGCTTAGCTAACAGATTAGCATAAAACTGTTGGGCCTGTCTGACCTAGTTTTAAGA
>NW_023340257.1:5022734-5023354 GCF_004916995.1 Morone saxatilis | reverse complement strand
GTTGGGTAACGCAAGGTGCAGACTCTCCCGCCGTGCTTAGCTAACAGATTAGCATAAAAACTGTTGGGCCTGTCTGAAACCTAAGTTTTAACGAGTACGGGTGTATGTTCATTATACTAATACTACATATACACAACAGCCCTGATTTTGCGAACCACCTGATCCAGTTTCACCAACAGGTCAAAAGGGAGGAAAAAAGGGAGAAGAGGAATATATTTAAGGATGGACAGAATTAGATCAATGATGCATGAGATAAAAAAAGAAAATTGGAGCAGAACAGTGAGGTGAGCAACAGGGAGAACGCAATAGAGCGAACTGTCGCTCTATACCTAATTGGAAACGCAGGTGTCCAAATTGAACCGTCCACTCCGAGCGGGAAACCAATTGCTCGCTGAACTAGTGATTCCTGCCACTGACGATATCTGACTTCCTATTACCTCGCACCGCCAAGCTAGTGAGTTCCAGACACGAGCATGGGCGCCCGTCAATTTGGTCCTCCTGTTGCTCTCTCACATGGCTCAGGAAATAGAGGCTAAGCTGATTATGAAGAGGAGCACTGTATTATGTTGTGTGTCTGTTTGTGTAGTTTGTCAGTGCAAATTCTCTCTCACACACACACA
>NW_023340257.1:5014214-5022709 GCF_004916995.1 Morone saxatilis | reverse complement strand
AACACAATCCCAGACCCACACAAAAACAAACCAAAACAAACCAATTGTGGACAAATTATGATCAGGGGGGGGCCGATATATCGGGCCATTCTTGTTCATAAGTTAACACTGCATAGTATATCTCAATATCAATTCAAACAACAACAGGCAGGCTCCTGTGGGACGCACAATCCCTCCAAGATCATCGAGCGTTGCTAATGGGAAGAGAGAGAGAGAGATGAGAAGAGAGAGAGAGAGAGATAGAGAGAGAGTCGAGTATATAGACATCTGGACACGAGTTCATTCTGTTGCACTCCAGTTGTCTCCAGCAACAAGATATGATCAATAAGTGTTTGTGTGTATCGTTGCGTGTGTGAGATGTGCGTGTGTGCTGTAATGTGTGGTTGTGGTGTGATGTGTGTGCTAGTGCTATAGAACTAAGCCCTGTCGTGAGTAACGCACGACGCGACTCACTGACGACAACAGGCAAGTTACTAACCTGACAGGCTAAAAAAAATACTACTCCTCCAGTCTGGGTTTGGAATCTTCTTCATTCTTCTTCCTCTCACTTCTAATCATCTTACAACACTCACTTCCAGTCTGATTTAAAGCTTTCGCGTGTTTGTTGGTCGGCTCTGTGGCTCCTGCCAACGTCGGGTAGAGATTGATCCCGAAGGTGAAAAGCTGTGTCTTTGGACTGCTAAATGGGCCTGCTCTAAGACAGAACACACACAGAACAGCAACAGAACACAACACAGAAACAACACAGAACACACAACAGAAACCACGACCACAGAACACACACAGAACACACACACACACACGGCACTTCTGTGATATCAGAAGACACTTCTTCCCTAACCCCCCCCCAAAGTTTTAAATGCTGCTTTTCTATCTTTTTCTCTTTCACCATCTTACCCTCATGTGGGTTTTTATTCTTGATTTACTTTTGAAAGTTATGGTGTTACGAGATTTGTTTTTGTTTTTTTTCCCTATGGATTTTGAGATTTGTGGGACAGGATGTTTCGCAGGTATAGGCGGAAGAATGTGCTGCCATGAGAATCTTTTTAAATGTGAAATAAGAATAAACTCTGCTAAACTCGCACTGCCTCGCTTCCTGTGATTTCTGATTACCATCAATAGACCTTTTTTCACAGCAGCCAGGTGTCACCAATGATTCCGATTCAGGTTTTGTTCCGTTTACTGTAGCAGAGCCTTTCCAGTGAGCCAGCATGCACCATCGCAGCAGCCTGACTCTGTTTGACCTGAATGGAAGGAGCCTTAATTAGTATCATTAGTAACACCTGTGTTTACCCTACTCTTTGGCTACGTTCACACTACAGGTCTTAATGCTCAATTCAGATTTTTTGCTGAGATCCGGTATCTTTGCGTAGTTGTTCACATTATATTAAATGTGACCGCCATCAGACTCCAGTGTGAACAGTCTACGGCCCCGAAGTGACCCGTCTGCGCAGAAGACGTGACGTCACACACACCACGCTGTATTTACGGACGTTAATATGGATGCTGCACACGTCAGCGGATTTATGCTGTTCAGACTGTCAACGAAAAACAGATATGGGTCACAAATGGGCAAAAAAAGTCTGATTTGGGCCACTTTTGTCTGCAGTGTGAACGTAGCCTTTCATGTCAGTTGCTGCTGTAAATGAGCCATATTCCATAACAGTAGGTGTTTTGATCCCAGGTTGTGCCATCTTAATTGACTGTTCACTAAGCCCCGCCCCTGAACAGGGATTGTCTAATTATAGCTTAGCAACAGTAACATAGCAGGCCTCTGATACCTTGTTCACAAGTTGAAGCAGTGTACATGGGATACAACTGAAAGGACATTAGCTAAGATATTATTCTGTCGGGTTACAGGTTAAATTAGACACCGGTTATATTAGAACAAATAACATCTCTAATTATGATAGTGTACTGCAATACTAGGGGTAACTAGTTCAACCCTGCAATACACAATGTTTATTTCTCTGTCTTCAACATGGATCATCATGAAAAATTAAGGAGTTGAAGTTTTCAATCAACTCAAGAGTTTTACCATTGGCTTCCAGTAGCTGGCTACAGCTGGTAAAATCAGTCGACAGCCGTCATTTGAGCCGACACAAGACCTACTGTTCCCAGATTTTACAGTGAATTTCGAGTGCTGCAGGCATGGCTGTAAACTCTGTGCAATGTGAGAACAGCTTGACAGACATGGGGCTTATTAACCGGTTTTCCTCTTTTAATTCAGTGGTAAAAACATAACTTTTTTTCAAATGAATGTCACTCTATGAACACTGATAATGTCATTAACACATACCACAAAGGTTTACTACGGGAGAAAATCTGCCGCCAGAGCCCCAGATGCTGGTTTTGCTGTAGAGTCTAGATGAGCTGGCTCTAAACCACATTCCCCATCCCGGGGCAGGCTTTGAACACAACAAAGCCTGTTGTGTGATCAAAGTTCAGCTCAGTGTGGCTTTTTCCTTGGCACTACCAACAGTAAATCCATTAATGTTGTGCAGCAGAGAGCAGCCTGTGTCCAATGGCATCGCTCCCTCTGCTTTTAGAGGGACATGACCGGTACTCACGCAGGAGAATTGATGGACATGGACGTTTAATGCTTTAATAATGAGGACATAAATGTGAGTACTGAACAAGGCGGGCTTTGATGAGGATAACTGGCTGAGCGTTGTGCTCCTGTAAACAAGTTCATTAACGCTTTGACATCAAAATAAACTCAAATGCAAGTCGCTGTAGAGGGACCGGCTATCCTCTCTGCAATTGATCCCCAGCTGTAGCATGTTGCCTGCCTCAGCATATAGCGCTGTTCATGATGCAGGGAGCAGCCCTTTAAAGGATTATAGAAGGAGCCTGGAAGTTAAAGCTAGCTGATGACTTGTTTGATCTGGTTAAAAGTGACTCTGCTTTGCCAGATCCATATTTAGCTGCCTCCTGACAGTGAGGCTTCACTTCAATTCCTCTCGCTGTCTTTTCCTCTGCCTCCTCTGCTCCACCACGTTTTTTTTTTTTTGCCAACTTTCGCTTGTATCTCCCTTTTACACCGCTCTGCTCAGGCTATTTAAATCCTCCCATCCCCGTTTTCCTTTCCTCAACGTACTTGCCATCGTAGGGCTTTATCTTCTGCCTCACCTGCTTTGACTGGAGGTGTGTTTCAGCTGAGAGGAGTGTTTGAGAGAATAATTGTCCCTCAGTTTCTCTTCCTCCTTTCCCCTCTTCATGCATACATGTTATACATATGCATATATGGAGAGTGGCAGAGCGAGCTGGGGACGAGATGGATGGTTGGAGGCCGGCCGTCTACTACAGAGACAGGCACAGATCCATAATTTATGGAGGGGAAAATCCTGCGCCTGCTTTGCTTGGTAAGTCATGTAAAAGCTTACATTTCGTATAATTCTCCTCGCTCTTGGCTCTCTACTCCAGATCGCATGGAGATATCTTCAGAGGACAGAATTCCTCAAAGTAAGGGATGTTTCTTTGACCTACTTGGGGAGTTTGTACACAGTTACAGATAAGGATGTGACTACCACATTTATGTTCAATCTATGTTCTGCACCAACATCAAAGATGCATTATCTGTTCCACTTCTGTTGACTTTTGGGTTGTAGTTTTACAAGTTTCAGAAAAAGAACATATTTTTATATTTTTTACAACTTTAAATCCCATTCCAAGAAATATGATTATAAATGATATAACATTTTGCTCTTAATCTTAAATCTTGACAATGTGAAAATGTAGAGAATGTAAAGCCACTGTGGGTGTATGAAGACAGACAACTACCCACCTCTCAAGAGGAGGAGGTTTGGTTTCAGAAGTAAAAAAAACCCCTGAAAAAATATTAAATTGTGATTTTGGGCTTTATAAAAGTGAATAAAAATGTACTTGAAGTTATGGGGGGCAACTAAGAAATTACTCTAAAATTGGTTTTCCATTTAAATTTTCCTTGTTATATGTTATACTATCTTTACTATAAAGTGCACTGTGCTGTACAAAACCTTTTCAGCCCTGAGTAGTGTCTGCAGGTATTCCTTTCACCAGCCTCTAGCAAGAAGGTAGGACAGTCTGCTTGTAGCCTGAGAAGCAAGACTGAGGGGGGAAAAAAGTCTCCCAAGCACTTGTATCAGTAACTAAAGGTTACTCAGATGAGTGTATGAACATTTTTATCAACTTATCTCACCTGGACAATTTTCAGAGGGAAATCAACCAGAAAAATAAATGAAAGTGATTTGTTCTGAGTTTCACCAGTGGAAATTCCACCCGTGCAATATCCCCTCTCCCACACATCTGTCCTGGGCACACAGAACTGATGAAGTGAAACCGAAACAGCACTGTATCACTGGGAATGTTTTACTTTTCAACATACTGGAACTAATGCCTTTACAATCATTTTGAAGATGTTATCACATGAACATTTTATAATGAATTTCAGGCCTGCCACTACTACCACTAACTATTATTTTCATGATTAATGGATTAATTGTTCAGTTGATACAGTAACAAAGTAGTGAAAAGTGAGAAGCCCAAGTTGATTTAAAGTGCTTGTTTGAACTCTCTAAGTTTACTATCAGTTCCTTCAGTCACTTACAGTACTGTTATACTGTGATGCTGGAAACTAAATCAATTATTGTACCTTCAATTAAAAACATTCAGCACAATAGGATGTATGTTTTACTGGCCCTCTCCTGTATATTGCATTGTGTCTGCCAATAAGGACACATACTGCAGGAGTTGGGTGAAGTCTATCTCTTCCTTCAACTTCCCACACAGGTCGCTCCATGGTCGTCGTCATCATCATTATTGCACTTCACTGAGACCTCATTACAGTGGGAAAAAAACATATTTTTCAAAGGCTGACACTGATATTTGCAGTCAGTTTGTTGACAGCTGATATTTTGTTTCATTAATGTATTTTCAAACGCTTACATTTTCAGGCCAGACAATTAGAGGTTTAACCTTGGCAGGATGTAAAAGCCTCTGATAGCCTCTGATCAGTAGCCCTGATTCAAGAGCACCATTCTATATGCAGTCAAATATAAAGGAGACTGAATGCTGCAATTAAATTAAAGATCATTAAACACAATTTGCTTTCAAAATACGCTCTCTCCCCTCAAAGGCTTTCATTGTGGTGCAGTCGTTCATTCATCGACAATCCAACAAGTGCACTGACCTCTGAAGTTCTTTTCAGTGGTATTGTAATATATCTTCTGGCCACACGTGGCAGCACAGAGCACAGTAATGCACAGCGATAACTCATGGCTCTATGGATGGCAATGTTGGTTAGTTGGTGAGTCCACCACTTTGGTCCAGGCTGAAATATCCTAACAGATGGATTACCACAACATTTTGTACAGACATTCCTGGTTCCCAAGAATGGTGCTTCCCTGACTTTAACTCCAGCTTCGCCCGGGATGTTGACGTTTGTGATTTTGAGTAAAATCTCCTAACAGCTAATCCATGCATTGCCACGAAACTTGGTGCAGACATTCATGTTCCTCTCAGGATGACGTGTAATCACTTTGGTGATTTTTTGACATTTCATCTAGCGCCTCATCAGGTTAAAATTTTAAATTGGCCCCAGTTTCGGCTCATAATTAAACTGCAAAACGAATGCCATTCTAATCAGACTCTACTGTACCCGCGCTAATTAGCTAATTATAGACGGTAAACATGGTAAACATTACACCTGCTTGACTTCGACATGTTAGAATTGTCATTTTGAGCATGTGTTAGCCTGCTGATATAAGGATTTAGCTCAAAGCGCCGCTGTGCCTAAGTACAGGCTCACCGTGTGGCTGTGAGCTCCTGGTCTTATCTTAGTCCCTAAGATCAGCTACACTTGGTTAAGCTCCTTCCTTCCTAAATTCTTCCTATACTGAATTTTATGACCAACGGGGACCAACGAGTTTACAGTAATATATATTGATTCAACTCGAGCTGATTATTTTTGTTTTAGATTCTTGAAGGTGAGGACTTCAGATTGCTTCTTTTGAGAGTCCAAAGATGATTCATTTTAGTGACATAAAACCGAGAAATATCCACTGTATTTGCTTTAGAGATAGCTTAAGCAATACATCGAGGATAAAAACAGTATACAATATTCATTTCCAGCCCTAAATCCACTGTGTGCAACAGCTGCTCTGCCTCAGTGACAGTCAGCTATCAGGCCAGAGCTCAAAACAACTGCTACCTGAACACTCTGTTCCTCTGGCTGGAACACGGTGCTGATAACTGGAGGAAAAGTAAAGAGAAACTGAACAAAAGGTGCCAGAAAAAGAGGAGAGAGAGCGGGGTTGAAGGGGGACAGGTACTGTGGGGTGGCAGAGTGAAAAAAAAAATTGGAAAAGGAAATACAAGAAGGTGATGGTGGAACAAGTGAAGAAAGAAGGGCTATTTTCAGCTGCGCTATGTACTTTTCCAACATCTGAGTGGAGATAACGGCAGTGGAGATGATGGCACTTTTTTTACTGCTTTACTGAATGTATGGGAGAACGCTTCAGAGGTACAAAAATAAAATATTCAGAGGCAATCTTGAGGGCTTTTTATGTTTGGTAAACAGCAGCCTAATGAGCATATAAATGGTCAGAACGCTGACTTCTAATTTCAGCATTTTTTGGATGTTACCTGGGTACTTTTGGAGTCTCTGTGAAGGTATGCATGAGTCATACTCTTATCTCGCTGTCACACACACACACACACACACACACAGTAGGGGAACTCAGTGTGAGGCCCCATAATAACAGTACGGTGCCTTTTCTTATCCATCCTTCATCTTTCTTTTCTGCCCGTCTCCTCCACCATCAATGCCTCCCTCTCCACATCTTCAACTTTTTATTTTATTTCTGTGCATTTTTTCTGTTGAACAAAAGTACGGGATTTGCTAGAGGAGTGTCACTTTTCTCTCTTTTTTTAAGTTAAAAGGTGTAAGTGAGAAGTAAAAGCAGCTGTTTTGAAGTTATCGAGTGCGCTTGTTAATATTTTCAGAGGGTCCCACTCGGACCTCCTGCCTGCTATCTCAACCTTTTCAAATGTCACCTGCTGCCTGTTAGGCAAAAACAAATCACCTGACTTGTAAGGGTGCATCTAAAATTAGTGATAACATATCCCCGGGAGCACACACACACACACACAGCACACACACACACAACACACACACACACACACACACACACACACGCCTAGGTTAATTACTGGCCATAGCCTACAGGCAATACAACTGACTCTCGTCTGTGTTTCACATTGGTGTATATAAATACCGTGGCTTGATTTGTGTGTACATTGGCAGCTCCATCAAACCGCTTGGCTGAGAGAATGACCTCATAATCTCATCAGAGCAACACACACACACACAGAGCAGCCGCTGTTTTCACTGACTCTGTGCCAAAAGTTTTTTTAAATCCCCCATAACTACGCACATACTCTGTGTGACGTCAGCGTGTACAATGTCATCCGTGCCCACTGGCCTGTTCTGTCTCCCCAGCGTTGTGCCCACTACACCTTATGTAAATACACAACCAGCCAATAAACAGGAAGGATCTGGGGTTTGTGGCCTTTAATACTGTTATCCTGGTCTTGATATCTTTATTGCAATAAAAAGAACAATATGTCTCTATCTGTTTTCACATAAGCACTCCCAGATGGTTGCTTTTTAACAGAGACGCCTCTTGTTCTCTGGATCCTGATTGATGGTGGTGGTGACGAGTTGCAATGTGGTGGCAGTGCAGCAACATGCGGTTGTGCAAGTTGTCATGTTAGTTTAGGGTTGACTTGACCGAACAAATCATAGTTTGAAACCTGTTATCATTAAAAATGGATGAAATACAAAATCAATCCCTATCTGCATATCAAATGACCCCACATGTGGCCCCTTTGATCAACTGATCTAGATGGAGCCAGTATTTTGCTACATTACTGCTGCCACCTTTTGGCCATCTGCAGTTACTACAACACTGAGTCAAACTGTGTGTGAGAGAAAATCAAACCTTTATAGAAGGGGTTTTTAAAGGGGTATTACTGTACTTTAGTACTACACTTCAATATAACATTTTGAGTGTATAATGTACAATCTTCATCATCAATTCAACTTCAAAATACTTTAATGATTAATGAAACGTTAAGTCCATAAATACAATGTAAATGTCCATCACCTGTCCCCAGAGCCTGAGGTGACTTCTATAGATGTGTTGTTTTGTCGAATTAACAATCCAAAACCTAAATATGTTCAATTTGCATTGATATAAAACAGAACAAAAGAAGCAAAAAAAGAAGCTGGCACCAGAGAATATTTGGTGAATTTTACTTGACAACTGACTTAAAGGTCCAGTGTGTAACATTCAGGAGGATCTATTGGCAGAAATGCAATACAATATCCATAGGTATTTTTTCATTACTGTATAATCACTGGAATATAGAAATCGTTGTGCTTTGTTACCTTTGAATGAGCTGTTTATATCTACAGCCTTCCATGGAGTCTGCCATGTTGAACTGCTGTGTTT
>NW_023340257.1:5007257-5014196 GCF_004916995.1 Morone saxatilis | reverse complement strand
GACAAACCAAACACTGTAGATAGGAACGTTTGTATTTTTCACGCATTCTGCTGCCACTGTAGTCTCTCCTTTGTGCTTGGAAGAGCAGGGTGAAGTGACAATTGTTTGTTGCAATCTGAAACTACACCATTAGATGCCACTGAATCATACACACTGGACCTTTAAAGGTTTAATCAGCACATTTTTGTTTAATAGACTTACTGTAAATTGACTTAACGATTAGTTTACTAGTCATTTCAACTCAACTCAGGTCAAAATTGAAAATAGTTTTGAACAGAGACCGAGACATCCTTACCTTTAAGCTTCAAAAAAATCTGGATCCTACATTTCCCATGATGCATCCGATAGTACCTTTGCATTAGAACCTCCCTACCTGGTAAATGCCTACTCCTTTCAGATGTCATACCTGATGACATCACTACGACACCATCAGGGTTTATTTTCATTATACAGTTGTAGATTATGAATAACACTCCACATGATGAGTACACAGACCATAAAGTGTAACATAAGAGTTCCCCTTTAATTTTTTAAAAGTCTTGTGAGTTGTAAACATTCACACAACCATAGCTATTTCATGCACTGATTAGCTTAATTCCTTAGAGCGGCAAACTCATTTTCCAGACACTACTCTTATGGTGGCCTCTTAATTAGAACACAGTGGATTAGCATGTCCTTGACAGTGAAGTGGTGTGGTGCTGCTGGCCACCGGAGTGTGAGGAGCTGTAATTGTTTGACTGTACAAAAGTGTGTCAGTAAGAGGGTTTGTTTATGAGGTGGTTATGGAAGGGATTTAGTGTGCTTGAAAGCTATGCATGTTCAGCTGTAGAGGAGGAAGAAGACATTCTCAAAGTAGTTTACAGGATGAGCGTAATTCAAGTTGCACTTACTGGCTTGTTCTGGAATCTTTATCAGCAAATTGAGTTTGCTTAGTTTCCATAGCAGTTTAGATGTTCAAACAGGGAGACCCTATTCGCTTTGCACTTTAAAAAAAAAGCCAGGGGCCAGTTAATAAACATTTATAGGAATAAAGATTAGGATTGTTGATGTGGCAGAATAACATGACTTCAAAGTCAGAGTCTTTACTTTTGTTTTGCGGTGCTACCGAGGGGAATGCTGCACTGACGCTAGCATGTTTTGACTCGTGATGATGCCTGATGTTAGCAACCTTGCATACAGCGACTGTCAAATGGCAAATTAAACCCAGTGGCATTGGTATGAGGTGGCTGAATAAAGGCAGATTCATTGAATTGCCTGTTTTCATTGTAAGTCTTATTCTTTGAAAAGTAGCAAATCCAGTCAGCAGGTCAGAAATCCAGTGTCGTACTGCACAGATGGTCTGCAGCTTCCCAAGTAACAGCCAAGGGAAATTACTGAAAATTGTTATGAACAAATGCAGACCAGACTTGGCCCATGGGCCTTAAGTTGAGGAACACTCACAGTGAAACTTCCCATGATTGTTAGCACCACAATTTATCTGTGCTGACTTTAAAGTTATGCTCAACCGTTGATTCACAAATGGCTATAATCAATATTTATATAGTAACAATTTATTATATTATATTATATTAATATATTTATGTACAATGTGAAAGAGGTTGCTCATAGTGATAAAATTACACAACATTTTAGTGTCTTTTAGCTCATTGTTTTGGTTCACTCTGTCCGCTATCATGGCTACAGCAGGCAGCTGAAAAAGCTCTGATACCCAGCACCAAATGACAGACAGTCAGAGTTAGCAATTAGTTGGCTTTTTTTTTTCACCATGTGATATGGTTGAAGGCTCCAGAACAAGCAATGAGTGGACGCTGTGTTCAGGCTGTTTTGTGTGTCCAAGGTCAAGAATGCAATGTCTTTCTCAAACTACTTCAGTCGTCATCACTTCATCTGCCAAATCTGTGGCAAACTGTCTCTAATGTGTCAGCTATGCAACCTGCCACAGTTTCCTCCTCCTGCTGCCAGGATTACGCAACAATGGTTTCGAAAGATCTTGGAGAAGGACTGCAACTGGGTACTGGGTAAAGTACTCTGCTGTCAAACTAGATTTTTCTAGCCATGCTTTCCCCCTCTACCACTTTATGTGAAAAGGCAACTATAACAATCATGCTGTACTGGTTTGACTATGACTAGCTAGTTTAAGCGTACTGTATGTAGCTTGCAGGAAATATTTTTAAGATTATAGTGACCAAAAGTGTCAGTAAAATGTCATTTTAAGGTGGAAAAGTTTTCTAGGTGTTTTAAAAACTTTTTACAGGCGATGCAGCGGGACATGTCAGTGAGTTTGGAGGTTTTGGCAATAAATTGAGCTGTTTTGGAGGTTTTTAGTAAGCTCTTGGGTATTTAGTTTGAAGAGTATTCTCAATTCTTATCTGTTGTTTTGTGTGAAGTGTTGGTTTCTATCTGTCTCAGGCCAAATATGATGGTTGTTTTTTCCAAAGTGGTTTTCCATTTCCTCCTGTTTTCCTGGGTAGCTGACAGCGCTCCTGTTCTTAGGAAGCATATTTGGTGAGTGAGGTAATGATCTTTTTACCAATTGTTGACAGTTGTGCTTCACATGCTGCTGCTGCCTCTGCAGGTTTCTGTTCCAGCAGATGATTTCAGGCGATCAGCAAGTCTTTCAGCCCATTCTTCAAGTCCAGGTGGTCCTGCTCGGCGATCACATGCAATCCAGTTAGGGAGCCCAGCAGCAGGGCAGATACCTGCCAGAGTATGTGGTTCTTGCAAAGGTGGAGTTATATTTGTGCCTAAATTGAGTATGTGATTGGACATTTTGCACATTCAAACTTCACAAGCACATAAAGTATATTTCATACAGAAGTTTTTGTTTATTTTTGTGTGGAAGTATATATAATAATTGTTTACCATTGTCCACATAATACTAACCTACTCATCATTTTCACTTTCAAATTCCCTGGAAAGCAACGAGTTAATTTACTACGATTACTAAGGTGTGTTTGAAACTAAAGCAAAAAAGCTAAAAATGACAAAAGACAATCATGGAATTCAGCAACTACAGTATGCCGTTTCATTTTGTTCACAACTGCAACTACAAGGTTTTTTTTTTAATTAACTACCGCTCTGATTTGTGCCTCTGACTGGCTTCTTGTACAGAGCAGCTGATGGTTGTTAGTATTTAGAGTATTTAGTTACATTATCAAGGAGAGTCCCGTGTCTCAAGTATCATTGAGGACAACATTTAAAGAAAAATCTCAAATGGTAATACAGAATGGGGAAACATTTACGGGAACAGCAGCTCCACCCACATTCTAACTCTATTATGACTACCACTCTCCCACTGCCTCCCTACTCTTATGTAATTGTAATTGTAATTGAGCAAAGGCATAAAAGGTTTGCATTTGGTGAAGTATGGACACACTGTAAGCTTGAGCGAGCATGCAGGAATATAGAGAGAAGGCAGATGAGTAAAACTGAGTGAGAGAGGTTATTATTGTGCGCATATTGGGTTTTTGTTAATATATTAAATATTAAATATATGTACTTGCAGCCTGTATCTTCGCCTGTTTTGTGTGGAATCTAAAAACACATTCATAATTCGGCTTCAAATGCTTCAAACACTTTTTTTTTAAAGGAACACATTTCTTGATTTTATCTGTTTGAATGTTAATCATCACCAGTTCTAAACCTATTGCATAAAACAGTCTTTGCTGAGCATTGGTATCATGCTCTAGGACACTGGCAGGCTTTAAAGGCCATGGATTGCTGCATTGGCTTTGGACTCTCCAGTGTGCACAGGCTCACTGGTTTGAGCCTTTAAAATCCTTTGCACACCAGCCACCACTGTGTCAACATCTGCTTTTACTTACACACATATCACACAACTGGTTGTGTTTTGTTGAGGGAAAGTAGCTCTGCTTCCATTTCTGGCTTTTGTTTTTACTTCCGTGTTCACATCTCAGCTTCACCTTCATCCAAATAAACTACCACGAGGTTTGGATTTCTCAGCGAGTGGATCTGCCCTGTGTTTATGCAAATCAATCAGTGTGTAAATCCTCACATTCCCTCAGTTGCAATTGTTGCTCTTCCATCACTGCTGCCTTTATTTTTCAAGGTTATAATTAAGGCTTTAGTATCACCCCAATTGCCTTGGAGTGAAAGGAAACATGATAAATAATGTATATGGGAATAAATGTACTCTTCTTTCTGTTTGAGGCAAGTTGGACTTCATTATTTATATACTGCTGCCTCAACTTCCACTCCAGGATACGGCTGTGATTGACAGGACCGACTGCCATCATTCAAGCAACAATGACAAGAAAGAGGCATCATACAATATGTCCATCTTCTTCTGGCTTGGTGTCTTTACAACTGGGACGAATAAGAAAGGAAATGATAATTAAATGAGTTTGATTACAGATATTTACACTGGCGTAGTTTGACGGAGTGAAGGATTTTTATGTAGAATCTATTTTTTGTTTGTGGGTTGCAAGTCAAGGTGACAGTGCCTGGGGCTCCCCCTGCTCTACTCCTCTACCCAGGAAAATAAAAAGTTTTATGAATATTTAAATTCTTTTATATTGAGTTGGTGTATTGCTGCCAGTTTATGCAAGCAGTAAGCCTTTCGGGCCATCATTTACACTGATTTTAGAACAGCTACTGGAGTTTTAGTAACGGCAGGTTCTCAAAAAAACATGCAAATCCCTAATTTGCTCAAGGCTGAAATCCTAAATTAGATCATTAACACCTCTGCATATTGTGACAAAGAGTGGGAAAACAATAGTGCAGGACTCGGGGAGCTGAGGTGTGACTGTAAAACAGTAACAGAATTTAACACTGACTTTGAAATGATGGTGTGTGGTTGTGCAGTACAGTCAGTATCCACTAGATAGAGACATTCTATTGATCACAGACTCAAAGTCCCAGCAGTCTTTAACACAGTATGAGGCTCCAGTAAAGACACTTTTAGTGGTGTATTAGACTGAAAATGAAATGACTGCTGGTGCTTGTAAACTAGAAAATACGTAAACATTAACATTAACTTGATTTAAAATTATATGTGAAGTAGATACTTCTATTAAAAGTGAATGTAAAAAATCTGTCAAATTAAAGAATCTAGTCCCAGTAAGTTTGAAAAGCTAACATAGAAAGATGCTTCAAAGGAACCACAATATTGATTACTTTCAATAACAAAACAAAACAAAACACAATCAACAAACTTAATACATAAAAACTGCATTTTCCAATAATATCTATCAGCACTGGCAGACAAACAAACCAGGCCTGCACTACTGCTATCCTCACCTTCTTCTCAGTTCTTCTTATTAATTCTAAGCAGGTTGTGTTATAGTCAGAAGGCATAAAAAAAAGAACTTTGATTTAAGACTGTGCTGTTGATGTGCTTTGTGCATTTTACTGTGGAACAAAGGAAGTAAAGGAGCTGCTCAAAATGGGAAAAATTGTGGATGCTGGTGAATCACCACAGAAAAAACAACAGTTAGATTTTTTTGGAGCCAAAAATGTCCTTTGCTCCAAGGTCTAAGATGCAAATTGGTCCTCACATTAATAGACCTACAAACACACACACACACACACGCTGTTCTGCAAATATCCTTCCCCGTCTGTCATGCCATAAAAACGTTATTGTTTTGAACATAAACTTTATAAAAGAAAACTTCCTGGAGTTGTAATCTCTCAAACTTAGAATAGGCACCATAGCACAGATGGACCAGTACCATCTCTGCAGCAACCCAGCAAATGGAGAACGATATCACCCAAACAATTACAATGGTACATTTCCAGCAGGGAAGTGTCACTGTCTGTGGTGCTGAGCAGCACTTCAGGACCATGGAGAGCACACGGCCCTATAGATCTGTTCATGTTTCCAAACTGCGCATTAGGAACAGTTAAAAAAGACCACAAACCCAACACAGCATGCACACAGTAGGTTCTATGTGATGTCATAGTGCAGTATTGGTCTTTATGCTAAGATTAGACGGAGCAGTTTAACAGCCACAAATAGGCAGCACAGAAACCAAACTTTTTCTTCTTAAAAAAACAAAACATGTCCAATAATGTGTTTCTATATACGTCGGCCTGTGCTCTTATTGTATCTTAGAATATATGGAAGACTGTGACTGTGACTGACTCAACAAAGCTGGCTAGCTGCTATCCTTGATTTCCAGTGAAATATCCATATTTGTGTCTGGCAAGTACTTCCACTGAGCGTATTTCTCCTGTGGGAGCCCCCCGCTGTGGCTCCATGGATTTACCTTATAAATCATAACAGTAAAACTAACAATAACCACTGCCAGCCTGACTGTGTGGTTATGTGTGCAAAAAATAACAACTTAAAAAACCGAACACAGTATGATCTTGGTATAGCAGGGCAGAGGGGAAAACACACACTGTTAATGACATTTTGTACAACTTCTTTATGTTTGCTGGCTTTATCATGCTTGTATGGCCATTTTGAATTGCTACTGAGTCTTTTATGAAGGAATAAAAAGTAATCCAGTGGGGATCAGTGCTGCACCTTCCCTGGAGGGGATAAGTAGTTTAGAGAGTGGATGGATGATTGAATTCAATTAAATTAATGTCTTTAGAGAAATTTTCAAAAATTGCTTGCGGCGCTCAGTTAGAACAAATCCTGTTGCAAATAGACTCTGTAAAAACAGAACATTAGTATAAACATTTTCAAGTCCCCCCCATATGACTCTAAACCAAGGTCAGCTAGTTTTAAAGACAATATTTTTGACATAATATTATCACTAAAGGGATTTTTAACTTCAGAAATGTACAAAACATAACTGCATTCTGCATTAATAATTGGAACACATTTCCCAAACTGACTGCAGTTTTTCCACTTTTATAACAAGATTCTAAACTTTCACAATCAGATAATCGACTAAAAGTTCAAATGTAGTTATGTATGTATAATGCAAAACTGGAGGGAAATCTCAGCAACACCACACACACACACAC
>NW_023340257.1:5004057-5007243 GCF_004916995.1 Morone saxatilis | reverse complement strand
CACACACACACAAACACAACCACCCACCGTCGCACAAATACGAGACCCACAGCTAGATTCCAAAACAAGTTTTTATTGGCCAATTTACAGAAAGTGCTGTAGTGACCATTCCAAAGGAAAACAGACCAAAGAGTCCAGAAATAAAAAGAAAACTAAAAAAAAACAAAAAACTTTTACACATTATACAAGGTTTCCATGTTAATTTCACCATCCTCCTCTTCTAAAACAAACGTCAGGACAACATTAGGGCTCGGGCGATGCAAAGTCCACCAAGGGTTCCAGTGGTAAAAGGGGGGGTGCAAGGAGGGAGGTGACGTCACAAGACTAGGTGTCACAGTAGATGAGGAAAACTCTTAAACAACATATGAGATCTTTACATGAACATAGAGCTACAGTATACACATACAGTAGGTTCTCCCACAGCTACACCCACAGGACAGCTGTCAAAGGCTCACTAGGTTAGAGGAGGAAACGTTCCAGTGTTTGTGACTTTAACTAAACTTTGATTCATCGGCGGCCATCTGTTACTATCAGCCACACATTTGTGGATTGTTTGCTATCGAACGTTACAGGCAGACTGGATTCGGGATGGCCACAGAGATTAATGCCCTTTCACTTCAAGGTGAAGAAACCTTTGACTGGGTTTTCTGATTACGTCAAATGTGACACTGCCAAATGTATTTCAACTCTCAGTCCTTTTATCTTAAAGTTGCACCAGCTTCACAATTCGGTGGCCCCCGGTATTGCTAATGAAGTGGGATTTATGTAATTTGACATCAGCCCTAGAACTAAATGGCTTTCATTAATGCTGCATTTCATCCAAAAGTAGAAGTTTTAAAAGTGTAACTGCAGTCTCTGTGCATTCTTCTAATCCAAGAAAACAAACAGGAAAAGTACGTTTTCCTTGCCTACACATGGAACAGCTAATCGTGTCAGTTATGTCTGGCACCATTAGTCAGCTACTTTTGGAATGAAATTGATCAAATAAATGTACTTTAGGAGATTATGGATATAAAAGGAATGCTGAGTGGCCGTTTAAGTGCACGATGTGGTGCTGATGTTGATCTGAAAACGACTTGCACTTTGGCTGGTGCGTCCAATATTTTTTTCCACTTGAGTGCAGCCTAACCATACGAAAACACAACACTGACATCACCAGCTAATCTGGCAAACATCCAAAATCCAATATTCACTTTCCTTTCAGCTCTTTAGCTAAGTGCTAAGCTAAATGCTCCACTATATTCAACAGCTAGTCGCTAACTTTGTGGGTCTGCTGTACAGTGGTTTTGTCAGAGCTTTCCCACTTTAAACAGTGGCTGTTACTACTAGAAATTAAGTTTAGCGATGAGACTGAACTAAAACAATAAAGCTGCGAGTTGTAAAACCAAAACAATGAGCTAAAATACATTAAAACTCTGCAGAGTTGAGAGGAACTTCAGAGTTGGCCGAAAACTCTCTGGGTTTATTACTACAAGTGACACCTCTCATTTTACATGTAGTGATTTGAGCCATTGTGAATATAAAAATATTGATTAGTGCAGCTTTAATGTTCATCATACAGGCTTGCCAACACAGCACGTAATTATACTAGTATTTATTATATTTATATATAATTTATTGTAGTTATAGTTTAGTGTTAAAAAATAGGGTGCATTCTTACATATTTAAGCCTTATTTTTCATTGTTTTTTGTTGAATTTGTTTATAGCAATTATGCCAGTGATTTGTTTAAAATGTTGATTTGTGTGTAGTGTTTTATTTTGAGATGTTTATTTTTCGACTGTAAAATGCTCAGTAGAATAATAATAATTTTTAAAATAAATAATGATACTGGTATTGCACCTCGAAAATCCAGTATTGGTCACGTGCATCTACTGACTTTGCAACTTCAAATTCCACAAAAACATAAAGAGCCAGTCCCATTGCACATCTCCTTATAGAAATGTGAATTTCTCACATGTCTGCAATGCAGCATGAATGACTAGTAGTGGAATTAATAGTGAAGTTTATTTTCAATGAGTGCTTCTTGTTCTGGGTCTCGCTGCCGTGACCACACCTGAGACTAAAATTGATGTCTTGCAGGCTTTATATGAAGAGTGAGGGGACTATTTTCTCTGTTGCATCCCTCCTGTGTGATGTGTAAGACCGGTGCCTCTTTACACAAACATCTTGCCTAGTGCAGCTTTAACTGACCCAGTCACTATGAAGGCAGTGGCACATCCATCCTAACAAACCCAACTCGCAGTCAGCTGGAATGATCTGAACAGCTAGAAACACACACAGAGGACTGAGGGGTCAGTTCAGTAAAGACTCCTGCAGGCTAAGTGTTCAGGGTACATACATACATATGAGGAGGTGGCATGTTTATTGTGTACAGGTGGAGAGGCCCTCCTCTCTGGGTGGAGGAAGTAGTATTAAGGGGTGGGGTGGGTCACCTACTATACTCACTATTTACAAGAAAGGAGCGTATAAAAATTTACAAGGAGACTCCTCTGTCTTTCCCGAAAACCCAGAACTCAAAACCCCCTGGCTAGTTCAGCATGACTACACACAGATCGTCTTATCTTTTTTTTTTTTGTTTCTTTTTGAGTACCATTGAAAATATGCTATTTCTGTAAAATCACCTGGCTTTGCCACGTAGGCTAGAATAAAGACTGATAAACAACATGAAGTATACAAACCAAAAATAGTCGTTTGCAACTCAGTTTTCTTAAATAAAGACTGTTTTGCATTTCCATGGGACTTCAAAATTCTCACTGTGGAATTTAAGACATCAAACTGAATGTGAGGTGCAGAGTGTACTCGCAAAAATGGGATTCAAACAACTTTATTTCACTACACATCGTAGCTGTGGTTTAGACTGGAATGGGAGAGAGATCACTGGAGGAAAAAACAGCTTTCAGGGGATGACCTAAATTTGGCAAGCTGTCCCTTTAAGAAGGATGATAGCCATTTGATTGACGAGCAGTTTTAGTGTCATATTATTTTTTTATCAGCTGTATAAAACAGGTTTTCTGACAAGGCTAAAGTTAAATCACTGCTCTGTGTGTTTGTGTGTGTGTATTTCAGTGTGTTCTTCCAGTAGGGGGAGATATGACCTCATTTTTAGAGCATCAACATCACATAAAGTCTTTTTGTTTCAACCATCTGATTTGAGGTTTCAGTATGGACGTGTGTGTGTGTGTGT
>NW_023340257.1:5003791-5003957 GCF_004916995.1 Morone saxatilis | reverse complement strand
GTGAGTGACTGTGAATGTGTGTGTTTCAATAAGATATTGTTGTTTTGTCCCAGTTTTGGCCCTTCTTGCTCTGGCGCTGCATCCTGGGTAGCTGGACATCCACGTCCTCCTCGCTGTCGTCTGACTCAGCACTGGTGATGTCATCCTCCTCCTCTTCTTCGTCGTC
>NW_023340257.1:5000745-5003756 GCF_004916995.1 Morone saxatilis | reverse complement strand
CCTCCTCCTCCTCTTCCTCGCTGGCCTCCTCCTCTGCAGCCTGGGGCTCCTCCAGGTTCTGTGGTGGCAAATATTCAAAGAGTTCCAGAAACCAAATGATCAGAAATGAGTTTTAAAAGCAAGAAATCATAGTAATTTCTCCTTTAATTCCTAATGTGAAAGCAGAGAATGGATATTCCAGTCACTAACACCAAGTCCATTTCATTTATCCCCTTTTTCCCCTCCCTGACAGCATCCTCCCACACTCCTCCAATCCCCCGCCCTCCTACCTCCATCGGGTTGACTGTGATTGTCAGAGCAGAGTCGTCCCAGGTCACGTCCGCCTCTTTAGCTGTCTCTGCAAGCTTGACCTCCTGCTGGTGGGTCAGGTGGATGCGGTAGATGCCCAGCACCACAACCACCACCAGAGCAGCGATACACATCACAATTACCACGGTGGCAGCACTCGGCACGCCTGAGACGAGAGAGGAGAGTGAGAGGTGAGCGAAATGGAATATGGGCTGATCTTTGGAAAAAGGAGCAGGAAAAAGCAATGTAGTCATCCCAAAGTTGCCTCAATAAAATAAAATTAATATATGTATATATATATACATATATTAATTAGCTAACTGAGAAGTAACCACTTGTACTCACTTATTTAAGTATTTAAGTACGTCTTGGTCGGATGGTAACAATTATTTTGTCGGAACATACGACTTCAACACAAGTACTCCAGTAATGTGGAATGTTGTTCTTGTGAGAAAAAAATCATTATAAAGGAGAGTTTGACTGAAACAACAGAGGCTTATAGTCCTTGAAAAAGAGAAAGCTAAAAAAACCCACTGGATCCTACACATCCCAAAATGCAACTCAATCTCATCTTTCCATTATAGACCATCCCTGCCTACGTCTTTCACACAGCCTTTCCAAGCCCAAGTAATGCTGGGTGTTTTCAGTCAGGCTGTAGATGAATGAATTTTTTTTCTCGTGTTGTTGTAGTTAAGGCCTCTTTTTAACTGTTTTTATGGTTATCTGGTCCCTTGGGTATTGAATGCCTTTTGTGATGGCATATTGATTTTTTTATTTTCTTTCTTATGTTATTGTGCGAGAGGCCTTTATAACCTTAAAGTAAGATGGGCCCTATGTTGATGATTGTGATCTTTAATTACTGTGACAGCCTATTGATTTTTGTATAATGTCATTTTTTGGCAATACTGGCCTGCTTTCATTGTATTTTTGTGACAACACTAATCAATACCTCTTTTTCTAGTCGTGCTAGCAGCATGACTCTAGAGGTGGACACATCAGTCTGTCAGTGTGTTAGTCTGTCCATCACTGTGGGCCAGACTAAAATATCTGAACAGCTGTTGATGGATTGCCATGAGATTTTGTTCAGACATTCATGTCCCCCTCAGGATGAATTGTAATAACTTTGTTGATCCCCTGACTCTCCAATGAGTGCCATTGTCAGGTAAAAACTTTGAGTTGTGGCAGCTGTGGCACAAGAGGTAGAGTGGGTCATTCGCTGATCTCAGGGTTGTCGGTTCCATCTGCAGCTCATCCTGTCCACTTGCCGATGTGTCCTTGGGCAAGATACTGAACACCAAACTGCTCCCGGTGCTCAAGCCAGCACTTTGCATTTAAAATTTCAGTTTGACCAATACTTTGGTTGGATGATATTCCTATCAGCCTCAACTGTACTTTGTGTTTAGCGCTAATTAACAAAAGCTAGCATGCTAACTCACAAAACTAAAATGGTGAACATGGTAAACATTATACCTACGTAACACCAGCATCTTAGCATTGTCATGGTGAGCCAAGCCCTGAGGAACAGCTTTGGGCTGTGAGGCGATTTTGGCGTAGTGGCCACAGTTGGTATTACAGGACATGTGACTCATCACTAGCCCAAAAGACTTTTCTCCATAGCCATTACAATAGTAGTGGCTGTAAAACCATGCATGGGTTTGAGTGTCACAAACGTGGAAGGCACCAGGATTTTATCTCTTCCACTGCTAAGGCAGAGCTTGACTAATACGTGGGGTGCTGAGAAAATAGTCAATTTTCATGACATGAATATTCAACAAGACAGCTATAAGTCTAATACAAGTGACAGGCTAGTATTAGTGACAAGTACAGACACAATTAATAACAACACAATACGTCCAAAATGCAACAACAGCATGAGGTGCATTTATTTGATGGGATTGGGAACATGATTGCTGGTTATTAGCTTTTACATATTTCTTTATTTAACAATACTAAAATGCTTGACTGTGATGTTGCTATAGCACCATTGTGTAGCGATGTGCCTGGTCACAAATACCCTGAAATGGCTCTTTGTATGATCCGAATTGGATCAATTCAGTCCAGTAAAATTTGGAAAAGATTAAGATTTTAAAAGATCTATATCATTTAATTATTTTGTGCCATTTTTGTGAGCGGTTCAGCATGGCAGACTAGGTAGAAGAGACATCTGTCCTCTTCTCTATCTCCCTTATATAGATAAAAACGGCTCATTCTGAAGTAAAGAAAACACAATGATTCTTTTTTTCAGGTGATTGTACACTAATGAAAACATACCTATGAATATTATATAAAATTTCTGCCAATAGACCCTCCTAAATGTTACATACTGTACCTTTAATTGTTTGTAACAAATGAATCCAAATATAATGTTACTACATTAATCCTACCAGAAGTTTTCACCTATTCTGACATCAGTGAAAGAAATGTGCAAGAAAAAACGTGGTAGATTGCTCCCAGATACTTGCTCTGTATTTCAACAAGTGCGATTTTTAAACTTGGCTCAGTGTAACTCACATGGCTGCCGGTGTACAGAAGAAAGCACAATAACTTGCCTCATGTTTAAACTTTTAGTTGAATCTGTGTCCAAGGCCTACGGGATTGCATTCAGACAAGCTAAAAAAAAAAGCAGGAGGGATTTAACTGAGCCGTGTGTAAACTACAGATTGTTCCAAATATATATATATATATATATATATATATATATATAAACTTAAACACATTTAATT
>NW_023340257.1:5000233-5000645 GCF_004916995.1 Morone saxatilis | reverse complement strand
TATATATATATATATAAACTTAAACACATTTAATTTAGGTCTCAGAGCAGTACACGCCTGCAAAGATGTATCATAAGCCCTATTTAGGAGCATAACCACAACACACGTTGAGGGATTTCTCTTGATCTAAAATGTTTATTTCTTCTGCTATGATCTCCAGCCTACTGAGATAACACAACTTCTCTGTGCCTGCCCTCTCTCCACTAGTCCCTGCTGGTGTGTGAGTGAGTGTGTGTGTGTGTGTTTAACGAGAGTGAGACTCACAGAGGACTCTTCAGATGATCATTTGATTCAGTCTAGTTCCCTAGATTTTCACACTAAATCCACAGCCTTTGATCTTCCTTGCAGTGCTGCTTTGTGCAGCCCCTCAGAGTAACTTGGTTTCATGCGTGCACCCCACACACACACACAC
>NW_023340257.1:4989754-5000189 GCF_004916995.1 Morone saxatilis | reverse complement strand
CACCCTGACATTTCCCTTCTACTTTGTAAGATACAGCATGATATCATCTAAAACACACACTCACATTTGCTAAAAACACACACATGCGACTCAGGATCTTTTTTTTTTATACATTTTTTGCCATACATTTATTCCTTATTTGAAACCACCCACCACCCTCTCTGCTCATCTAACCTCCTTTTCAAACTCTCTCACACACACACACCCCTCCCAACTCTCTGGGCTGTTAACAGCATTGGCCACTGAACTCTCCAGGACTCTAAGTAGAATCCATTAGAGTCTGATGAATAATTAAATCTGGTGTGGTAGATTAAGACCAATGTCTCTCTCCTCAACATGTTCTCTTTACTTCAGATGACTGGTATTCACCAAGAGGGGGAGGGGGGAGGGATAAGCCTGCTGCATCATTTGAGAGGGAGTTTACACTGCTCTCTTTCACTGAGGACCTCTGTGTGAGAGCAGCAGTCTGATGAACGGAACGATAAACAAACTAGAAAGCAAAACCAGAGCGTTCCCTTGGATCCAGCCATGTTCACCCCAGGATGGATAGCTGACATAAAAACTCTTCACAGCCTCTCTTCTTTTTTTTATTATATACAACTGGGCCTGATTCCCAGCAGTTCTCCCTCCATCTGTGAGAGTTTCCAAGTGCCAATCACTGTTTTATCAAAATCTTTTGCATTTTTCAAAATGTATGTTTAGATATTTTTTAAGTGTGCCAGCAGAGTCATATTTACTCATGTTGTCTTTAAAAGCAACCCTTTCCATCTTCAGATAATCTTATTTTACATTGTGGTAACCCTTTATTTGGATACTCCACCCTTGAGATAGTTTGTAGAGTATTTGTAATATTTCAACTGATTAGATTATCTATTATACGTGACAATTCATACATTAACATACCCAAACCAAGATGTTTTTTGTGCCTTAACCTAACCAAACCATAACCACTGGGGTGTAATATCAGAAAACGGTTGTTGAATCTCAAGTAATAAGTTGTTGCAATCACAACAATTAAATCAATCAACCAATACCAGTGAGTGTGCAACGTTTCACGCAGATTTGACTAATCAGTGTAGCTTCCTGTACAGACTCACTCTTTCTAGTTGGACAGGAATGTGAGATGTTAGCCTTCCTGTCTGCATGGTCTGCATCTTCACAAACAGTCTGACCATCAAACTGTCAACTATTTATGACATATTTACTTTCTCCTGTGATTTCATTGCAAAAAAATCTCCCGAAACATCACATCATGCATCGCAAGTTTTAAAAAGCTGTCGTTAGGTCAGGCATCTTAAGTCACAACAATCCCCCAAAAAACCCACAAAATCCTGGAGGGACTGGCAATAAACATTGTTAATGCTTTACAAATTGCATAATTATGTACTGTAATACACGTTTTTTGTGTTGTTTTTGTGTACTTGCTGTCTCCCAGCTCAAGTTGTCTACAGATGCTTTTACTTTGGTTGGACATTTACTACATTTCCCAGAATGCTGCTTGACAACCCCCAAAGCATTGGCATAAACTGAGCTGTAGTGACAGTAGGCATCAAGAAAAAGCATGAGTCATGGGTCTTACTCGAAACATAAGTTTCAAGTTGAAAAAAAGGGGAAACAAACTTTTGGCAGAAAAAGCAGCAAACACCAAAACCTGCCTTTTATACCAATGTTTTAGATCCCACATATTCAAAGGCAATACTATTTAATTCAGACCCAGAACAATATTTGCTTGCAAGTCACACATTGCTCTCACATAACCTTACCTGTCATCTTTTAGCCACTAGTAGCTGCAGTTAGTAACTTTGTTGCCTGAATGTGAAATGGCACCTTTAAAACTATCTGGTGCAAAGAAAAGGCAGGTTGGCGGTGAAAAGCTTGTGATTGAGGTTGGACGGAGAAATGTGTATTCATTCTACCCCATGGCATTAGATTAGGTGGCCCATTTGAGCAACTTTTTCATTTTAGTGTGCAGGTAAAAATAGTTTTGGACAGGTTGTGAAAATCAGGGCTACTTTTTGTACAATTTGAGCAGTTTCCACCTATGAAAAGTCAGACTGTATTCCAATACATCAATCCCTCCTCTCCTATAATTAGTTTCACATTGAACCTTTTTTACCTGTTCAAATTATTATTTGGGCATAGCTCTGTGATAAAATACTTTGAATATTATTATAGAATAATATTCAGTCTGTTCAAATAAGTGAGGACTTTTCAACCTTTAATATACCAGGTTGAGAATAGAACGCATGAAATAATAAACCAGACAATTAGTTTACAGAGGACTTAGAGACATTGAACACACTAAACTGGTGTGTGTTTCCTTACCTGAGCTGTGGTTGGGGTACAGGTCATGTATCATGGACGGATGGTGGACCACCTGCATGTACTGAGGCGGCGCTACCATGTGATTGACATGTTCCCCGGATTCTGAACTGTGCAGTACGCTCACCTGGTTGGGAACAGATGGAGGAGAAGTGAGGATTTTGGAATCCATTCAGTCTCATACAGATTATATATTCCAGACAAGTATAAAGTAAAGATTTTAGAGCAAGTCCAGGAGAAATGAGAAAGTGAACGTATTTATACCTATTGGGGACAAGGTCAGCTCAATACAGGAAGGTGAAATGTAAACTAGATTCATTGACACTCTCCAAGGTTTAAACTATGTCTGGTGAAACATTTTGTTCCCACCAAGTAAAAACAGAGAATGTATAAATAAGTCAAATAGATCAGGGACAGAAACAAACAGCGATACTTTGAGCTGATTTTGTCATTCCAAATAAGAGCTATGTATTACAGTTGGAGTGTGTGTGAATGCTTTTGAGAGCAGCCTGATTCACTGTCAAACTGTTCTTTAGGAGAAGTGCTCAATGTTGCAGCATGTCCTCTTTTTATATGTTGAACCAGGCTGTGTGGTGTGTGTCTACCTGCTGTCGAAGGTGTACTTATGCACCAAAATCTGATGTCTTTCATCAAACAGTCTTCATTAAATTAAGCGCAAGTGTGGAATTGCATTTCGAGTTAGAGTTTTTTTTGTTTGTTGTGTTTCAGTTGCTGTTTTCCAAGATATGTATTGCCACTAAGGGTGATAGTTATGCTACTGGAATGCCTTTCATTTGCAGTTCATTTCTAAATGTGCTCTGAGAATGAAAGTCTTGCCAGACACCCGAGCTCAGCTCACTCACTTTGCCAGTTCAAACACTTTGGTTCAGTTAGCTGTAAGAGGCAGTATTGTCTCTAGTGACAACTATTACTATTGCTGACTATCAAAAGTGATATTAATGATTTTTTAAAACATTTTCCTTTTTGGCAAATATGTACAACGTCTGTTACTTTTAGAGCTACTTGTCAGCCCTAAAGACATCTTCTTACATTGTCACTCCTTTTAGGAGTGCTTGAAACATGTATCTTAAAGTGCGGGTGTGTGGCTTGGATCTGTCATCTTTATTTCCACCAATATGTCACATGAAACTGACTAAACTAAAAGCACAAGGATAGCTGCATTGACTTAAATTATGTTGGCGATGCCTCAAATACCATTTAAAAATATTCATATGGTCTTACTGTCAAGCAGGGTTGCATAATTGATATCCTCTAAAAGATACTGAATGTATTTAACATTTACACTCTAAAAACTGTATCATATAGTGATAAATCTGCATCACTGCTGACCTTTAAAAACCCACATCAGTCAAGCTGTAGTTCACACTGACCTCCAGGTTGAACTCGTTGCTGGTGTAGCGTCCGTTGAGCTCTGAGCAGGTGAGGCGAAACCTTCTCTCTGTTAGTTGCCTGGGTCGCCAGTTATAGTAACGCACCTGTCGGATCACCTGTTCATAGTTGGACATGGAGTCCACACCTTTGGAAAGAGGCAGGGACAGCAGAGGGTTGTTAGAGTTGATACAGGTAGAGAAAGAGAAAGAGAAAGAGAAGGGGAAAGGTGGACGATAGAAATAACACAGGCTGTGGATGGTTGAACTGAATCTATGGACGTGTCAAAGGGAGAGCTGCTGTTGTTACAATAGTAGCAGTGGACCAAGTGTTGTTATAATGGTGACCAACTGGCTAAGAACACACCGCATGTAGCTTTGGTGTGGTTACCATAGTAACCTACCATATATGGACATGCCAGAGGTGGAATTGGTGGCGTCGAGATGTTTCCCAAGCAGAGTGCTGCGCTGCAGTTGGAGGGACTCCTGCTCCGGCCTCAGCTCGTCCCCCAACACCAGGATGTCACAGTAGTCCAAGTTATGAATAATCTCCTCCAGCACCCCGGGTCGATGTGCTACACACACACACACACACACACACACACACACACACAAAAATTGCTGTAATTTGCCTTCTACTGGAGAACTACCGGAGAATATCAGAATCAGTCTGCCCTCACCTCATGACATTATTCTAGGCTTTTCAAACACGAGGAAATGCAATAAATCTTGTATTTGGGGTCATTTTCTATTTTGGGTTGAGAATATGTTGTTCTCTCTCTTAATGAGCTGAACTGCAGTTCTCTTGGAAGCCTGTTTTTAGGCCCCTTAGAGGGGTTACTTAACAAAGCAGGTACATGGAACTAATTTTATGTTGATTCCGGTGACCTCTGTGGACAAAAGCAGTACTGCATTATTTTGTCTGATTCATGGGAATGAGACCAAAAACAATTGAAATGTCAAATCTTCTTGCTTGGTAAATCAAATACACTGTTCCTAACAAGACCAGTGTGAATGTATGTACTTTTAATTGCCAAGTTTGTGTAAGAAACGCTTTGAAGAACCATAATTCAAACAGCATAGGACACAACACACCTGCTCCTACTCCCAAACTCCAATTATTCATCAACTCTCTGAACACAGACAGTGCCATGAGCTGCTGTGGTAACAGGTCCCATCAGACAGCTCCCATCACAGCAGTGCTGGGTGGCTGCTGGGGCTCTTCGACAGTCTGCTAAGCACCATCCTCCACCTCTCGCTGCTAACCAGCATTCTCCCCCACTGTACGCTCCCTGGAGAGAAAACCGGCTATGCCCATTTAACAGCTTCCCGATGGAGAAAGATAGATATGTGGTGTGTGCGTCTAGAGGAGGGCCTCTGGGAGAAAGGCAGAGATGAGGTGGAGAAAAGGGGGAGAGTGAGCAAAACATGAAGGAAGAAAGCTCTGTTCCCTCTGTTTTGTTTTTATGTATGAAGGCATGTCTGTACAGGTGCTCTTTAGTTTGGGGGTTGTTGCTTTCAAAGAAAGGGGGCTTGCAGGGAACACTTTAATGCAGCTTTACGTTGCTTTTTAGCCTCCATTAGCTCATTGCCTTGGTTGAGTGGTTAGCAGAAAGGCTGTGAAAAAGGCTCTGATAAACTGTACCCTACCTTCCCAGCAACTGCAACATTAGCGGCTAGCTGGTGAAAATGGTGGAGTATTTAGCTGCTAACAAGGCAGATGTTTCCCTCACGAGTTGGTAGAACGCAGAACAGAGCTAAAAAGGCGGCGAATATCGGACTTAAATTGTCCGTTGGCCGAACACATGACTCACTGCAAATTAAGGCAAATGTTGCTTTGTATCTGCTTGATGTATAAGTAAATGTTTGCTAACACGTTAGCCAGAAACACATCGTTATGGCAATAATAGGGCAGAGGAGTGTGTTTTTCAGCTTGTTGTGGATTTTTTCTGCCCCCAAGTGGCCAAAAATAGCTATAATAATAATTAATAACTGAATTAAACTACTGTAACACCGTAACTGAGTTCATAAGCAATTAAACACACTGGTGGTCAGTTCAGTACTGTAGTACAGTACAGGGTTTGGCTGCTACAGACTTAGCTGCTCTAGTATGAACAGTAGCATGTGGTGGCTAATGTTAGCGAATGTTAACCAAATTGAGTTTTTACAGCAATACTACATTTTAGCATATCACATATATCACAGCAGACCCACTATAATGTTAGTAAGTAAAATAGCAAGACAAAAAGAAAAACACATTGTAATAGAGAGGTAGTTTTGTCATGCATTTGGTTAATTTCACTCAGCCCACCTTATGATGATGTCTTTAAAGAAACCAACAAAAAATGTGGCCGCTGTTATATAAAGTGTTCAGATACCTTCCCAAAAATGAAAAACTTGCTTTATTTGTCACATTTGCAGAACACATGCTATTACCTGTAAAACTGCCAGAATGTGAGATATTTGGAGGCCTATTATAGCCATCAGTACTTTTTTCCAATCAAATGGTTGATAAATCTTTTTTTTGTTCCAAACTGCTTTTTCATGAATGGAGAGCTAAAAAAAATAAATAATATAAAATAGCTGACACAAGCTAGTACACACTAATAGAACAGCCTGAGTGCAGGTCTGTCCCAGGAACCGTTTCTCTGATCGTGCAGTCAACACTGATCTCAGAGCTACAGTGTGGGTGGCATGGCAAAAAAAAAAAGAAAAGAAAAATCGAGCTGGGCTCCCTAGAAAGAGTTACAAAGAAAAGACAAGAGATGGAGAGAGACTGGGAGAGCCACTGATGCAGGAGGGGGTGGAAATAAAGAACTGGAAGCAAAATACAAAAACTTTAAAGCAAAGCATAAGAGGAGAGAGAGAGAACAGAAGATGACCATGAAAGCAAATGGGTCAAGACATTAAGTATTAAAGATGATGAGTTAAAGAGAGAATTGATGACATTGAGTTTGAGTAAAGCCTTGAAGAGATACTGTAGTATGAGCTGGAGAGAAGAATGAGGCAGTACGGAGCAGGCTCCATAAAAAGACAAATGAATGACACAGAGAGACGCAGAAGAGGGCGAGGGGGTGATTAACAGGGTCCAAAAGAAACTTACTGCATGCCCTGCAAAAGAAATATGTGATTTATCTCGAATCCTTTAAGCCTCGAGAGAACACAAAATCTGCTCATTATGGAACTTCATCGTGCCTCCCTCTCCCACACACACTCTTTCCCCTCGTGTCTCTCCTCTCTTTCTTTCCATTTCTGTGTCTTTCTCTGGCTTCCAGCTAATCTCTTCCCCCCAGCTGCAGTCTCTATTTCAGCAACAGAGAGAGCTCCACCGACTCCTGAAAGCAATGCCACTTTCTGCTCTTCTTCCTTCGCTGCATTACGCACAATGGAGGGGTAAAACCTCCCTCTCGCTCTGCTTATCTGCTCCTAATTGGCTACGAGCGGCAGGGGGCCCGGGGCAGAGCCGGTCCGAGCCGGGCTGTTCCTGCCTCGGAGGTCAGATCATCGGACGAGTATGGAGCTGACGGGATTTAAATGTCATACTCATTTGCTGCTGGTCAAGGTAGTGCGACCCTGAGAATGAGTCTTGCGGTAGGTGCAGGTCTTATTCAGCAGGAGGGGGTCTGCAGGCCCAGATAGGAGAGTGTATGGCAGCAGTGGAGGGGCTAATACCTACAAACCTGGATGGAGTGGGATGGACTTTGCCGCAAGAAATTAGTGTAACATATTGGTGAGGCCGCCAGAGTTGCATGGAACAAAAGGCTCTAGCTTAGACTGTAGATTGTATCGGAGGTGTTAAAATATAGCTGTATGTGCAAACTAGCGGTACATTTGCTCATGTATTCTACAACTCAAGTTCAATTTTGACTACTTGAGAACTCCCATCGGATACTTTTTACTTCTCCACTAGGCTTCAATTATATGGAATATAAGTAATTACTTGTTAGCAGTGACAGTATTTTTAAATTAAAAGTCCTCTCTTTTCTCTTCATGTAAAATGTTAAAATATTTTTGATAATTCATTTTGAACCCTTTGGCGTATACATAAATGTAACCAATCAAAAGTGATCTAGCTGACCTCGCCCATCATATAAAATTGCATTTGATGAGTCGTAGATAGCTAGCAGACTGTGCAGAGGTTTGTTGGATGTCAGTCAGCAGGGCCTTTGTTTACATTTGTTTACATTCAAAGGAATGTGGTTGAGGTGTTATTGACAGATAGAATAACTGAGATGAGGAAAGCATGGGTGAAGGCCAACAGTCCTCTACAGCTTCACATTGTTGCTTCATGTTGTTATGTTCAGATAACTTCGGTATTACTGTGACTCAAGTGCAGGATCTGCATACTTCTTCCACCTCCGATGCAATCACACAATGGGCAGGTGAACAGATATACAGTACCTATGTATTACGCATGTGCTGCTTTTGAATCACACAATCTCACAAGTAACTAATTCATTTGACTTTTGCTCCCTCTAAACAAGAGAATCTGGCAGTGTGAAAACAAAAGCACATCTTTTGTTTTGTCAAGTTCCCGCCGCATGCAGACGTACCAGATGAAAGAAAAGCTGGCTGCTGCTGATTCATAGTCTCCTGAGGCATTATGAAATGTTCAGCTTTCTCTGAAGGTTTGTTTTGATGGAGAGACAGGTGGCACTGCATAGGCTATGGGACTTCATGAATGAGTGAGCACATTATCAATATGAAAAACTGCTGAAATATTTAGTCGACAGATTTCTACCTGCAGGGAGGTGTGTGTCGCCCACTCTGTGAGGTACACTCAGAGTATGAGCTAGTTACTGAGAAAGTACCTGGTAAAAGTAAATAAGGTTAAAATTTCCTGCAATTTAAAGTTCAAACCTTCAAAAGTAGTGACCAAAATATACTTTCAAAGAAAACATGTCCTGTTGGACATGAAAATCAGTATGCTGCTTCAGGTTTATTTTTCCCTTTTTTTTTTCCACAGTTTGAAATTATCTCTTCCCCGTGCACTGCAGTCCATGCTGAAGCTGGCTGCTAATTTCTGCCTGGGTGTGTGGTAGATGAAAGGAGATCATGAATTTACACCAACCAGAACCAGTGGCTAATAATAAAAACAATAAAGGACTGATCCCTCACTGGCTTCCTCACCTTAAAATGAAAGCCTTATATAGCACAGAAGTGTGATAGTCCATACCTGTGTGATGTGCGTTGGCGTCTGCCCTGGTGACCGTGCTGATGATGTGGAGGTCCTGGAACAGAGCTATGCCTCCTGATGCTCCGAGGTCGGAGACCGGTCGATTCAGTCTCTCAACTCCAGTGATGGTTATCCTGGGCTCACTGGGCTGCAACACCATCACCACTGCATCGATGTCTGGGATGGTGATACAAGTGTCTTCGCCAAAACACCTAGACATAGAGAGGTAAAGAAAGGCAGGAGAGTGAGAGCTGGATGACAGACTGAGATGTGGAAAAGCAAGCTGACAGTGCTGGCAGTGGTGTGGTTTTTCTTTTTGCTACAGCAGCTGTGTTCAGGCATGGCATGAAGATATTTGCCACTCTTCAGTCTAGCAAGCAACTGGTTTTAAAATTTTAAACACATCAACTAAGCCTGGAGTAGCATCAGATGCAGCTTTAATGTTAGGCAGAGTCAGATGGAAGGCAGTGTAAAACTCCTACCTAACATACAGTGTAATAAACATGGTTTTGGTGATTTGCAGGTCAAAATATGTCTAAAACTGGGTTACGTTTTGAAAAGTGCAAGGATTTTAGATGTCTAGGTTACATAACTGTTTCAACAGCAAAGAGTAGTTGGGACTTGCTTCACATTTAAATAATTGAAATGTTGAAAAATGTTACAGAGATGTCAAAAAACTTGTTTTAAACAAATTTAGCCTGGTTTGAAAGGATTCATATTCAAAATAGTTCTAGCACATAACTCCACAAAAACCACAAATTGACATTTTTACATTTCCTTTTTGTGCAGATTTAACAAAGATAGAACACAGTGTAGTGAACTTCAGTGGTGTTTGTTTACCCCTGTTACCTGTCTCTATGCTAAGCTAAGCTAAGCTACTGCTAGTGGAAGCTTCATATTCACTGACAACGATGAGTAGAATAGCAATCTTTTTACATGGGTTAGACTCGGCTTCCACTGTGTCCTATACACTGGCATACCCTTCAACCCTGTTACCAAATGCATTTCTTTATTTTCACTCCTCAGACTAATTTCACTCAACGTGGCTGAATCCTATTCAGTGAAGAGAAGGTCATATGTAAGGACCAACCAGTTGAGCCACAGCACCAAAGGGTCACAGAAGAGCAAAGACATTTTATAAAATAGCTCCTTAACACAAGCTGTTGTATACCTTTTCAGCAACAGAATGTAAAAGATGTGGAACATTACAGCAGCTGAAAAAGCTTATCAATACCAACAGGACCTCTTACGGCTGCACTAAAGGCTATTAAATCCACATCCAGACCATAGTGCACACAGTAATTCAGGGGGTAAAAAGCTCTGTCAGCGCTCAGGCAGCAGACACAGACCTGCAGCAGTGTGCCTGCTGCGTTTTCATACATGCATGTCTGCCTCCCTGCTTCCCTCCCTGTCAGCGTGCGACAGCATGTGTTTAAATGCACAGCATCCACTGGCAACCTTTATTGCATGGACACTTGGACTCAAGCTAGCTAGCTGGGAGCTCACACAACCCAGCCAGACAGAGGAGAGCAGACACACACACACACAC
>NW_023340257.1:4970942-4989654 GCF_004916995.1 Morone saxatilis | reverse complement strand
GTTTGGTTTCTGTTACCTTAGGATGAGATGTTTTTATCGACTTCTTTGGAGGCCGCCATGTTGAACCACAATGTTTCTACAGTAGCTCAGAACGGACAAACCAAACACTGTCTCTAGATAGGGCCTTTAGCGGCCACCATAGCTTCTCTTACACTTGGAAGGTAAGTGGTATTCAGTTGGTTGCAATCTGCAATTTCAACACTAGATGCCAGTAAACCCTACACACTTTAAAATGTATAAAAACTACTAGACCTATGTTATGAAGTGTGTTGAGTTGTGTTCTTATATTATCCCAAATATTTCCAACAATGTTCAAACCCAGAGAAATCTGTCATTTTATTCGGGTAATGCTGCCTTTCACTGGGCTGTTATATATATTTTGGTATATTATTTTTGTATTGCCTTTAATCAGTTGAGACAGCTGAAACTGAGGAGAGACAGCCGGACAGGGGGGAGAGAGAGGGGCTGACACGCAGCAAAGGGCCGCAGGTCGTATTTGAACCCAGGCCGCTGCAGCGACTCCGTACATGGGTCGCCAGCTCTACCCACTGAGCTAACCAGGCACCCCATTCAATTATTTTTTATTATAAATATTATATACAAAAAGATAAACTACCTCATAATGCCCACAAATTACCCTGGTACTACCATTGGCTGAAGTATTATTATTATACAGCACAAACGTGATGAGAGAACTTGAAGATGAGTTCTCGGAAAACCTGATTTGTTTTATGGAAGTGCTTTTGGTATTTCTCTAGATTCAAGAAATTTACTACTAACTAATTAACTCAGCTGAGCGAAAAAGCAAATTCACATCTAGTTTCTCAAAATATATTTAAAAAAAAATCCCTGAAACTTTGCCTAACAGCTGGATGGAAACCTAACTATTGTCTCTAATCCTAAACAGTCTGTTGTCTGAGGCCACGGTTTGAGACAAAAACAGGTTCGGGGGCATCGTGTAATCTCTCACATGGCCACAGCCGGTGGTGTGTGTCTGTTCGCTGTTTGGGCACTAAGCCATTGTTGTGAGCAGTGGGAGATACAAACTCAGTGATGCAGGGAGACGGCTGCTGCGTGGGCTTGCTGAGCTGAAAAAAGAAATAGAAAAAAAAAACCACAACCTGGAGCTTGTCCAACTTAATTATAAAGAAATATGACAAGGGAGCCTAAAAGGGCTGTTGCAAAGATTAGCACTGGTTACTTTTATTTTCTCAGTGCCTGCAGTAATTGCAGTTATTAGTCGTCAGCACGAAACAAATTGAATTGCACTTGGAGGAATTAATTAACATCTTTGTTTATTTGTGAGGAGCGATACTGTCCGGGGCTGTTGGGGGGAGTTTTTTTTAACACTTGCTGATGTGTTATAGCGGGAGGCCATGTTTCAGGCTGTCAGTTGAAGAGAATATTTTCTGCTGGTGTGTGTTCTGGATGAAGTACTAAAACAACAAATTGGAAGTTAAATCACCCACGTTATCAGCAAGACTCTAAAAAGAGAAGAGCAGTTGCACACCTCCAAATCTTAGTGTATTGTTACAGCTCTCTACTTTAACAGACACTAAAAGGTTATTGCTTAATACTATGGTATATTGAATGGTGGTGAATACAGTATCTTGGGTTGTAGGGCTTGGTGCGGCATTGTACATTTTAGATATTATCTGCAGATCGTGATGAAGAAAATGTAGAAATGCATTCAATTTGATTTGGCATGTTGTGGAGACTATAACAGGAGCCGAAGGGGGTTTGCAGGTCTCACCCCTACAGCCCCCACACTTTTAAAATTGCTGCTCCACCTCCACTACAGTCCACAAAAAGTACTTTATAGATTGGATTTAATGGATGGATAAGAATCCCTTAGGAGGTTGAAAATATTTACCCTGTTAATCACACATTTCACTTCTGAATTGTGATTCATCCCTTATTTCATCTTTCATCTCATGCTGGAGTGCAAAGAGCCAAAAATATCATCCATCTGTGAATGCTTATCATTATTTGGGCAATAATACAGAGACAGATTTGCTGCTGATATGTAATAATTACATTTTCTTTCAGTAGCAGCAAACTTGCTTCTGTAAGTTCATGTACAGTTATGTATATATATGTGACAGATAGCAGGTTACACATTAAACAAATCCCGATTAAAGAAACACATTCTACCTCAACCTCTGTCCCCAGAATAAAATTTGACAAACAATAGATGTTTGTCAGATATTCACGGTGAGATAACATAGCTGAGACATATTTCCTTAACAATGGTTCAGTTTCATTAAATCTCCTGATAAGCTGTTAGTCTGCATGCTTTATAGCTAAGCCCTGAATCTTAAAAAATACTGTTAATTACAACTGTGCTTTTCCTGCTGTGATCTGTCAAAATATCTGAAATATATATATATATATATATAAGTTCATAAATAGTAAGAAAGAAGAGGCTAGATTGTCAAAAAATGCATGATTGTCCCTTGTTCACTTTTTCCTACATACTCAGTAGTATGAGCAGTAATTTCTGCAGAGTCATGAATCATTATTATTTTGTGTCATCACAGACAGGTGAAGTGTCACACAGCTGCAATTTTCACATCCATTAAAAACTGTAAGTACTGTCTTTTTCTGTACAACCGTGCATTCGTGTTGGCACGGCTACAAAAAGTTAAAACTACAAAGTAGAAATCCTCCTTCAAGATGTATGTAGCACACATATTTATTTTTTTGAGTGTGTATATTTATTCCATAAGCATATCTCTAAACCACTCTCCATGAGAAAAATGGAATAAGTTTGTTCCAATGAAGAAATATGACAGGGGAGCCCACAAGGGTTTCTACTGGTGTCTGCTCTGGTGTGAATGTATAATAAACTGGAAGCTAAATTAAATCCTATCAGTGAGTCTCTACATGTGTTTTTGAATGGATGCCCTCTCACACACACTATCCGCAAGTCGTGTTTCAAACTGTTTTCATCCCTTCTACACACACACACACACACACACACTCACTCAGGCATGTATGGAGCAACTACAGTCTGCAGGAAAAACTTAACATTAAGCAATGATGCAAGCTTAGCCGTCATTAGCATAATGTATTCCTTGATAATCGGTGTGCCTCTAGCTACGATGACTCTGCTTCATCACCAGCAGCCCATGGAGCACACACACCAACACGCACTCACTTCTGCTGTGTTAGTTGAAGTTCTCGGGCCCAACAGGAGGGTGAAGAGTGAACCCCCAGGGCTGTGCTGCAGCACATACTGTATATTTAAAACAATCATGAATTTTAATGGTAACCCGCTGAGGGAGGCCTTTTTACCAGCCAGCGTCTCTCTCTTTTTCTCTCTCTCTCTCTCTCTCTCCTTCACACACACTCTCTCCCTCTCTTTTTATATATCTCTTTCTCTCATTCCTCTGGCAAAACCCAGGCAGAATTATTAATACATGACATGAAAATGTAAAAACTGGCCCCCGGTGGCGACAGTGAGCATAGTATTAGAGGAAAAGGAAAGTGACAGCAGAGGAAAAGAGAAACAGAGAGAGAGGCGTGAGAGAAGGAGGGGTTGGGATCAATGTGTGAGAGGGGAATTATGTATCAGTCAGGCTGTGATATCTGCTGTGTTGTCTTAACAGTGTCAAGGTGGGTTAATGCTCCTCATATCTTAGATATGAGGTACAGAGAAACAGGGACAATAGGAGAGGACTGAAGGAATGGAGATAGGAAGTTTAAAAGAAAGAATGGGGAAAAAGACAAGAGGAAGGAAAAAGATAAAGAACTGTTGTACGTACTGGACGACAGTGGAGATGTGCAGACGGCGGATGCCTGGTGTAGGAAACTGGCGAGAATTAATGTAGGAAACTTTCCTCACAGCAGCATTCATGTTTTCCAAGTCCTCTCCCTCCATTACCAAGATAGACTGGGCTGGGTTGAAGTGGAACTACGGAGAGAGAAAGAGATATTAGACAGCATTGAAACAGAAACGATGAACAGGAACTGAGCCATTTATAGCTGCACTCAATCGGTTCTAATTGAGATGCTGTAGATTTGTCTGTGCATACAAGTACTGATGAAGTGAAAAAAACACACAGTGTCCCCTAGACAGGACGAGGCATGGACAGATGAACCCCCTGCTGGGCCCCCATAAATGCCCTGTTGCCATTATAACCTTCATGAAGGTACAGTTTATTGCTGGACTGTAGTATTAGACGTTCATTTTAGTTAGGTGTACTTAATAAACTGGCAAGTCCTATTTTTACTCTCTTGTAACACTGTGTCCTGTGTCTTTAGCTGCTAAATGTTCCACTATGTTCACCAAACAGTCGCTAACTTTGTCTTGTCTGCTGTTTGTTGTTGGGCAGTAGTCTTTTCTGGCTGCTGCTGGAAACGACACAGATGAGAGCAGTGAAAGTGAACCAAAACAGTTTCTGTTCACAAAACCAAAACAATGAGCTGAAAGATGCTAAATTGCTTCGTAGAGCTCGAAAAACTCGTAAGCTGGGAGTCTGGTGATAATTCTCTGGGGGTTTGTTACAATTAGCAACACCTTTAACATTATACAGTGTCATTTCATAAACATATTAATTTGCACACCTTTAAGGCCATTATCATATCACTTAAAATGTAATTTATAGGTGCCTTTTTCCATAACACAATTTGCAATTAAATTAAACAATCTGTCCTCTTAGTAAGTCCCTAAAAATTTCAAAAAGTACCATCCATTATCTTGACCTGGGATCTGATGCAGCTTTATTGTGTCATACTTCTATCACAACACACCTACAGTACATTCCATGCCAACAAAAACACATTTTATTTATTTCAGCTGTGTAATTGTAATGGTAAGAAGGTCCATTCAAATTCATGCAGTAGTGACTTTACATTTTCCTACCTTTCTGGCTGCCATTGATTTCTATTCGTTTTACGACAGAGTACTCTGAACATCAGCTTGCAGAAGCTTGAAACTTGCTTTAATCAGGCAATCCATCAAAGTGAACATCATGTTTGTACTGCATTACCATGCAACAGCAGTGTCACTTTGTCTAAAAAAATGTTCACTGTGATGGATCACCTATTTTAAGGTAGTCTCAGGCCTTTGCAAATTGATTGTCATACTGTACAGAAATCAATGGAAACCAGTTCCTGCCTTTAAGACAGAAGGGAACATAATAGTATAAAAGTAATAGGAATATGTATGTGCTTTGTGCTGAATGGGCAAAAACAAGAAGAAAACCTAGCCCTTTAAGTTAAGGGGCTAGAAAATAGTCAGTGGACTCTTGATAGAGGTGTGTATTCTCTATATTATGCAGGGTTTGATGCTAGGGATTTGAGGCCTGTCTTCCTTTAAAGAGGGTTTAGTCTACTGCTAGAACTGCACTGAGTTTCATCCATTTCCTAAAACTGCAGCAGGGCGACAGCACTTCAGCACTCCATGGGGGCCCCCCATACACTCACTCTTTCCTGTCATTTTCCCCTTCACACCTTGCTGTCTCCTCTCATGTTCTGTTTTCTGTCGCTACACTTGCTGTCTATCTGTCTCTACCTCCCTCTGTCTCTCCTTCTCTCCCTGTTATTCTCCTCTGATTGTGCTGTGCCAGCCCTCCACCTGCCTGGCTAAATGCTATCCTCAAGCCTCCCGTGGACTTACGGGAGCCAGACGAGTGTGTGGCTAAGAAGAAAATGAAATAGCTCTCAAAAGATAAACTGCACTGGCCCTAGAGAAGTTATCCTCCTCTTCTCTCCTCACCCCACCTCGTCTTTTCAAAAGGCTGGCAAGGATCTCTTTGCTGCACCATAGCACAAGGAGCTGTGTGGAAAGACCAGCAGGAGTGAGGGAGAGAAGAAGACTATAGAGAGACGGATAGAAAAAGAGTTAAGGGAGCTGAGGGAAGGTGGGTGTGTAGGTGGGCGGCTTGGAGTCTACACAAACCCCTATCCATCTTGTCTGCCCTCTATCTTCCACAGTGCAGGGAGATGGATTAGCTGTGGTGGTGAAAGGGGGGTTGGGGGTTATGGAAGGTAGCTGAGGAGCTTCAAGGAAGCCAACTTGTGATTTAGCTGTGGTGATTTTTGTTGTGTTTTTGTGTCAAGTGGGATAAAAATGTGTGTTTTCGTGTATGTGTACACACCAGAGGAGGATGAGCGTGTACTCAGTATATAGTCAGGACAGTTGTTGGAAAACTAACTGTTACTGCTACCAGGAAATTAATTAAAGGGTTCTCATTATTCTTTCCCTTACTTCAGTTATATATAAGGTTACAATGTTGGATGTTAATATTAAGCATGGCCAAAGGTTTAAGTAATGAGTTAAACGTATAATACCGCTAAGTAAAAAGCTCTGGTTTTAGACTGCTCTGAATACTAGGTTTCCAACATTTATTTTCTACTTTCGCGATGAGTTGGTCATCTGCTCCAGGCCCAGCACGCCCACGAAGTACAGGGATGCTCCCATACACCCACTCAGTCTTGAGGTTGTTGGGTCTCAAAGTAAGGGTTTTTTTGCTAGTTAGCTCAGTTATCCGTGCATCAAGAGGAAGAAAGTGGGCTTCTAGTTCGGGAGAGGGGCCTTAATGAGACAGGAACTAAAACGACTTGTTTCAGACAGGATGAACTGAGGGGCTGCATAAAGGGCCAGTATAAGATAAAAGGTTTTTTTAACTGTGAATCAAGTTCTAGAATATAGAGCTGGAAGTGAACATAATAGATCAGCTTTAAGGAAATGGTTCAACATTTTGGGAATTTTTCTGCATTAGATTTAGATGAGAAAAGTGATACCACCCTCATTTCTGGTAGATTACAGTGAGCAAATAAAACTGAGTAGAAATTTTTGAAAAGGTACAGAAAATTGCTAAGGGGTACTCCAACTGTTAAGTCCAACTGTTTTAGTTATAATGACAGTGTTTTAAAGATTGAGGTACTAGCACTGTTAAGTTCTATTCTGAGACGTGTCACATTACGAATGCTGGATCCTTGTGGGTTTTGGGTATACTGTGTACCATGAACATGTGTATGTGAATATGGTCATATGCACCTGTGTGACTGCAGGGTAGTTATGTGCTTCTGTGTGAGTGAACACCCACACAATGTGCCTCAGAACATTTCTGCTGTCTCCTTACATGTCCAACTTCGTCAGCATGTGATCTGTACCACTGTAACTTTGATTTAGATTTGTACAATGGCTAAAACATGAATTTACTGTTCTGGCATACCCCTGTGGTACTGTATGTGTGTGTGTGTGTGTGTATATACATACCTTTATACTCTTATCCAGACTCTCCAGGGAGTTGATGTCCAGTCCCTCTTTGCAGGCTTGCAGACAGGAAATGACTTTCTGACTCTCAATCTTTCCTGGTCGGATGGTCAGTCCCGATAGGCTGCCCCGGAAGTACTGAGTGAACCTAGGCTTGGTCACCTCCCCACCTACACACACAACCATACACACACATACAGTAAAACAGTTCATAAAATGCCTCTTCTGGAATTTAAAGCAGACAATTGTTTGATGTTTATGGCGACACCATTGGTTATAAAATGTGCACAAATCCAAACCTAGTAGAAGTAATCTACCAGTACAAATCAAATTCTTCTATAAAATCATTACAATGGATCACAGAAAAACACTCAAAGCAGTAGTAGATATTAAATCTGTGGGTTAGGGTTAATTTTCAGTACAGTAATAACCATGGTGTCATGTTTTTTCTACCGGTATGTGGCACATAATAGTCCCCTACAAACTCTTGAGATCATTAAACTAACAGCGACCTTGTCCAATCTTTAATTATGAGTCTTGATGACCAAATTATTACTATAATTGGCCTGTTGCATGATGCATGTTTTGTGTCTCCATTCTGTGACTAAGCGACAGGGTGCTGCTGTAAAAGTGCAAGTGTTACTCAGCCAGCCCATCCAGGCTAAATAAAGGTAAGGAAAAAGTCAACACATTTAAAGTATGTCCTCTGAACTCTGTAAAGGCCAATACCAGCAAAAGGAGTCTCCAAACCACTCATTATTTGAAAGGTTACTAGCTCTTGGTATCAAAACTTCACCTTTCCATTCCTTTCCTTCCTTGTATTTAAAACCTTACTTCCTCTTCCCTTCTCTCCAATTTTCTCCAATTCTGGCAGTAACCCACCAAAGCACTAAAGGTATATCACCTAATAACATTTGTTATCAAAAAATCCAAAATTGTTCATACATCAAAAACATTTGGAAGATGAAATGAAGCAATGACTGATGGGCAACGATGTAGTTAAGGGGCATGGCAAAAAACTTTTCTGTCTCACTATCCATGTATCTGTCTAGCCTCTCCTGTCTAGCATACTTCTGTGACACTCTCATACACCTGCCTCCAAGTGATTGTTGGAGTGAGGCAGCAAAACAGTGGCTTTTTATATTCTATACTTATTTTTCACTGTTGGGAATGTGTTTACCATAGCTATTATCTAAAAGCCAATAATTCTACATAATCTTCCATGTGCCAATTGCTGTGTGTTCAATCACTGAGATTGTTATCCTGTGCATGCTTGTCTGTTTACTGTATGTTGAAATTCCAGTTCACCAGTATATACGGCAAATGAGGCAAATGGTCCAATCCCCTAACAGCCTTCCATCCCACAGCAATCATCAGCATGGAAGGAAAAGCAGCAGCACTCAATCACTCAGATGTCAATACATTTAGGACCTTTTCATTGTAGGAACATTCTCTATAGGTTGCTCAATTAGATGGGATGAAGGAGCATAGTCGAACTGGAAAGTAGCCCATGTTGTTCTAAATTACTCTCTAATCTTACAGCCAGCTGCTGACGGGTCACCTTCAATGTCCTGTACAAACCTTTTTTACCTTTCTGCCTGCCTTGAGTATGACCTCCATTTGGAAAATGCAGGTTCTGGTAGTGCATTGAGTGGCCTCTCACATATAACTAATTTTATCCCTTCACTGCCAAGCAACTTGTTCTGGCAGAACACATGCATATGGTGAACAGGCATACTAACTTGCATGCAAAAGAGGCTATTGTGCACACTCAGAGGCAATACTGACTGTCGCAAGGAGTCTAATCCTGAAATTTCTCACATATACCAGCCACATTTTGTCTCAATGTGTTAATGTCTTTGATCCAAGCAAACCACCATCAGCTGCAGAAGACAAAAGACAGGTTGGAGATCAAAGGTATAAATGTCTGTGCACTAGACCTCCTCCTAAAACTTTGATAACAGTGCCTTTTCTTGCAAAACCTTAGTATCTTTGTGAGGGTAAACCTTCAAGGTTTAATGTTGAAGATTATGCCAACTGAGGCATTGATATCCAAGGAGGCGGACATGTCCAATGCTCAACTGGATTTGTTGCTTGGCAAGCCTTGCAAATCTACTTTACTTCCAATTCCGACTTCCAGTGCTATTCATTTTGGTAAGGTAATCCAGGTAATCCAGTTGGTGACTAAGGAGAAATACTTTGTGATATTCTACAGTAACTGGAGTTGAGGGAATCCTCACTTCAAAACCCCCTGGCTACACTTCATCAGACACTGCCAATCTTGACCCAGGTACCCCTCCCTTAATTCCCTGCTGATGGTGCAGGCACATGTATCACTGCCCTAATAAGTTATATATCCTGGCTCTGGAAAAAGCTCAGTCAGTGCAGGTGGAGACACAGCTGACCATTGCTTGAAACATTTTACAATGCTACTATCATGCCCTGCCTCTTGGTGTAAAAACTTGTCGAGAAAAGGACTGCAGCATCTGCAGACATTCAAGTTGGAATCATCCCTTCGATTGCTAAACTGCAGCTACATTGTGCACTATGGCCAGCTAGATAGAGCTCTGTTATTGCCCCTGAAGCAGACAACAAAGTCCTACTGGTTGTGTGAGCTACCCACGGGACCATATCAGCCCACTGGGTTGTCATCTACCTGCCTGCTTTCCCAGACAAGAGAATGATGAAACCTTTTTCTTGACTAGCTAGATGGAAATATGAGGCGGCTATAAAAAATTCTCAGTCCTGAACTCTCTCCCTTACCTGCATATCTCTGTCACTACATTATCTTTGTTGCTTTAAGAATTCAATGAATATAGGCCTAACCTCCTCAGCATGCTTGTGTGTAACTGTATGCCCTTATGCACCTGCCCCCAAATTACTGTGAGATTTTTGGAGAAGGAAGCAGGAAATAGCCTTTTTGACGTTTCATATTTAGTTTTCTGTCTAGCCAACAACTGTCCAGTCAACCTCTGGAGTTGCCTTTAGTTTTTAGTTGGTTTTTAGCCATTGCAAAACCACAAAGCCAAGAGAAAAAGTGTCAGGAATGGCTTAAAGAGTGGATTTACTTACTCTAACATGAGCTACAAGCTTTAGCATGTCAACTGCATATGTAAGACTTCTTTTACAGGATTCTTGTTTTAACATGAGTCAGCTGGAAACATCAGCTGAAGACGACATTGTTGACCAACTCTTGGAGCTAACATTAGCTTAATTTGCTAGCAACAGTGACAGTGTAATTGATGGTCTAGAAATGAGAAGACTGCTTTGTCTTTCTATTAAGGATTTCTAGTGGTAAATCTGATACTGTTATCATTGTAAACTACATTATGTGCTTTGCCAGAACTGACAATTTTAATCGTCCAAGTGCTGTAAAAATCATGTACAACATTCATCTGTTGATTATGGTTGATGTTGGTTATTCTACATAAATTTGTGTATGGCAGCCCAACCTTGATCTCACTTGTCAGCAATGTGCCCTTCACTGTAATGTTGGTTATCTAACTCTCATTTAAGTTCAGTACAATAACCATGGCTGCTTTGCATATTTAAAGCCTCCTGCTTAAGTGCTTACTGATACCCTGCCAGGCACCAAGGGAGCAGAGTCTATCTTATAAAACCACAAGATCACATTTGGATTCACGAATATCAAACTATGCCAAACCCATTCTTTCCTCTTTCTTTATTCATTACCTGCTCTTTCTCCTTAACTCAGTTACCATTTTCTTCCCCTTTTCCTGCCGTCTCTCTAGCTGTCCACGTATCCACTCTGTCCGACCCTGACAGATGTTATCAATTTAGGCCGCGGCCAGAGAAACCATTAAGGGTCCCAGACAGAGGGTAAAAAAAGAGACGCAGAGGAGAGGGGATTACCGAGATGCTGCAGAGCGGGAATGATATGGGTGATAAAACCGCTGATCATTCCACTTTACAGAGGCTGGTTTTTACGTGGTGTCAGCTCTCTTTGCCCGCTCTGTGCTGCCCTCCTTGCTCCATAGATCTTCACTCTCCTTTTTACTCAGCTTTATTTGCGTCATTTCCAAAAGAGCAACAGATGAGACTGAAGAGGCATGGGTGAGCTGGAAATAGGATCATTACTTAAGTGTAAATGTGAGTGTCTCACATTTACTGTGTGATTTATTGCACATGTGTCTGTTTCAGCACCTGTGTGCCTATATTTATTTATCATACTTTACACACACAGATATTTATATTTCAATTTGTGCATGTGTGTAATCACAAATACTTCTTCCTGAACGCTTGCTGCTGAGCAGAGCAGCAGTGTGTGATTACACAGTCGAGAAAAAAGAAGAATGAGGCAAGATGAGTGTGTTGCTCTTCGTTGCCCAACTGTTCCACACTTCTGAACATGAACACACTTAGCGGGTCAGAGGGTAAATATAGGCTGACTGTGTGAAAACTGCACAGACAGCACTTACTCTCAGAGGTTAAGGAAGAAGGATGGGTGGGGGCAACCCTTCTATTAGAAAATAGGAGAGAATGACAATGTACAAATGCACACTTTACAGGTGGATAATTCACTGCTTTGTTGTAACAGGGACTCACACTAACAGCTGTAGCTCATGCAGGCTCATGAGCAATGCAATCCAGTAGTTTATAGTTAACAATGTGTTTTGTCCATAAACAGGAATCTACTGGTTAACTTTGAAGGTGATTTTGCTTAAGTGAGGGTCCACACGGATGTCTTTGTGAAGTTCTCCCAAATCATTAAATCAAAATTAATGCATATAGCACCTTTCATACAGGTTAAGGCAATTCAAAGTGCTTTATAGATGCCTGACAACATTTGTAAACAGTAAAAAAAAAAAAGAAGACTAATGCAGATAAGGAATAAAAATTCTGAAAATGTAAAAATAAAACCAATAAAATAGATACACATTGATTAAAAAACAGTAAGTGTGTGTATATAGTCCCTACTATCATAAATTCTAGTCCACTTCTAGTCCCCACATGGGGGTTTTGACAGATGTAGTTTGGTCCAGTAGTTCCAGGCCAATAAAAAAAAAAAGATAGATAGATTGTTTCCTTTTAGTTTGGGTCCACTTTGTGTTCATAGATGCATTTTACAAGCAAACCAAGGGGTAAACATAAGGTCATATGGACTGACAGCATCCTGAATCATGAACCCACATGACTGACCTAAAGCCATGAAACACTTCACTGCACCATATAAGATATATCTATCTTCTCTGATGATACAAAAAGCTCCCAAAAAAGAAAGAACTGCTTATAAGCATTAGTAGTCCAGACTGTAGCCAGACTGTGTAGATAATAAATAGAGATTAACAGACAGAAATGGGACATTTTGTATTATAATATTATACAGCAATAGCCACTACATTTCCATCACTCTTTACTGGGGCACTGCTAAAATACATGGAGCAGGAGTAAGCTCAACACACCTCTGTTTTAGTTCCTTTTTACTGTCTGATTTATCAGCAAAGATTCCTGCAATGACCTAGAACCAAACCAGAGTTCAAAATTAACCAAACACACTGAAAGCACCCTCACATTGGCAGATGCTGAAACTTTACCCTGATGGTTAGTCAGAGGCAGAAGGTATACTTTGAGTTTTAGAGTAAGTGGGTGTTTATAGTCCACATGATCATTGTCATTGTCAGTTGCATTGATAGTCATTGCCTCTCAACCAAAAGCTACAATATATTACAGCCAGACTATACTGATCATATTGGACCAACACTGAGAACATTCAAATTATTGAAATTTAAAAGTTTAAAAAGCCTTTTTATCTACTATTTTGTAGATCATCTTTAGACATTGAAGCTTCCCTACTAATAAAAACTGATTCATGTGTGTAACTAGCTCCTAATGAAAGTTCGAGGCAGGTTTTATTACAGATTTTACAGACTAAAACCATAAAATCTTGCCACACCACACTAGAATGATTTCTTTGGATAAATATGTGAGATAAGATTATTCTAAATTATATTCATTTGCGGTGCTCAGGACAGGATTGATTTCCTTTAGACAATGCTAAGTGACCGGTTAAAATGTTATGAACCATGAAATTATATAATGAAATTTAATTAAATATTGTGAAATTTCACTGTTGCCTGCAGCTGCACTGTTTTGAGCTGGCAAGTCTTTTTTTTACTTACTCCCCATCCATTTGCACGCTATCACGTCTGTCTGAACTCTGAAACCATCATTTGACAGTTTGTCTGTAGACATTCAGCAGTTAAATATAGAAAGCAGAGATAAACCCACTATAGCTTTTTGGCAAATGTTGATTTTCTTTTCACCACTGTTCTAAAAACACATTCAGAGCAGAAGCTTCAGGAGCCAGTTAGACAATAAATAAGCTCATCTTTGCAACACGTTTGCAATCAATGTGCTGGACACTTAACGCTTTGAAAAGGCAATCTGTTGTGGCTAATGGCTTATGTTGTGATTTCAGTATCACCCTTAGAACTCTTTACTGAGGCTTAGCCCCCAACTAGAAAAGCTTAAATAGTCTCTGAACTCCCTTTTTTATTTAAGGCCCTTTTAATCCTCCTAAAGGCTAGCAGCGTTCAGTGAAAGAAATTGGGGGCGGGGGGGTTCACTGTTGCAGATGAAAGCGACACGAGATGACCTGCTCCTGCTCCTTCATGAAAAGATATCTTGACTCCTTATCTGAGGCTAAGTGTCACTGAGCAGTCTCATTTGGGCTATCAAATCAATGGTATTCTGTACTGTGTGAAAAAGTGCCCTTTCTTCCACCCTTGTGCAATTAGTGGCAGCTATCACTGTGGCAGGCAGTTTAATTGTACGCCTTCATTCAGACTTCAGGTTCAATCATTTGTCAAAGGCAAGCTAAGTGCTTTTTCTAATTACATTGTTCATTCAAGGCCAAAGAACATGTTCCACATCCCTTAGTAATAATACTTCAGACATTATTATTCATATTCCTAAACTTGAATTGTATAGAAGCTATATTCAATCAGCAGAATACCCAGTATACCTAATTTTACTGTGACTTTTATGTTAAACTTTTCTTTCAGTTGTGGGATTTTCACTGTTTTATTATTACCACTGGGATCATCTTCATCAGCATCAACACTCAGCTTCGTCCTCTCACCTTGCCAGCAGGCACCGACTGTGAGCTGCACATCTATCTGTGAGGGGTGGATGGGCCAGTCATCAGTCACCAGGTAGGGGTCGTAGGTCACTCCGTCCACGTAGAGCGTCACCACTGGGAACTCTACATTGATGACGTAGTAATGCCACTCCTTGTCACAGATCTGTCAGAGAGAGAAACAGAGTGTGTCATATGTGGATATGTAGCCCTCAGCTCTTCTTGCATATCTTAAATGATAACTGGAATATAATTTAACACTTGGATGCTGTAGTGAACCGCCTTTAAAGGAAAAGGCTAGTTGACACAGTGGGAAATTAAAACACTTATTTACTTTATAGAATATTGATACCACTTCTAAGCATTAAATATGAAGCCAGCTGTTGGTTAGCTTAGCATAAAAAGGGAGAAACAGCCAACATGGCCCTGTCCAAAGCTAACAAAATTCATCTAGCAGCTTCTCTAAAGCCTCAACAAATGTCTTCCGGGAGTCTTGTCCGGCAAGCAGCAGAAAACAGTCTTGCACTTAACCTTTGGTAAAACCACAAATTGTAATCTTTACATGTTTTGTACAAACTAAACAAAAGAGGCTAATCAGGTTAGCTGACCCCCCTACTGTCTTCATGCTAAGCTAAGATAACCAGTTTCTGGCAGTAGCTTTAATCTCCCATAGGTGTTCAGTTGTGTTGGAATCAAGTGGATGCACTACAGACTGCTACAGTTAAGTGAATAATGTAAAGCTGAGTCAGATTGGTAGGTGTGTACTGTGTGGATTGTTCTCCGGTGGATGATTTTTTCAAAACAGCAAATCCAAATCGTTCACACCTACACACACACTACAAATCCTACACAGACACTTTGTTGTGCATTTCTCTCAACCATTCTGGTGAGAAGATGTAAAAAGAAAGAAGCAAACACACATGCACACCACCATTGTTTTTTTCCCTGGGCATGACCTTCTCATTCTTTGCTCTGCTGTTTCTCTTTTAGTCTCTGTCGTTTCATCATAAAACTTGTTTGAAAGGTGCAAACTTTTTTGGCAGACCACTAGTAGCAATGATAGATCAAGCAAAGTGGCACTGGTAAATCAAATGTATTTTCCTCTTTATGCCAATGATGGGAATTTACAGTCAGGAGGGTTGTTTTTTCTATTATAGCTCCACCTTGTGATTTTTTCTGAAAAAACAGCTGCATTTTATTATATTAATTCTTGGCTTGTGAAGTTTTAAAACAGAATGGTTTCCGCTGAGCTTACCACTCACTGAAATGCATTAGTACATTACCTGTTTAACCTCTTCTGAAAAGTGCTTGACTGTGACACTCTGCAGCATGCTTGACCATTTACCCTGCCTTGCTGTGCAACTTAATTGATTGCACTAGCCCACTCATACCTGTCTGTTTGGCTCTGAGTACATCTGTCCCTCCTTCCTCTTCCTCTGCTTTAGGGCTTTACCTCGGCAGTGCCAACACTCATTGGGCCGTGCCTGGGACAGCCTTTGAACACTTAGCCTTGGATAACCTCCCTCTCTAATGAAGAATGCTCTGCAGCCTGCTTATTAACACAGTGCTTGCGCAGCAGATGGGAATTCTAATCAATCCGGTTAATTTTCGCTGCTATTGAGGTGCAAGATACAACATCTGGTCTATTGGTGATCATTCTGCACAGCTGCTTAACACATATGCAGCATCTCGATGTGCTGAGTCGGAGCTCAGAATCATCTGATTGTGGATCTGATCGTGCTGCAGATGTGACTGATACTGATGGGACTGACTTTGATTAGTAAGTTAGGCTGTTAGGACATGCATAAACACACACACACAAGTAACACTGCACCTACAGTTGCCTAGATATGATTCCAATGTGTCTAACCAGTAATCTCTAATCACATGCACACACAGACACGCTAATCCCTTTGACATTTACATATGCAGACAGTCCCCTCCCATGCTCTACCCCTTCTTCCCTGTTTTTGCTGTTCAGTATTTCAAAGAGAGCTCGGGCCCATATGGGATCTGAGTGCCTAGTGGGTGACTTCCTCTTGCAGGCTTCAAAGGGACATGCCGAGGCGCTCTTGCCCAAGAGGAGGCTGCCTCTGCCAGGTTGGGATGTCAGTTGAAGATCTCTCTCAGAAATAGGAAGAGTGGGAGTGTTATGTAGCCACACATGTCAATACTACTCAGTAAAGCAGAGGAAGAGCTTGTGTCTGGGATGAACTGACAAAGGTATTCTTAGTCCTAAGTTGCTGCTGGCTAATATAGAGTTTTTGGTCTGTCTTAAGGAAGAGATGTTCCATTTTGAATATACTGGTGAATACACAGTGGCTGTCTTTTCAGCATGGCAGTTAGTGTAGCTGTGGGCAGGCACCACCAAACAGAGTTGGTGTGAATCAAATAAATGGACAATAATGTTTAGGTGTGGATTTGGGGTATAGGGTGTATTTTGGGTTAATTCTCAGTTTAGGTTAAGTCAGCCCTTGACACAGCTAGTGTGGTTATGAGATATTTAGCTAAGGGATTGTAAAAGTTGCTTTGCAACAATAACAAGTTTGAGTCTTCTTGTGTTCACAAGATAAAAAACTATCTTCTTCATCTTGATTTCCAGAAACTCAGTAGCTAAACTGCAACCAGCAGCATTGAAACAACGCCCAAAGATTATGAAGAACTTCACTGAATGATTGTCGGGTTGATAGAAATGGTAAACTTAATGTTAACTAAATGTAGTGGAGATGGCACAAAAGTTCTGTAACTTGTCAGAAAAATGATTAGAGCTTGAGAGAATAGGAGCACTGCAATGCATGGAAAGACACCAGCTGGACACCGATGGAGAAACTTTGTTGTGTGTGTTTACTGTGTGTGTGTAAGGGTCGGAATCAGTGTCCATTACAAAACCTCAGGACTGAGAGAACCATCCGCTATAGCACAAGCTCAACGCTATACACTACTGCAAAAAGCCATGGGCCTCTGCGAGTGTGTGCACATGTGTATATGGGGGAGTGTGTTTGTGTAAGATAGAGCGAGGCAGCGATTCCACAATGATACACCACTTGTAATAACACCTACCCAAAAAAAGACACACATACATGAATGCACAGACATCAGCCCAGCACCATTAAGTGTCAACTTCAAAAACTTCAAAGCCAAAGTTTAGAAGAGCAGCTCTTGCCTTGCTTATGAAAGCAAAGCCAAAAAGTTTTGTATTCCCCAATCCCTCCACTTTCCTATGTCTCTGCTTGATGCAAATTGACAGACAGAAGGAATGAATGAAATAAATAACCACACAAACAAAGGAGAGGGAAGACGTGAAACAACCAGAGGACAAAGAAAAGAAAGTGAAAGAGAGAGAGAACAGAATCATCACACATCAAAGATCTTTCATCATCTCTTGGGGCACTCGATGGCGAGAAGAAAACAAAATTGCTATCTGCCCCCTCTATCTCACTCTCTTTTTCTCTCTGCAGTTTATTTGGTCGCTTTTCTTCTTTGCCTGTCTCTCCATTAGAACCTGACTGTGGGAGTTGTTGCCTCAAGTCCTTTGGAGTTGAAAGTCTTAAAGAGATCTGTCACCCAACCCAACCTTCTAACTTCAAACAAGAGATGGAGGAACGAGATAGAAAAGGTAGAAGAATGAGGAGAGATGAGGTGATCTGAGATCGGAAGGTGGCAGGGCAGAGAGATGACAGCAAGGGAAAGAGGGAGGGTGGAGATAAAAGGAAGAGAGGGAGCAAAAGAGAGCATAAAGAAAAATGAATGATATAATGAAAGACTTTAAGAAGAAAGTCGGGCAGGAAGAGAGGGGAAGACTTAAAGCTGTAACCTTTATTACACTGAAAGATATGCCTACAACTCAGGAAACAGCAACAATGGAGCAAAGCAGCAAATCATTAAAGAAATAGTTTAGTGGAAAATACACTTGTTTGGTTTCTTGCCGATGTTTCGATGAGAAGATCAATACCACTCTCATTTCTGTATGGTAAATATGAAGCTAGAACCAGGCATAGGTTAGCTTAGCTTAGCCTTAGCATGAAGACTAAATTTGCCTGAGGCGAATCAAACCTGGAGGCGCTCACTCAGGCTAGCAGTTTTTCCCTGCTATGCAAATCTAAGCTAACTGTCTCCTTTCGGAATCAGTCTAATGTGAACCTATCAGGACTTCACCCCCTGAAACGATTTTAGGTGAGAAATAGTCAACACAGTAACAGAATCTTATTCGTATTTGATCAGCACTGCCTAGTTTGGTAGCCATGCCCAAAAGCATACGCAGCTTTAAACTAGCGATTGAAACCATAAACTCATTAGAAAACTTTTACTGAGATAATAAATCAAGTGAGAAGTCTGATCATTTCGCTATAAGAGTGCATGGTATCGTTTTTTTATTGCAGCCAATGGAG
>NW_023340257.1:4970650-4970784 GCF_004916995.1 Morone saxatilis | reverse complement strand
TATTTTGATAAGTTTTAAGTTGAAGTAACACTGGTTTCATCACAAAAACTACTGCCTCAAACTATACACTATATATGTACATATTATTATATAATTTATTACAGGGTCATTAGATTGTACAGGTGTACCCAATG
>NW_023340257.1:4955713-4970550 GCF_004916995.1 Morone saxatilis | reverse complement strand
CCTCTGAGCCACAGCCGCCGCAGATGCTCCTTCATACGTGAAAGCAGTTGTATTGCAAATGGCAGTTAGTTTAGCAATATATTTATAAATGTAGCAGTTCAGTGGGTAGCTGCAGAGAAAGAATGTCCTGTTTGGAGTTGTGTGTTCTCCCTTCTTTAATGTGAGTTTTCTCAAGGTGCTCTAGTTTCATTGCTTCCCAAAAGATATGAATAGGAGAGGTACAAATACTCTTGCAATTGTCCTTGACCAACACACTGGCCTCTGTCCAAAGGAATCAAAATCTACCTTCAAGCCACTCTAAAGCTCATTAATTAACACATTATATATCTTGTTTGTCAAATCTGTCCAAAAAACTAAGTGTAGAAATGACAGGGACTATTGGCTGGGATCAGTGACCTCCTACAGTCTCCACTGGTTGCCTGGCCAGCTCATGGTGACAACAAGACAACAGGACAACAAGTCACTGCCGCCCAGCTAATGACTGTTACTTTATATATAGTGTGGTGATGGCCATGTACTGGATGGTAATGGAACCAAAAAGTAGGAAACAACAAACATGTCTCCTGGTATGGAGGTACAGTATGTTGAAACCAAAACCATTGAAATCTTTATCTGTCACATGCTTGATTTAGAAACAGTAGCACACACTACAATGAAAGTAAATTACACAGTAATATCTATGTAAAGCTTTACTAACACTGGCTAGCAGTAGTTATCAGTTGGGGCTGTAGCAGCAAAGTAAGTACACTGTAATGTGATAAGTTATTTCAAATCAAAGAATGTGTTGAACCGGATTACACTGAAAATAGTAAATAAGTTCGTAACACAAACTCACTTGTGTAAGTTAAAACATATTGTTGATTAAATACTTTGTACTGGGAATTTTGTATTTACAGTACAAATAAAAATTACAAAATTCAGTCAGTGTCACTTAAATTTACTAAAACTACTTGATCAAGAATGTTTTTTTTAACTTACAAAATTGAATTAGTTGTACCTAAAACTTTCGATATAATCAGTTTAATTTTTTTTTTAATTAACTGGTTTTACAGTGTAAATAAGCACTAGCTGTCTATACTGCAGAGATAGTGGTGACAAGGACTGCAGCATATAGCGAAAGGGACACTCCCCAAAACCTAGCAAAAAAAAATTAAGTACTCCAAGAATTTTGGAGCCTTAAAATTTAGATGTTTTGTCTCTTTCAGCATCAACAGACACTCCATATGCTAACGTGGCTACAGATTATATAAAATCAGACATATTGTTGCAAATTGTTGTCTAACTGCTCAATGAATGTTGGTATCATTAAAGCTAAGGCTCTCATCCTGTCCCTGTCTGGCCTCAAAAATACTTAGCCTCCACCTTCATTAGCAAAAGTGCTGTTTGCTAACACATAATTGCCATAAATCATCGTCAACTCAGTGTCAACATGGAAACCATTATCATGTCAATTGTTGTAAGCATCCAAAATAGGGTGTCTGAAAGCCTATAATTACAAAAATAGAAAAAAACAATTAAAAGAAAGTGATAGTGGAGGAACGGTTTCTGCTAAATATGTGTGTGTGTGTGTGTGTGTGTGTATATACACATGTACTGTATGCATGTCTGTGTATGTGTGTGCGTGTATGGGGGAAGCACTTGAAGGTGACTATGAATTACTGGCTGGCAAAAGAGACTAATTAGAGTAGCAATTATGCAGCCGCTCCCGGCAGAGACTGGGAGTCAACAGCCAAATGACCTCTCCACAAGCTCATAATGGGCCACACGCACACACACTTACATTATGTGCACGCACTCAAACACACATTAACATCCACCGGGTTTTTGGGCTGCATGGCAATTTTAGTGAGACTGATCACATTGACTTTCTCGCCCAGTTGGGTTTATATAGAGCAATAGAATTCTTAGAGTGGAGAGAAATACTGTGTAATATTACAAATTTGGGGGCGTCCCAGTGGTTTAGTGGTCTAAGATGCATCCAATACAATGTATGTAGCATACAATGTCCTGAGTTTAAATTGAGCCCTGGTTGATGCTACAGGTCATCTGCCAGTCTATCTTATATTGAATTTAGTTTCCTTGTTTTGTAAAGACCAACATTTTGTTTCCTTTTAGTCCATTCAGGACTCACAGTGATGTATGACAAATACAATGATGACAGAACTATTTCACTGAAAAGTTTTTGTGACCTACTTATCTTGTATCATCAGCGTCAAAGTTTATTCTGGTGCCTGAAGGGCAAGTCACACACCACTCATCTGCCCTCATCTATCTTTTCTGGTGATCACAAAGAGCTCATGCCGAAACAGTTATTATAACCATTATGTAATCCATAAAAGTGCCACACACCCGATGTGTCACAAGATTTTATTAGTTAAGAAGTTTGTGTCTGATATTGCTCTCTCCTTTCTTTGTGGAATCTTTACAGATTTTTTTCTTTTTTTTAATTATTTGAGAACAAAAACCTTAAAATTAAAGATGAAATGTTCCTGCCTATTTCCATATTTTGAGCTTTAATTAATGTTAAAAAAAATGTTAAAACAGCCAGGTATATACTCTCAATGCACTGCATTTCTGACAGGACACAATTTTCACAGTGGTGTAAGTTCTTTCAGAACAGCAGTACCCTTGACATTTAAGTACCTAAAAGCTTTGGTTATACCTCCCAGTTTTTATATTATACGCAATAACACACTTTTCACACATAACACTAACTTTAACATCCGTGACTCCAAACTGTGGTCAAGTTACCTTTTGATGTTTAGTGCTAAAATAAAAAAAAATCTTGAGCTTTTGGTGATCATTAATGAAAAATACTTCAGTCGAGCAGTTTGCTGTAAGTCACCAAAATAAACTTCTGCATCAACCTGTAATGCTAAAGAAAACTGTGATTTTAACCAATTTAAAACTGTTGATGGACAAAGTGGAAACTTCCTTGGAGGGGAAGAGACAAGTGCATGCCGGTGTTCTGAAAACAACAGAAAGTCAGTTATTAAAGATTGGCCCAATGATTTGTCTCATTTATCAACACAGTCAGCAGTGACTGGACACACAAATCATGAAGGAAATTAAAATACTTTAAAACCCTCAGCGCCAGATTGCCAGAGTTTGCGTCAAAAATTGTAGTCGGAGTCACAACTCAGTTCAATCTGAAATCACAGACATGTTACGCACATTTTAGATTCAGTTTGACTTGCACATACTCCCGTATAGACCCTTTTCACAGCAGCCATTTTTATGTTAAATTGTAAGGTAAACACATGTGTTACCATTGATACTAATTAGCTTCTGTTCCATTCAGGTCAAACAGAGTCAGGGTGCTGCTATTGTACATGCTGGCTCACTGGAAAGGCTCTGCTACACTAAATGTAAAAATTAATAATTATAGTTCGTAACACTCTGTTTAGCCTACTACAGTGTTTCTAAAACATTTGTCATCACATTTGAGCTCATAACTAATCATGGATTTATGAATGCGCTACGTGCATTAACGTGACTTTGTAGCAGGGTGATATTAAAACTATATATTACAGGAAATGCAAAACATAGTCTTAATTACATTTCAGCAATCTCATTGGTTAAGTGTTTTCATACGAAATAAATATAAAATATTTCAGAGAATTTTCCTCACTACCAGTGGTACATGTACCATAGTTTGAGAACCAGTGGCCTACTATTTAATGTCGAAATGGCTGCTGTGAAGAAGGTCTATTGGCATCGAAGAGAAAAGATGCACCTTTTAAATCCCCAACTTGCCTGAGAATAATCGGGTCAAGTTTCCTTCAGTACCAAAGTGATTCTGTATATTCATGGTTACGTTGCAAATACATACTGCTTATAGCTAAAAAATACTTTCAATGGTGCCAATTTGTCAAAATAAAATAAATCTTTACTAAAAAAACAGGGCTCAAGTTGATATCAACAGGGTAGTCACCGATTGCATTGTTGTCTCGATTTTGTCTGAGGGATGGCTCACAGTGTCACCATTGTGAGTTTACTGCACATAGTGTTTAAACATTCTAATTCCCTCCAAATGTCTGTCAGGAGCTCAGGAGAGGTGTTGATTTGTGGGACAACAGCTAATTATCTATCAGAAGCGCTTCTGATTACCTTGCATGTTTCTTTTATAATTCCCTGTGAATAGAACAAGTCTATTACAAACCAGGAACAGAGGGTGAGAACAAAGAAAACAAAACTGCTAAGCAGATCCAAGGGAAAAGAAAGGTAGACAGAATATTTAAAACCCAGCAGGAGGACATTTTCAGACTACCATAAAATCTAATGGAAAACAAAAGATATTGAACATGCACTCACTGTGGAATGGTTTAATGTCTGGCATAAGTCAAATGGGCAGCAACAATACCAGCTCGTATGGTTAAACATCTTACCCACTGTTCACCTAAACGTATCCACTTTGGATTTCAGAATGTCATTGTTTTTACAGTGCCAAAAAAAGTAAAAAAAAAAAAAAAAAAAAATCACTGATCATTGATTTGTGCTTTTTTGTCCTGCTGAAATAAGGTTTATGTGCCAAGCATATGATGATTAAAAAAATGGTGAACTGGGAGAACGTTAAAGCAAAACAACTGTATAAAAAAGGCAATTTTACTTTAAAGTCAAACTTTTAGTCTGGCAGCTTTTCCTTTAAATTTCTAGATATCTTAAAAAAAAGGCACACACTTACACAAAACTTTCTTATATAATTTCTTAACACTAGATTTAGTCCCAAACTTTTTGGATTCAAGGGTCCCTGAAGTAATTTCCTTTGGGTCTGTTAGCAAACAGAATATTCAGTTACAGAAACTGGGATTACTTTATTTCACCCCAGTTGATCTCCAGTAGGATACTCAGCCAGGCATGGCATCTCAGCAGCTGCACCACAAAATCTAGCTGCTTTGTAGCTTCAGCTGTGAATTACCACTGTCTGTATCAGTATCCAGTGTTTGAGCCCTGACAGTGATATTTTTAGACAGGTTGTAAACAGGCAATATTTTGGGCTTGTAGTCAGTATTTTGTGATTTGAATTTGCAGCTGGATATGTGGGATGGAAGGATTTTCCACTCATATTAGAGCTAAATGATATAAACCAAGTGATACGTGGCCAATAATTAGTTAATTATTTGTCTACCCTTACAGTATCACCCAGTCTTTTTCATCATCCTCTCCTTTTATTCCCCAGTCTGCTCTCATATGGTATAAAAATGCAAACATGCTGCAACACTTAAGCCTGTTGCTAGTGCTTTAAATTCAAGTCAGACATATCCCTCAGATCTGAGTGTTGTAGCCATTGGTTTGAAATGGGACCAGGAGTGCACTAAAGTCTAACACTGGCACCAGGGGCTCTACTGTGTGTATGAGATGTGCAGGGGTTTAAGTGATTTGTAAGGAGGGAGGAGCTGGGCCCTTGAAGTTTGAGAGCCTGAAAGGTGCATTTAAAGTAATCACACCTTTAGGCTACAGTTAGAGCAAAACAAAGTCATGGCTTTGTTTGGGTTGAATGATGGCCATGAGGGGTGGACCAAAAGTCAGTAAAATGGTAGAAAGCAATGGAAGCATCTTGCCATTGCAACTTATTATTTTAGACCTTGTGCAGTAACTTATCTTCTTAACTTTAAAAATGGTGATGGTCTCAAACTCAAATTGGCTTGGGGCCATTGTCAGTATTGTAATGTCACAGGGAGGCAACTTCAACTTTAAATATTCGGAAAATATTTCTATTACTAACATCACACCTAAAAAATGCAAACAGCAGTTTCTATACATTTCTATATGAGCATTTTATATCTATATATATAAACTTTGTTGTTTGCAGCCAAACAATAAACGGTTGTTTGTTTGTTTGACATCCTGTTGCCATCCAGAGGGGGAGGGATAAAAAGAGCTCTAATCAACCAGATATGAACATATTCTGTGCTATTTGGTCAGCGGATCAGTTTTAAACATTGCAGGGAGGAACAGTACAAAGACAAACAGTCACAGTGAGACGTTAGGTAAAGAGCTGCAGGTGACAGGATTTCACTTTGTTAGTGGCCAGCTCCTAAAGCATGTCGTCAAGGTAAACAATCTTACCTTGTTGTGGTTCTACTTTTGGCTGCACTAGTTGGAGAAAATCTATAAAGTGCCATGGCAACAGGTAGTGTTTTTTGTGACATTAGCATACTATTGCACATACAGCCTCCACTGTTGTGGAGATTGTAGGATGATCGCACTACACCTGTCACACATTGAATTTGTTCATTTCAATACATGTCCACAGATATTTCCATGTTGACCTTTTCTGAGCCATGTGACATCTGCATATGGAAATCTCTAACAGTCTAATCCTTGGCTCATGAAGCGAGAATGATTTAAAAAACCACAGGAAAGTTTCTTTCGCCTGGTGATTTAGGTATACATACAGGGCTGGTGGGCAGACGCATATTCAGGCATCATAGTATGTAGGTGTTATGTAGTGCTGATTCCCTGTAAGGCCTTAACTCATAATTTAATGCATGCCTGATGCTGGATTTGTTTGTTGCATCAGTCTGGCAGACACTGTGAGTCACTCTCCTGGAGCCACTTGGCGACTGCGGTCTTTAAACATATTGCAATAGAGGAAACGACTGTGACGGTGAGGGAAGGGGGACATCTGGGTGAGGGAGAAAGGTAGGAGAGAAGAGATTGTGAAACAACAGCAGCCTCAGTGAGAGAAAAGAAAGTAAAACATGATCCCACAGGTTTAAACTGTCAGTACAAACCAAGCAGTGGTGACACAGACGTTTAGATCTTTAGCAGAGCAGTGGAAGGAGACATACTTTGGGGGGGGGCATCATGCCATCTCTCTCGCCTACTGCCACACTACATCCATCACACACCTCCTCTTGATTACCTAAACCCTGACAACACATGCGTCCTCAATACTCCTACGCCAAATTTACTAGCCCTCTACCAGGCTTGCTTATTCCTCCACCTCTCTGTCTCTATCTCTTCTTCAATTCATCTCTCTTTCTCATCCTTTTCTCTTACCACACTTAAGGTCAGGGTGGGATGTGTACAATAAATCTTCACTGCAGATTCTGACAGCTACCCTCAATCCAGGAAGTGCTTTAGCCAGTCGGAGGCAAGAGCTGCACTGCACATAAACTTTCTCTCTTAAAAACTATTTGGGTAGGCAGAAAGTCTGGTCGAAGAGTTTTAGAGTGTTATTTGGCCAGAAAGTAAGACAAATCGGTGGGGGGAAAAAAACACAGAAAGCAAGAGGGAGGAAAGGGCGAAGGGTAAAGGGAGAGATTCGCTAGAGGAGGGGATTCAGCGAACCCATTTGGTCCAGATTAATATGATGAATGGCACAGAACAGCAGCTTTTACTGTGCTGTTATTTTCTTTTATTTGGCTTTGGTGCTCCCTTTTACCACAAAGTGATATCAAAGGGCTACAGTTTCTCAGAAACTCACACACAGGCACCTACGCACATACTGTGGGCACCAAAATGAGTGAACGAGTGCATTACTTCTGTACAGCGCACTAGGCGCCTCATGCACACAAAGACCTACAAAGTCAGGGACACAGGGACACAAGTATAATTTAATACAGATTTCTTTTCATTCTTACATATACTCACACATTCCACACACATAATTACTACATATTAGAGATCCAGAATTGAGACTTGGCATTAGTTATGTGAAAAAAGCATAATTAACCCAGCTCTCAGTGTTGAAATGCCTGACTGAAGGACTTCAGGAACTGACTTGCATACAATAATTGTGACTTGACTTGTCCTTGGGGACTGGAGACGTTATGTTATTCTTGCTGTTAAATGGCTTGTCTCAAATAACGTGAGACTTGACATGATAGATAGATAGATAGAATAGATAGATAGATAGATAGATAGATAGATAGATAGATAGGATATAGATAGATAGATAGATAGAGTAATAGATAGAAGAGATACTTTATTTATCCCGAGGGAAATTCATAAAATATATATCCCGATCGCGATCAAAGACTATGCCATGAAAGACTCTAGACTTAAACATGACACAAAAGATAATGATTAAAACCTGCTTTAGACTTCTCACAAAGGACTTGTTAGGAACATTTTATCATCTTATCTTATCTTAGACTTGATGCAAATTAATTAGGACTTGACTTGGGCATGTCATGAATTACTTAAGACTTGACTTTAGGGTGTCTCAAAATTATTTTAGATATGACTTGTCATGGATGAAATAAGACTTGACTTTAACTTGTCACAAATTACATACTTAAATTGGACTTGTCATGAAGGACTTGAGACTTGGCTTGTACTTGTTACTAAAGACTTGTTACTTGACTTGGACTATGTTTTTAGACAATTAAGACAAGACTTAACTGCTGGATACACACGTCAAACACACGTGTATAAGCAGTCTCACACACACACACACACACGGCTCTCGACCTCCACTCGCTGACATGTAAAGGGATTGTCACACACCACTGTGCACAATTACACAAACACACTCATAACTATCTTTACCACTCTGCACAACACACACACACAAACACACACAAACAAACACACACAGTCAGAGTCAGCAAGGTAATAAAAGTCATTGCTCCTCCACCCTGTCATTTAGTGGCCTCTCCAGCATGATTTCCACCTATCTAAGACCTATGGTACTTCCCACTCTCATAAAAGGTAGGTAATATAATCCAGGGATAGTGGGATGTGAAAGGAATAAAGATGATGGAAAACTGCTTGGAACGGGGTTTTGGAAAGTGTGTTTGTAATAAAGGCTGATTTCATTTGCGAAGCAGACTGTGATAGTGGAGATTGAAAGACACCTCTGCAGAATATAAGAGAAGATAATGTTGTCTGTGATGAATGAGTAATATCATACTGAGAGGATTGGAATGATGGAACCTGCATGCTCCGATTACACTTATTAAATTACTATTTTGCATATTATTTACACCCAGCGTGACTGTATCGATCTCATGTCTGTCCGTCATCCTGTGTGTCTTGCTCACCAAATGTAGCCGACAGATTGTGTTTGAATGATATCAGCAATAACAATTAGGGCTGTTGTGGTTCTATTGTTTATTGTCTATTTCTGTTTATTCCAGCTACTCCCCCCAATATGTTACATATTGGCATGTGTCCCAGCGGGAAGCCATTTCTGACATTTCTTCCCTTTGTTTCCCACATCCTTCTTCTCCACGTGATTTGGTTTATTTCCGTGACTCTGTGCCTAAATCCTCCATTTCCTGTGTTCAATGAGTGCGGTCAGTGATGAGCTGACGGTAGCAGTAAAAGTAAGGCTGGTTGCCAGAGAGCACAGACTAGAGCTCTGTAGAATATTTTATTCCTGTCTTATCTGGAAATGATCAATGCCCTATTCCATTTTACAAACATTGTATTTTGTTGTATTTGTTTGTTTGGACTGCGGTCTAGAACTGCTCTATATGAAAAGTGTCCTTTTTGAAATAACTTTTGTTATAATGTAGCATTCTACAAATTAAATTAATTTGGAGATGTTGAGCACTAGGCAGAGGATGCAGTAAAAGCAGATTACATAAAAAAGACACTGATTTTTGTTCCTGGTAGATTTCTTTTCAGCTTTTGCAGTTACAATAAATGACTGCAATTCAAAAATGTGTAATACTATGCTTAATTCAGTAATCATAATGATATTATGCTTGAGGATCAAAATAGCACAATTTCTCAATTTCCCATTAATTTGGTGCAAAATGGGAGACAGCTGCATGTGCTATTATTTGAGCCTGTGGTAATGGTTTGTGTTCCTCGTAGCAGGTCTGGGCCTGAGGGACAGCCAGTGTGTTTGAATGCGGTGTGCCTTTTCTCACTCAGAATCTCCTTCCTCCCCAGTATGATCTCCCCCCACAGTTGCCTCTTAACTGGTCCAGGCTTATAGTCAAAACAAACATCTCCTGAGCACAATTTGAACACCAAGCATCTGGCATTTTCAAATTGCTGAGATGTTGCGTGGACCTTCAATGTTTTCCCTTTTTTTTTGTTCAGCTTCATAATTAAAACAACATAATTTCATAACCTCATCAGGTAGTGTGGTCCCTAAACATCCCAAGGTTTACTAACAAGGAGTTTCTGATGACAGCAGTCAACAGCAGCACATCAGCAATTTGAAAATGCCAGATGCTCAGTGTTCAAATTGTGCTCAGGAGATGTTTGTTTTGACTATACGCCTGGACCAGTTAGGAGGCAACTGTGGGGAGAGATCATGCCAATTGGTAAAAAGATATGCTGTTCTCTATCTTTTATTGTCATGACTGAAAATAGATTTAGCCATTGCTGATGTGCACAATGGATGTGGCCTAACACACTGAAATGTGCTTGTTAGCTTTTACAGCGGCATGTGAAAATGGGGAAGAGAGCATACAATAAATCAATGATGACAGACACAGTTGCTTGAATTATAAACCTTGATTTACTTTTATAGCATGATGTTTAGGTCTACAATTTTAAAAATCAATAAAATCAGGCCTAGACTGACAATCTAGAGGAGAATATAATGTTACTGTAATAGTATTTTGAATGTGTGTTGCTACAAGTAAAGTACTGCCTCTGGGATAGAGATGATTTATTTCCTCCTCTTTAAAGCTGCACGAGTCAATATTTTTTCCATATGAACAATGTGTTAAATGACCATGTTATGTGAAAGGTGTCTCTTGTAGGGATGAATCCACAGAGAATTATCACCCCAAGCTGCAGTTCAGTCTCATCAACATGCAGATCAGGGCGCACGGTAGCTCACCTGGTAGAGCGCTCCCGATGAGACCTTACAGCCCCCATCTCTTTCTACACCCTTTCCTGTCTATCTTCAACTGTCCTATCAAATAGGTATAAAAAAGAACAAAAAAAGAAAAGAAAATCTCTGATAAACCCACTGTATGCTAACTACAGAGCATTAAACAGCAGATACAATTAGCGGCTAAATACTCAGGATAAACATACAGTACACTAAGTACATACAAGACCACTGTAAAGCACTTGTATAAACATACACATATTGTATCACTTGCTTTACCTTCCCTGTCTCCATTGAGGTCACACCTGTCACATGTACTCTGTATGGACGGTAACAGATTAGATTATATATTTCCAACTGCTGTCCACTTATAAAATCAAAGAAAGTCCCCCGAGTGTTTGCTTGATTGCTTTCCTGAAAAAATAAGTGTTTTCCATGGGGTAGCCGAAGGTAATGATGTCACTTTCACATTCAATTTAGATTCCTGCTGAAAACATCATTTAGATCTCAATTATCCCAGTCATCGTTCTTTTTTTGCAGCTGAAAGGCTGGAGGTGACTTCTCATTGATTTTCTCCCCTCGCCAAAGTCTTTTCAGCCCTGTCAGACGAGGAGACAGTACAGGGTTTGTTCTAACTGTACACTGAGCATTTCCATTTATCTCTCTACGTGAGACATGTTATCAAATTCTGCGGAAATATGGACACAGTGACACACCACTGACAACTGACAATTCTACCTTTCATGGTCATAATGGGCCAGTATCCCATCAGCAACTACTGCACTGCAGCCCAAAATGTCTAACCCAAAAATGGTCATCCAAATGATTTACCAATGCAAATGAGTCTTTGGGTCACAACATCTAAAGTACAAGTACATCTGTGCTTGCAAAGACAAAAGGCTAATTTATCAAACTTAAAGGACAATTATGGCTCCTTCTAAAGTCAGCAAAACCCACATTCAGAAAAACTAGAATTATGAGCATAAACACTAAAAATACCCTCATTTCCTTTAAAGCTAAAAAAGTTTAAAGTGCTTTGCTTTAAAATAACACAGAAAATGTGATTCCAACGATTCCAAGGAGCTGGTTATTAAGAAATCCAGTGAAAACAGCTGTTTTACATGCATCGCTCAAATAAAATGCGATTGAGAAAGTCTGAAAAGATGCTATCAACCAACAACTTCATTTATCACTCTTAGAAAAGTATATATTTTAAAAGGCGTAGCTGACTTAATTCGAATGTGTATCATGGGAAAGAAGGTACTGGATATACCAGGCCGGCACTGCGGCACAAGAAGAGTCTGTACACCTCAGACCACTGGGATCCTAAATGAGGAGGCTGCCTAAGACTGCACCCTCCTCTATTACTATTAAGAATATTTTTTACTTACTTATTTGAACTTTTTACACTATTTATACTGAACAAACTGTATGAGCTTATGGAATTACATTGGTTGTACGTGTATGATTATATGTGACACTTAAACTTAAACTTGAACTTGTTCTATTCCTCTAGATCAATGGAAGTCTCACTTGCTATTACTACGCCGCTGAAGAACGAAAGAATGTAGGTGTGCGAGTCAGTCTTTCACCCGCTTACTTTCCTGGATGCCTGGCAATTTTTTGGATCGTAAAGACTCGATCCAATTATCAACATAGTTATAACACATGCAGGGTCTCATTCAGTAGTACTGGCTCATGCAGAAAACAACTTCAAGATTGACAGTCTCCCTCTTTGAGTTGCTTGAATGCAAGTCTGCATTTAGAGAATATGAAACCGCGCACAAAAGACATGGTCAATAGTGGCTCAATGCAAATCTCTTCGCGCCAATAAAAACCTCAGCCCATCTCTCTCAACAATGCAAACAGCATAAGCTTAAAATACTGAATCACACTGAACACAATAGGCCTGCATGCTGTCTTAAACTACTTTGTGTCTGTTATTAACAGTCATTTTTTTCAGCAGGTAAAACTAATATCTGCAACAATCTCCCCCACCGCACCCCCCCGTTCCAGTCATTATGTAGCGACTTGCAATGCCTGATTGGATTGTATGAGAAATTAATTGGACTTCTGTGATAAACCAATGTACGAAAAGGAGGAGATTCTTCTCTGGAAGGGTTTTCTGGGTTGGAGGTATTCAGAAGTTCATTTTGTTTAAAATACATTAGCAGATGAGGAGGAAGAGGCGAGAAGCCGAGGGGAGATAGCGACTTAATGAAAGTTTCCTTTCATGCCCCCAGGTTTCAGAGACGACTATTAACAAGAGGGAGGAAGATGAGAGGGAGGAAGATGAGAGGACGTAAGAAAGAAAAGAAGATTCAAAAAGTGCTCAGGAAACTCTAACTCTGGAGTTTAAAAACTATTGTGCAGCCTGTTTCAAAGTTGTATGTGGTGCCAGCATAGTCCGTAGAAACTTTTATCACCTAGATGTAATAAAAAAAAAGAATCGAGATCAATTTAGACAAGGCCATAGAATGAACTAACCGTCTAAATCTTTTTTATTAACCACCAAAAAAAAGTCTAAAAATCTACCAATTTAATTTAGACAGAATGTCATTAAATGTGGCATATGAGGAAACCAACTTAAAGGAGCGATGTGATGCATTTTCTTATAGGTAAATTACACTTGAATTATGTATGGCACTAGAATTACCACAAAAAAAGCTAAGTGAAAAGAGAATTGCCTCATTTGGTTTTCTGACAGCATTCAACTGTTTGCAGGTTGCATTAGCTGCATGCCTAACAGCAAATGACAGGAAGAGGAAGCTGTTCTTTCTGTGAAAACATAGCTAAATGCTAACCTTGCGAGGCAGCTGGTTAAAAGATCATAAAATCACGGCTCAAAGCAAGGATTTGTTGAAGCTTGCATGGTGATAGACAGACATTTCATCCAATTACCTGCCAAATATTTATTTGAAAGTACGAGATTCTTCTGTGTGACAAACCATCTGGAGCAGTCAGGTTATCTCAGGGGTAGGCAATCCTTACAGCTCAAACACAAACTATAAGTATGTATTTATTGCCCAAAAACTAGCCCAGTTTATCTTAAACAAAATCAGGAAACATAATCAGGGTGTAAAATTCCCTCCATGTCAAGTTTTTCTCTTGTTGAAAGCAACTCTCCCCAGGTTCCTAAAACCACCCAAAGTTGCCTGAGAAAACACAGAGATTGTGTCCTTACTTTCATCAGTGGTGGCTATGGATCTGAATGCTGATTTTGCACATTTATCCTTCAGCAAAGAAAAAAAAGAAAAACATTTGACTGATGAGGCAAATATCTCCTTTGTGACAGGAAGCACTGGGGTTTGTGAGAAACGTGGATTCATCTTTAGGATGTTGACGCTGTTTAAAAACAGGTAACACCCTATAAACACCAGAGAAAATGTGGAATGGATGAGGAAACAGACAAGTGACTGATACTCTGTGGGAAGCCTCTGTCTAAATTCCTCCAGACGATGCCTCACACACGGCATGTGCCAGCAGGAGGCTGATGGACGACCTCTTTCATGCTCTCCCCCCAATCAAGACCAGCGATCTGTCTGATCAAATTAGCCCTGGGTGATGCATCTGGATGTCCAGGCTCAGCTGTGCATCTCTACCTTGAATCAAATGTCGTCCCTGGGTCAGTGCGGGGTCTTGCGAGTCGAGGTGACCTGTCTGACTTTAAGACAGCATCCTTGATCAACAGACAGCTGCTGTCTGCACACACACACACACCCATAAACACGTACGCATGTTACTAGAGTGAGAATATTTCTCTGTCTGCTATATTTGTTTGTTTAAGTAACCATCACTTAGTTAGGTGTATGATATGAGGACAGACTGTATTTGAAATATAAAAATCTTACTGCACTTAACACTTAACTGAGCTTTAATTGTTTTTAAATTGATGACAAAAATGCATATTTAAATCCATGGACCACTGAATCAAACTGGTGACACTTTTTGGCTGTGTTTTTCTAAAACATTTCCAGTTTTGCCCTATTTTTTATTTCTGTTCCAGTAGAAAAAGTTAATTTAAAAAAAAATGCAGTTCATTTATATAGCACCTTTCGAGACATCCGACCACTCAAAGCGTTTTACA
>NW_023340257.1:4950148-4955613 GCF_004916995.1 Morone saxatilis | reverse complement strand
TTTACAGTACATGTCACATTCACCCATTCACACACATTCATACACTGCTTGCAGAAGATGCCATGCAAGGTGTCAACATCAGAAACTAACTAATTCCATTCACACACACACCAATGGCAAAGCACCAAGAGTAATTTGGGGATCAGTATCTTGCCCAAGGGCAATTCGACATGCAGAGGGAGGAGCAGGGGATCGAACCACCAACCTTCTGATTGGTGGACAACCTGCTCTACCTCCTAAAATACCAACAATGAAATCTTTATATCCATGGCAAATATTTATTGAGGAGTAACTAAATCCATTAAAAAACTGCACGGTAATTAAGTAGAGTGGTATGAGAGTTATCCAAATTAATTGGGGTTAATTAAAGGTTGGGCCTTTTTTTTTGGATTGTAGGAGGATTTCTATTGCAGTCAAGCACTTAATAGAAATGTATACAAGCTCTTGTAAGTACACACAAACACACACAAAACCATTGCTGTGTTCAGCTTTATCATAAATCCAGTCAGGGAGGTCCCGTGGACTAACCAGTGGTTTTTGCTCCCTTTTAAACCTTGTGCCACACTCTGTACGTACATGAACCCCGAAGTCTAAGTAGGAATCTTCTATTATTAGTGCAAGATACAGACTAACATGGATTAAGCCGAGAAAGAAATCCCAGCGGATGTTTAATACAGGTTTAATCCCCGCCAATGAGATTGGCCCATAACCTACTTATCAAATCCACAAAGGTGAGTTGAAGTGTAAACTGAGGTCACTGAGGAGGAAGTTTGCCTGTCTGTCGTACAGTACCTGTCCCAGACTATCACAGTGTCTTACCTGCTCCAGTTTCCAGTGGAACTCGGCCGGTCTGAAGGTGTCCACCTGGGTGAAGTCTCTCCTCAGCAGGAACACCAGGCGGCAGTTATGGACATACAGCGAATAGTGATGACGGTTCATCTCTGTGGGAGGGAAGGAGAAAGAGGAGTTAGACACCAGGGACTAAATCATCACACCTACTCATTGTCAGGTAAACCTGACATAGAGCTTTATGAAAACTCTCAAAAGTAGGACAGCAGCACTGCTTCGAAGGAGACCAACTTTGTAAAGGTCATTTCATGTAATTTTTCACTAGAATTTTTAAAAATCATCCCTTTGGGCAACGCAATGGTGTAACTGATTTTTTAAATGCTGGATTATTACAGAGCTCCAAACTTATAATACTGTTCACTGTAACAGCATTTGAACATAACATTTCCCAAAGGCACCTTAGGATATTTTACAGTATCTATCAGGTATACCTAAACAAATGATGAAGATGATAACACACAGCACATTAAGTTATACATTCCACTATCAACTTATATGTGTGCAGAGAATATTTGCATGTATATGTACACATCTTGTGGGAGCAATTGTCCTTTGTATCCACTCTTGGTGACCTTTATGTCCTCATTTGGTGTTTGCCATTGTATGGAGCCTTAGCCATTGTCTTATCATGTAGCATGGAGCTGCTTCCTGTTTGCTTTCTGTTGCTTACACCCTGTCCTCAGTTAATCTATCTCCTAACACATTGTACTAAAAACTTAAATCAGAGGCTTGGTTGGGATTGACCAAGTTGTATTTATGGTGTGTAGTGTTTACATTTTAAATTCGAACCATCATGGTCAAGTCAGACGCAACTATGAGAGGATCATAATCTTAAAGGATAAGGATGGTGTTATTCCATGTTTTTTTACTGTCAGAAAATCCAACTGAAAGACCAAAACCAACAAGGAGACAGTCTGTCTCTTAATACTGACTTCTCTAACTTCAAATCAAATGAAATCAAAATCAGATAAAAAAAATGAGACACAAATATATAGTCAATATATAAAGTCAGCTTCTGAAACAGCAGGGCACTGTTGATTTTAACAAATGCTACTCACACAGGAGTAAACAGTGCATTTGTTGTGGACTTTTTGCAGCTGCGGATTAATACACATTTGTTGTTCTAGTGCGTATTTATGGCAGCAGGTTGGTGTACATATGTGTGATAAACTAAAAATTAACTACAATGCCCATGTTCATTTTAATAAAGGAACATGTCACCCAGTGTAACTGCATGATTTGATCATGTGTCTTTGGGCAACAATGGAGCTATAAGGCACAGAGGGATAAGAGACATGTATACCAGGCTTTGTCTACACAGATGATACAGGATTTGTTGACAATAAGGGAACATGAATATCAATGTCAGCCACTCACCAGTTTTGTCAGAGTTACAGAGTAGTGTCTCTTTCTCAGCTCTGAGCCCTGGACTGGGCCCATGCTTCATCCAGGTAGCTATGGTGAACTGGTCTGTCAGATTCTGGGGTACAACCCAGTCCGGGATTTTAGCCGCCTGATGACCGTCAAACCTGAAGATCAAGTCACTGTCCCTGCCGCTGTCAGTCACCAGGGAAGCTGTCCAGTTGGTGGCAGCGCTGGGGGCAGGAAGAAGGTCAGTGCTGCCCGAGGAGGCCCCTGGGGTCATCACCGTGGGAACAAATCAGAGGTGCGACAGAAGATGTGTCAATAACAATTAGGCCAGATATGCGGTGTATATTGGCCTAACCTTGGCTATGATTACTTATGAGTAAGGCAGATGGCAGGGCTTAATATGTAATCAATTGGCCGAGATGGATAGAGGATGTGGGTATTGATTCATTGCAAATGAAACTGACTTTCAAAAGGAAAGAGATGTGAGTCACCGTTCACAAATTCAGAGCATAGCTTGCCACTAAAATGTGCCTCTATGGAAACAGAGAGGACATATTGACCGAGTACTATGGTAACACAAAGAGAAAACACACAGCAAGGACTTGGTTGGGAGGACAGCACGTAAATCAGCCAATCATATGAATTGTTTACAGCTGACACTTGTTATATGATCCCAATATGTCTTGATAAAACACACCAATCATTACGGCACTGCATTGAGTCATCCTATTCCCTATCTCTCCTTCCCTTTTAAAAGCAACTCATCATTCATTTGACATAATATCCTCAATACGTTGAGACCTGAACGATCTTTGTTTTCAAACTGTCACCTTGACAAACGTTATTTTTGCCATGTCGCTCACCTTGCCCCTGGATGTATTTGACATGCCCTTACCGATCTATCTTTCTGTGTGACAGTGAAAAATACATTTCATGCGTTTAAACCACATTTATAAATCATTTGTAACAGCTTATGGATGGTAATAAATCAAAGTGGTATGGGAACCATGCTGTTGGGAGAAAAAATGGGCAATGTCAGATTTCACCACGTTTCCCTTGTCCAGGCAAACAATTGCAACATGCATCTGTTCATTCCTGCTAATAACACAACATTAGCACATTAATTTATGTTTTTCCTCGTCTGTAAAGCTCTGTTTTTCTCCACCTCATACGCATGCCAGTGTCGACGTTCAGACTCCAGTAATTAGATTCCCTCAGTAAATAAATACGCATCGACTTCTCCAGCACCCAGCTGCAGCCTTCTCTTTGCCCGATGTCTTTGTACATTATCTCAAATTGATTGTGCTTTAAAAAAGCAATTACAATTTATTCTATTGCTATCAGATAACGATTATGAGGTGCCTGAAAAGGACTCTTTAGTGGTAAACCATGCATGGACCGGGAGCCAGGGGAGGTAGGGAGGGGACGTTATGCATTCAGATGAGCTGGAATGGGGCTTGTGAAGGCCGTTAGTCAAAGATGATGACTCCAGCCCCCCTGCTGGCGGCGCAGTGTGGGCGGGGAGGGGAGAGCGGAAAGGCTCGGCCGCTTTGTTGCTGCTCTGGGCACCAACGCGGCAGCTCGGCTGTTCATCAGTCACCGAGGAGAAAGCGTGGCCGCATCTGAGGCAGCTAATGCCCTCGCTCTGTCACATCATTAGTGACACAGCTTTAAGTTGCTATTCTGGTGCCTTCATTTAGCACAGGGGTTTACCAGGGACACAAGTGGAGATAAGAGAGCAACACGGACAGGGAGCTTTCAGATGTTGGTTTAAAAAGGGCAGAGAAAGGCACGCCTCAGGCCCTGTCTGACCCTGGTACTCAGACCGTGGTTTCCACTGACACTTTTAGCAGTAGCTCACTTCTAATTCACTGCACTAACTTTCAGTCATAAGTTGTCTTTGATCAACTATCCACTGTATATTCTACATATCCACCACCATCCCAATAGCAACAAGTCTAACTCTTATGTGATTTACTGCTACATGCCAGAAATGCACACTCAATCTAAGTTGCTTGTCATTCTGGTAACACAAGCATGACTATGGTGTCTGTTTTTTTCTTTTGCAAAACCAACCACAGAGTTTCTGTAGAGATTTCTCAGAGTAGGTCTCCCGGTCACAGCCTTTCCCGATGTGGCTCGTCTGCAGCTCCACTGTGGTCCTCACTGACGACAGCGGCCCGCCACAGGTCTCCAGGTGCATCTTAGGAAACAGCTGCTTACTTCCTGTTCCTGGCTCATAGTCTACTCGCTTATTCCAACCTGGGAAGAGAGGGAGATAGAGTGGTAGTGTTAGGGATAGCAGAGAGGATGAATTTAACTGCAGTCTTCTGTATGGAAACACACAACCCTGCTGCAGATTACTATCTGAAATTATATCTGATTTTCACAAGTTGTTGCTTTTGTTACTGCACGTTGTTCCCCTCATTTTCTTCATTTAGGCTACCATCAAAACAACACTCCATTTAAATTTTTTTACTGTCACTGATATTTCTGGCATCGCAACTCAATATCCTCTTGGCAGAATGTGCCTGGCTAATGAAATTGCTGCATTGTTGTTGGAGTGCAGTGCAGTACCTGCATTAGCGGCAGTAGTCATTATGCTGTCACTGTCTGTCCTGTCAGCTGTGAATTGTGTTTTCAGTCCAGGCAGGCTATTATTTTGTGCGGTCCGCGATGCTTCTGCTTTTCCCTTCATTTTATTCCAGCCTCTGTGGTGTGAATTTGTGTTTGTCTGCACAGTCTCTTCCGGAGATAACAAGAGAATGAACTGCAAAATTATGTTGCCTGTTTAGTGTTTATATGAGTTTTGTTTACAGTTAGCCGATCTCACTCATTATCTCAGTTTCAAACAGCGCACTCGGCATATCCATAAATGCTGCCAAGACAGATTTCCAACATTTGCACAGTCAGATGCCTGTCAGTCTGGTTACCTTCTTCTGTCGTACAGCAGCATCATTGCACCATCACTGTATGTTCTTTAACAGCTAACTATACCACCTCAAAATTAATTGGGCTCTATCTATCTATCTATCTATCATTGGAGCTGGAGGCATAAGCATGAAGCTCTGATGACACTAGAGAAGAAAAAAGGGAGTAGCTCTTTGTTGCTCACCAGCCTGTTAAATCTGCCATGTTCGCTTCCTCACACACTCACCACCTCATGCTCAAACACATACACACACTGCATCTGTTTTGTAGTTGATTAACCTCCTCCAGTCTGCGAGTGCTGTGGGCTGCTGCAT
>NW_023340257.1:4949731-4950136 GCF_004916995.1 Morone saxatilis | reverse complement strand
GCTGTTACTATGGGATTGTCAGTGGCTGTGATGAGAATAGGCACAAACAATGGTGCGCACTAAACGAGAACAAAGACTTGTGCATGAGCGCAAAAAAAAGGACTCAAACACAAAGGGCTGTGCTGATTTATGCGTTTTTCTGTAACCCACATTTTTCTTTTGCAGACAATTACTGTACATACTGTATACATAGCTATGTCCTCCCACCTGTTGATTGCCCCTAATTATATCACCATATTCTGTAGTCCCCTTTGTGGCTTTAAGGCTCAAAGCTAGTAAGGTTTCACCAGCTGATGCTTCAACCGATTGGCCCAGGTTTTTAGAACCATAGGCAATATAATATATAAGAACCATACTCAAAGCTTACAATAATAGCAGACCAACAGCTATCTTTATTTGTATGAC
>NW_023340257.1:4943178-4949631 GCF_004916995.1 Morone saxatilis | reverse complement strand
AGTAAGATGAGAAGATTGATATCACTTTTATCTGTCTGTTTGATATATAGCTGGAGCCAGGAGATGGTTAGCTTAGATTAGCATAAAGACTGGAAACAGGGGGAAAGAGCTTTTTTTGCAGCCTACTATAACATTACAGTAATGTTATTTATTGCAGGATAATGATACTGTATAGCAATAATTCCCTACAAAATATAACGAGACTAAGATATATAGGATATAGGATGTATTGATCTTCTAATATAACACTCAGATCAAATCAGATGTATTGCATTTAATGTAAAAGGTGGTGTAGATGCCAAAAGAAGGCATTCTCACTAATAATCTTCTATTACAGTAACTGATGTAAGGTCTCAAAATGAAAACAAAAAGGGCTACAGTAACCTTCAAATCAAGTGGGTTATATGTTTGCTGAATCTGTTTTCTAGTCTTTGTTTTTGCTGTGCCAAGCTGAGTAAAAGAATGACGCTGCACCTTTCAGATTCAGGTTGGAAAGAGGGCGTAGCAGGTGCTCTGGTAATAACATACTCCATCGACAACTGGGAGTCAAATGACCTGTCGAGGACTTGGCTTTAACACTGCCTAGCTGGCTCCACATCCAAAGAGGGGAGGGGAGAACGGGGCACAGCCTGGTTAAGGATGCACAGAAAGGAGTGAGGAAATGTGGAAGGATAACTGAGGGGTAATAAGTTGAGGATGTAGTGTGCATATAGGGATAGCTGTGAGGGAAACCTTGGGCTGAGCTTGTAAGTGGGTGATTAAGGTTTATGGGTTAGAGAGCATTTGAGGGATAGTGAAAGGTGATGACTCTGAGGTGGTTTCACTCTCTTACACCTCTTAATAGTTTTTAATCTCATGGAGTGAACACCTGTAGTCTATTTGTGTAGAGGGGGCAGTGACCAGCACTAATCCAATACCTTCAGATATATGGATACATAGAGAAAACTGTTTCCAGCCAGGGCACGTAATTTAAATTTATACTCCAACTGAGCAGCTGTCATTGCCAGTCTGAGGAAGAAAGAGTGAGCCTATCATACCATTTACTCACATTTTTTATGTGTAATATCCATTGGCTTTTAGCTATGCTGGCTGTGTGGCTCTAAGGAATGCATGTTACCCAGAGGACATATCCTAATGACTTTGATAATCCATGACTTTTCCTGTCCATGATTTATGAAAACTAATGACATTCCTATCAGCCTCAGCTGTAGCCTACTTTATGTTTTGTGCTAACTAAAATATGCTAGCAAGCTAAGACGTTCAACTAAAATGGTGACCCCAGTAGACATTAGCTGCTAAAAATACAGTAAGTATGTTCTATTCTATTCTATTTGTGAGAATGTTAGCATGCTCAGATTGGCATTTAAATGGTAAATAGTAAACAGACCTGTACTTGCATAGCGCCTTTCTAGTCTTCTGACCACTCAAAGCGACTGTTTTGCAATTATTTCTTTTTTAATCAGAACCAGTATTTTGTATATGAAAAGTCGGTTTATGTTTATCAATTCTATATACTTTTGTAAGGAAATCAATGTAGTAAAACAAATATAAAAATAATTTGTTATCATTATAATAACTTTTGTAGGCAAAATTAAAGGAACTCTGAGCTGCACTGCTTAGTACAAGCAGGTAAATACAGTCAGGTGGCACAAAACTGTTTAAAAAATTAACCAATGAAATGAGGGAAGTTTAGGGAAGAAATTGGGATTGAAACAGATCAAACCATGTCAGTTTAGTCTTACCAAAGTGAACCCATACAGGCCAATCATGCTGAGAGAAAAATAGAGTAGTATATGGAATAGATAAACATACACTGAATACTAAAAAAAACTGGTTCTGATTAAATAAATAAATAATGGTAAAACAATAGAAAACTCCAAAATTCACCGGAGACTTAGCAGACTCTCTGAGCTTAGCTAACATTACAACACAAGTAGCCTACCACACAGAAACCTTTACAAACGGCTGTGAATGTGCTTCTAGTGACAACGCTCCAGCAGACTCTCTGTGTTTCAGTACACAGAGAGTCTGACAGCAGTTGTTTATGGCTGGTTAGCTCAGTTAGCTCTGATTACCGGCTGCTGTATTCTTGCTACACTAAGCGGTGGCTAGTCTTTCACTCTGGCCAGTGTTACCTCCCTTGTCACACACTCTGTGCCCATTACACACAAAGGTTTACTGTAAAACACTAGGTGTTGGGCTCATGAGTGACCCCACTGTGACAGAAGCGGATGATGAATGTAAACAGAGGCTGTGAAGTGCACCGCCCACAAATATAATGAGGAATGGGCCTGCTGGTAGGGGGTGAGTTACAAGGAGCGTGGGTGCAGCATATCATGAAAACAAATCACAAAACCGAATACAGTAGCAGATGTTCTTTCACACCAAAAGACACATTTCTTTTTGAGACACGACTTCCCTCCATGGTAAATCCTGAGGTAGGGGATGTTGAAACAGTGTGGAAGCAGAAATATGAGCTGTTAAGAAAAAGAAAAGAAAATGGAAAAAGATACACTCACCACAAAGCAAAAACAGTTTACTCTTCATTTATAGCTTACGTTACGATAAGACCCATACAAATGGCCTCATATCACTGATAGATATCTGGCTGTGGCATTTATCTTTAATAATGGGAAACACTGCAACAATAAAATTGAAAAAGGTTCTTTGCCAAAAACCCACTGGACTGTTCTGAAGTGTGTTTACAGGGACAAAACAAAGAAACACATCTATGTCTTGAATCTGTGCCCCAATTTTTGATAACGGCACCTTTCGTCAATGTTTTGATTTCTGGAAGATAAAAAACAATACCACCTTTACCACCATTCTTCTTCCTGCCATAGTTTTTAAGCACTGATGCGCTCCTCTCACAGGTGTTGGAAATGAATTTAATACCAATGAATAACACGTTCTCTTGCTGTAAAATGTTGATATTCTGGCTCCCCTTCCGTGACACTTTCTGTTATGTCAGTGATGCATTTATTTCCTTTCTTTCCATTTATTTTAAAATGTTTTGCTGCAGTTCAGCCTTTTTTCCAGTTTATGACTGTTTGACATTGAAATAATGGCACAGTACTCATGTTGCTGTGTAAGTTAACACGGCTCAGATTCCACTGAATCTAGTACATTTAAGTACTGTACTTTTTGAGTATTTTATTTTAATGCTACTTTATACTACATTTGTGTCACAACTAGTTATTTTGCAGATTCAGATTTATTTAAAAAATCATGTAATCAGATTATAAAATTAAAAATATTTTGAATCAATAAAATTGTGCTGTAGCCAACAGTATATAATGTAGTTATCAGTACCTTCACCTCCACCAGCTACACAACCTGAATGCTATTAACACATTATTAAATCTGTAATAATAATCCAGTAATACAACAAGACTGTTTACCCAAGAAGAATGACAGCATTTGTTTCAGCAAATGCCCCAAAACGTCAAATGTTTAAGTGTAAGTGACAAAGACCTCTAGCAGCTGTAGTAATGATGGGAACAAAGGAAGTCGGAGGAGGTCAGGTTGGATGCCAAAACTTCAACATAGACTAAAACAGACCGCTGTAAAACAGTCCTAAGCTTAACCACATAGTTGTTACTGTAACCAGGACAACAAGTCCTCTAATCTTAATGTATTATGTCATTTTAGGTCAAGTCATGACCTTTCCTTCTGAGAAGGGAGCAAAACAAACTAAAACTACTCCTTATTGATACTTTAAATACATTAAATTATTTATTGCAACAGAGTCAATGTAGTATTGCTGGTTTTACTGAAGTAAAAGATCTGGATGATTAATCTGCCACTGAATTCTCATTTAATTCATTTGAAGGAGTACATTTTCCTCTTAAGTATCACACATAATGTGTTGCGTTGATTATTTTCCTACTACATAACATGTTATTTGACACTACTGTGAGCATGGTCAAAATATCATGATGATATCCTGTGATTTCCAGCCCTATTTAACATGTCTACACACGTTTGTAGCTTTATATTTGAGTCAACTGAAAGAATCCCATATGTTTTGCAAATGTCTGTACTCAGCCATCATAAAAGAGTCTATTTCAAGGTCTGCTATCATGTATGAGGCAGTGGTTCCTGTAATCTTGCAGAGCCGCTAGAGCTGCATTTGTGTCCCTGCTAAATAATTTAGTCCTATTTAAGAGTCTCTGTAGGACGCTGCTGCTGCTGCTGTTGCTTTTACTCGCAGGTGCTGCATGAGTTCCCAAATACACTAACAGTACAAATGGAGTAAAGACATTTACACATATAGACATACATTCAAAAAGCACACAGTAAGAACTGGCACAAGGTAATTTGGATGCCTATATACAGACAGACAGAACTACATTCAGTACAGACATACTCACATATAGGCTGACCACTGATGCACAGGCACAATAACACACACACTTGCACTAAAGCTCAGCTGTCTCAAAAGCAGTGTGGGTTTAATAGGAAGCTATTTGGTCTCTATTGAGTTGTGTGCTTTCCTGCAGTACATTGAACAGAACTCACACAGCGAACCCAAGAGTTTCATTCTTTGTGAATATGAGAGGAAGACGAAAGGCAGCAGCAGAAGAAAAGCAGACATGAAAACAACCATGTGTAGCTGGTTCACCAGTGCAGAAGTAAAAACTCCTCATGTTCGCTGTGATCATAAAAAAAAAGCCAGCAACACCAGCTTTTATGTGTGCAAGTGAGCAGGTTTAGTAGATTTTGTTGCAACCGGCACATGACAAGATGAAAATCCTAAATGTTCTATTGTCAACAGAATCACGATTTAAATGTTCACTTTAAATGAATGATCGTCAGCTTTCTCTACAGTATATATTGTGGACGTGGTGCTACAAGCTATTATGACCATACTGTACAGTATACAGCATGATCACCATTGTTGTGTGTCACCTGGTTTGCCCCTTGTCAAGGTGCTTTTAAAACTATAGGAGTGCAGATGGAACCCATGCATCCCTCAGGCAGCTGTATAATGACTACTATGTATTCAATGGAAGGGAAAAGCCCCTAACCTTAAAACCTAGGTATAGATGGCATTACTGGCCAGAGTCAGCCCTCACAGTAACTAAGGATAAACTATGCCTTGATCACATTTCACTTTGGATTTGGATGTCAATTTAAACATACATAGAAGTGTCATGGCCATAACAATGACTCAGCAAGCATAACACCAGGTCTCTGAACTGGAAATGCAAGAAAACAATAGTTAATGGTACATGTTCTAAAGCAAGCAGATGTGTGCATTCACTATATTAAGCTCACTTCATTGATCAGTTGGAGAAACTGTGTTCAGCGTGGCTATTTAAAGTAGTATGAAAATATAAAGGCGTTAGTATGCTTCAAAACTAACTGCTTGTCAGATCGTCAAACAGCATTTGCCACACACACAGACACACACTTTTCTTTTTTAAGATGCGTTGTAACTTGTAACTTTCTGAACCCAATAATACAAGAAGCACGCACACTTCCTGCAGCAACTGGCCAGGTTTGTGGAGGTGAAAAGTTATGCAAGATGTGAACTTGCCTCCCTTTGTCTCTCTAACCAGTTTTGAACAAAAGCATGTTCTTGCTATAATTCATAATTAATTTTGCTCATTTAACCCCTGTGGATGCTTGAGCTCTCATCCTGTATTATTTGTAATGTATTGTTTTATATGTTGTTATATTTTGTAACTGCCGCGCACTCAGCATAAATCTTTGCTGCCTACTTGGCCAGGTTACCTTTGAAAGAGAGATTTTTGGGTTTTTACCTGGTAGAATAAAAGATAAAAAGATGATATTCTTCACACAACTACTTCTAAGAAGAATACGTGCCTAGTTTATTTTTGACTGAAGCTGCTTCAAAGAGCAGATTAAGCTGTCAGGAAGTCAGACACAGTAATGGCATAGAGCATCCTGTGAATCTTCAAAATAAAACACCCTGTGCAGACTACACATCTTAAAAACAGTTAAAAATAAACCATTTATTGATACATAGAAGCACAAGAAAAAATGACCAAATCAATAAAACAGTCCATAAAATCGGGTTGTGAAATGCTCAATCAATCAATCAATTTTTTTTAAAAGTTTTTTGTCATTGGCTATTTATTGGCCTGCAGTGAGACAGACTATTTTGTCTTTCTGTTAGATTATGAGAGATTTAACAACACATGGATGTGATGCTGACACACAGATGATCTCTAAGGTGTTCTGTTTGTATGCAGAAACTCACACACACACAGTATATGTGCATGTGGATATGCCTACATACACTACTGCCTCCGTACAGACATATAGCTGTGTAAGTTTCCACCATCCTCCTGAAAACCAAGAGTGTGAAAAGCAGAGAGTGAGAGATGGTGAGGAAGGGAAGATGGATAGAGGTGCTTAAGAAAATGATGCATCATCACACTTTCACACTGTTCGCCGTCTCTAGAGGGTGTGGAAGAGTGTGTG
>NW_023340257.1:4942426-4943096 GCF_004916995.1 Morone saxatilis | reverse complement strand
GGGGGGGGGGGGGTCGTCATTACTCGTCCCAGCCATCAGTGAGAGAGCCAATTTCCATTTAAAAGAGCACTCTGCTCCTCTTTTCCTTCCTTGCCTTCCTTGCCTTCCTTTTCCTCTCCACCTCTGTCCTTCTCCATCCCCCTCCTCTTAAATGATTGCCATCTTTCTGATTTCTCCTTCTCCTTTTTTCCCTCTTTCCCCACAATGCCCCAAAAGCATTAATTTTAATGCTTTTGTATATACTCTTTGTGCGCCATACAAGAGACTTTACTCTTTTTTTTAATTCTTGAGTGCGTGGAGAGCTCTTACTTGTTTCGTTGGAGGCTTGCAACAGATAAATGTAGGGCTTGTAAAGGTTGTGGCTGAGAAAAAAAACTGAAAAACAAGACAAAAGGCAGAATGATAAAATAGATGGGAGTGAAATCTTTTTTCCCTCCTGAAAGTTCCTTGATGGGAGCGTGATCTCGCGCGTCTAGAAAGTTGCTGAGATGTTCTCTTTGAATAGACACTGGGACATTCGGCAGGTGGCCAGCAACACAACTCCGAATGAATGCTAATATTGCTCTATACTATTCCCTAACAAGTTTGTCATATCATCTTATATGATAATATATCACTGTTGTGTATACAGCTTGCTTCTGTTGACCTTAAAGCAGCAACAAGGAACATT
>NW_023340257.1:4928566-4942383 GCF_004916995.1 Morone saxatilis | reverse complement strand
TCTGACTGAATCTGACCCGGTGGCAGGCTGGTCTTGTTAGCCTATGTAGGTCATACAGAGACATTAGTATTAACTACTTGTACTATGTTTAAGTGGCCCAGCAAATCAGTTAGTGCAGGTTAGAGCTTCACGTGTTTTGCTGCAGTTTAAAAAGTACATTCACGAATCTCCAGACATCAGAATCAGTCACCTGTTTTTATGCCCATTTTCAATTTGTCCATTAAAATAACCTGGGTGAAGGGGCGCCCTATACCCAGGTACCTCCCAGGTAATATTTACACAACAGAGGTGGATGGACACATGCATAAATTCAAAGTTTCTTTGGCCAATTTGAAGATGGTTAAAATGTGCACTGCATTTGGATGGAATCCTGGCTAGTGTCACATAAGCTTGTATACTAATTCTCAGGAGGTTTTGTGTATGTGGTGTGTTCACACAAACAGCAGCAACAACATTCAAAAGTTTCAGTTGCCCAATGACACACATTATCATGCATTGATGTTGAGCAAAAAAGGGTGTACTATTAGGATAAATAATAGGAGTACACAACTCTGAAATGTTTTGGAAATTGGCAGAAAGTCAGAAGGTCATGTTAGAAAATGATGAGCTCAAAGGAGTGTAAGGAAATCTTTTAATCACAAACATTTAAAAGAGGTCCTAACTAAGTATTTCATATATATGAAAATAAAATACAGTAACAGTTGTGGCCAAATGGCTTGGGTGTGGGCTCCTTCTTATTGTACTTCCAAGCCAATATGTTATATAAGTTATTCAAAATGTATCTTTTTAAAACAAGTTTGAAAACATCATAAAAATGATTTGTCATCTCTACATTTTGAATGTCACAGAATAATTTTGAGATCTGCCTATGCAGCAGAAAATCACACATCTGCTCCGTACAGTCTCTAATAGGATCATTTCTAATGAAATCTAATGAAATTTCTCATTCTGCTGGATTATGTGGGAACCCTCCTAAAAAGACCCCAATTTCATGTCTAGTGTGTCTCTAATGCTTTTGCCCCCTTTGAGGATTGAGTGAAAATGACAATGTAATCCTGGGTGTTTAGAGTGGACATACTGAATCAGTAAAAAAGGAACCAAAAAGTGCTTCCAGAGGCTCCCCACCTTCTCCTTTCTTCACCTTTTATTTCTCATCCTGCTCATGACGGCAGCAAACTAAAGCAGACTACTCGAGACATCCCACGTCCTCTATCTCCTCACGGGGGATCCCGAGGGAATCCAAGTCTGGTTAGGATATACTCTGTGATCCCCACACCATGTCTGCCGCAGGGTCTCCTCTCCCCATGTTGCTCTTTGCTAAGCTCATAGCTATAGGTGAGGGTCAAAACATAACTGTAGATCGATCGACTGGTAAACTGACATCACAGGCGCCCACTATATGTCTACATGATTGCATCACCAGCCTGATGAAACCCTGATGCTTAAGGTCCCTCCCTTGGGCAAAAGCTCTACCCCAGACGTAAAAAAGGTATCTTTTATCTTTTCCTTAACTCTTGTGCCTTTTTTGTCTCCCATTCAGTCACTCCCTGCTGTTTTATCCCGCTCACATCTCCCTCTCTTACTCCCTTTTCCTCTCTTTGTCTTTGTAATTGTGATCGCTCAATGTCGCCTTGACACTGAAGTGGCACTATAAAGGACACTCCAATCTCAACAGGCAGCCAGAAAAGGACTGAGGGAGTGTAATCACTCTAACATAGGTGTGTGTGAGTGTGGTGGTATGCACCGTGTGCTAGTGTCTATGCTTTGTCCATTTCATGTTTGAGTAAGCATGTGTTTGGTGCATACATCAGTGTGAACAGGTATCTACAGTTTGTGAGAAGGTGTGTGTGAAAGTTATCTTTGTCCATCCCTCTCCTACACCCCTACCCTGCAGATGTGCACAAACACACATACATTTCCTTTTTATCCAGCCATTGCTCTTCTCTGACACAATAAGGTGCACCCGGGGTGTCAGGCCCCTCTCTATCTTTTTACCCCTGCCACCATTCATCCATCCCTCCTGCCTGAGGCCAGGGAGGAGGCGAGGGAGGGTTAACATGAGTTGATCCCTGTGACAGTGCGTGTGTGTTTTATGGTTTTAATGCAATAACAGTGAAAGGTGGAGTAAAAGAAGAGTCTAGTGACTTTGATTTACACTGGAGACTACTGGATTCCTACTTCAAACTAGTAAGTGGATCAGAGAAGAAAGACGAGGGGAGAGAATGAAAGAAACATGAGGGTGAACTGATAAGTCAGGTGGCAAGATGAAAGGAACTTATACAAGTAAAGGGGAAAGTAAGAAATAAGCATGGCAACAAAAGAGAGAAGAAAGACAGAGAACAAAGTGAGAAAGAATTCAGGACACAGACACACTGGCAAAAGGCAAAAAGGAAGCAATGAAAGTAATAAGGGGAAACAAGCTAATACCAGAGAGGGGATGAAAAGTGCAAAAGCAGCAGCCAGACAGCCTCGGTCTGAGATTAGAGAGGAAGCAAGAAAGGAGTAGGAGGTTAGAGGAAATGGGAAAGGGAAGTGCCGAGCCATTTATTTTCCTTCTTCCTCCCTTTAATTCATCCTCTTACTACTCTTATCAGAGATCAGGACCATTGGCTTCCCCACACACACACACACACACACACTTGAATGGCTTACTGGAAAGTCGAGCAGCAAATGTAGCTCCCCGTTTAAAAGGGAGAAAATGCTGTTGATATCAGATGCCATACCTGAGGTTGGCTCTCAACATTCCACCCACTTTACTGATAACACACTGTTCTACTCTCTGACACCCTCTTAGCAAAATGTAATTAGATCATATTTGAAAAGCTTCATTGGTTTCCAAGTGCTGTTTCGAGGTTTGTTAAACTTTTTTTTTTAACCTTTAAAACAAGACGACCTAACTCCCAAAAGAAGAAATAACACAATCTTCCTACTACAGATGAAAAGTTTAAATCATAAGCAATAAAACACACACTTGATTAGTTCAGTACACTCAGGGGTTTAGCTGCTACGGCCTTGTTTGGTCTGAAATAACTAGTAGCAAACTTTAGATAGATATTACCTTATGATGCCTATTACCGAGTCAGTTTGCTGACTTAATGATTCTTCTGTACTTGTATTGTGTGTGTTAAGATTGAATGCGAGCTGGACTCCTGCTAAAACCGAAGAAGTTGAAGAAGCTGTTGTGTTAAGGTACACTGCAGGGGTTTGGACTTTAGCCCTATTAAATAATACTAATGGTATATTTTCGGACATTCGGATGTCGGATATAGTTAATACTGCCCACGTGTAAGAGTAAATCACAACACCCATGTCTCTCCATGTACGACTCTGCATCTTAATCCTTATTTCAAAGTTGTCCGCCTTTATTAAGACTGAGGTTCCTCGCTGTGTATTCAGCATTTTCAGGGGCAACCATCTTTTAAATCTTCCTGACTCCGACTCTGGGATATAATCTCCCTTTTAAAAATTCATCATGATGACAATATTATGGCCGTCGCTGTAGAGTTTTAGTGAGTGATGGCCTGGTTTCTGTCCTATCCAATAAAACCATTCACTGTACAGCTTTACCTTACAATATGGAGTATCCACTTTCATTTAGAGGAAAATAGATATGGTTGTATTTGAGAAAAAAAAACGAGTAGCACTGACGTGTGGTACATGCATTTTTAATAGCCCGTCACATCTCCTACACTGCATGTTCCAAAAATATACTTTTTTGTATTCAGCTCTCCTTACTCTACAAATGCACCTCCAGGATAATCAGTGAACTCTATTTCAATGTTCTTGTTCTTCATTTAAACATGATAGAGAACTAGAGACAAACAAATACAGAAAGTTTTTATACAACAGCTTTTATGTATAGTTCTGTAAAGCCTACAAGTTGTTACTTACACACACGGGCGGATCTAGAGAAATATTAATGGCAATAGGGTGGCATGGAGACGTTAAAGGGTGGCAGAAATAGATGCTGATTATATCGCACACAATAATATCTCTCAACATTTGCTTGAAAAGGAAATTAAGGGGGGTTCATTTTAACTGAAAAACATTACATTATTGTGGCAAATTAGTAAAGCATTGAAATATCGAAAGGTGACATTAGACATCTATAATTTCTAAATCTTCAGACATGCTTTTTTCATTGAACTCAGTATAAAATGTGGCCATAACATATCAGTAAATTTATTTCCACTTTGTAACACATTATTTTTGAAAAATAGCATTTCACATCAAGCTGGGGTGGCCAGGCATTTTTATTGCTTTCATGCCACCTCTCTAGATCCACCCTTGCTTACACATATTATATATTGATTTAACAGTTCCTACTGTTGAATAATTCCTCATTAGATAAAACACAACACTGCTGTTGTCAAAGGGGATACAATATCCAATGCCACTTCTTTCCAAAACAAGTGTCTACAATAATCTTCTAATAATGATGTCTTCTATGGGCCTCATTAGAAAGTTACACTTTGTATTGCTCTAATTATTCTGTGTTAGTTCAGAATCCAGAACTGCAGTTTGAGGTTTATACTAATTGCCTTGATATATATATAATTATATAATTATATAATTGCCCCATATGTATGGGGTCAGTTTTGATTCAGGGCTGTTTAGAGGTAAAACAGCATGCTACAGTATGTGCACCACCAAACACAAGCATGTGGACACACACAAGGCTCAGAGCCATGCTCAAAACACAAAGGTTGGATATGAATATGCAGATTTAGTTTTTCATCGGTGTGGCAATCTGTCACTCATGGCTTGCGCTAAGCCATTTGCATCAGTGCAGATGGGTTTGTACATACTGTTTGTGTGTGTTTGTGTGTGTGGTTGCGTGTGTGTGTGTGTGTGTGTGTGTGATGGCACCACCTGTCATAGAGGACATACATGACAGAAATGGATCTGGCTCATATTTTATAGGTTAGGAGAGCACATTGAGGTTTAATGGGACATCTTTACAATCCTGTAGCACAATGATGGCTAGAGCTCCTGATCAGCACTCTGATTTTTAAAACGTTCCCCTTGTACAGTTGTGAAGAAAAATATTACTAATAGATTTCTTTATTAGTATTTGATACACTCTGACTTAATGCCATGCACTAACTAACGATGTGTGAACATGCCAGCATCTTAACATTGTTACTGTCAGCCATGCTGATGTAGCATTTAGCCAGAGCACCACTGGTGCCTAAGTACTATATCAAAGAGCGTGGCTGTAGAATCTTGTTTAAACATAAAAGATCCCAATAGCAGACATTTCCACATGCACAACATAGTTTCCTTTTGAAGAAAATCAATTTGTCAACAGGGTAAACTGAGAATAAAGTGGACAGTGCGACACAAAAGTGACTGACAATGCTAAACATTTCAGCTGTTGTTATATCTCTAAAATTTCTTGAATTGGGTAGCTTCCATTTGTGAGAATCTTATTTTTTATGCTTCACCAAACAAGCTAGAACTGGAAGATGTTTCTGATGGATACAACAATACATTATAACATATGCAAATACAACTAGGTCATGCTGTTTCCTAAACCTGAATGGCATTTTAATAACCTGTGTTTAACGTTTAGAGGTTAATAAATTCAGTTAATGTCAATGTAAAAAATTATGTTCCATGGCTATTTTTACATTCAAACTTTCTCCAAGGAAACAAGAAAACAACAAGACAAAGCTTTTGTTTGACAGGTCTGTTTGTTTTCTCAAACTAGCTAGTCTCAGGGCTGTGGGCTGTGAGATTGACCATATAAAGCTTTGTTTGAAACTGTCTATTGTGCTGTTAGAAACAAACTGTACACCAAATAAAACTGATAACCATCCTATTGAATGAAGAGAGGAGGCTGTACAGCGGCCTGCTTACTCTCTCACTTATCTTCCCTTCTGTCTACTTATTCCATTATTAGTTTTTCTTGTGTGTGTGTGTCCATGTGTATGTGTTTCTGTGTGGGCAGCAGGAAGGAAAGAGATGAAGAGACAAGATAGGAGATGGGCCATAATAGTTTGAAAAGTTTTTGATTATTTTGGACTAGCAAGAAAAAACTTTGAGAGCTTGTTGCCTGTTTTTATCCTTCCTCCCTTGTTGGCTTCAATTTTGTGGCCATCTTAAAGCCAGGGTGTAGTTTCCATGTTTTCAAATGGAAACTACATCTAAGAAGGGTCGTGACTGTAGTATGGTCGTATAATAACCTAGTATCAAAACTGGAAAAAAAAAAAGCTTGCTGCACACACGTATAGATACCCGTTTGTGCGTGTGTATGTGTGAACAGGCACTACCTGTCAGTAAAAGGAGTTTCCACAAGCCAAGTGAGGACATGTGATTGGCCATGAGAGACACACAGCTGAGCCCTGCCGTCCAGAGTCAAAGACCATAGCTAATTTGAACAGGCAGATTACTGTTTTGTACTGGAAGGAAGCACATCTTTTGTGCTTGTGTCTTTGACATTCCCACAGTAGCCTCCCTTTAATACAACAACCACTAGCCCTATTAAATATCCCCTGATCTGTGGCCATGGCATTTACTTCTCCCTCTCCATCCTTCCCTTCATCCCGGCTGCCAAACAACGCTATAGGGACGACTGCCCTTTCATCAAGGGAGAGTGCATCTGTGCTAATGTGTATTTATGTGTATCTTCTCGCTATAATCGAGTGCTGAATATCCTAATTTGAAAAATGCGCACACAAAAAAAATATTGCAAACAGGCTTCAAAGACAGGATTATTGCTAAGAGCCTTGAGAGGGAGTTAATGTCACTCTGTACACCCACGACAGCCCTGGCTGCCGGTTTGTGTGTGAATGCACAGCACAAATTTGTGTGCAGACATTGAACTTGTACATTCTCCCACAGTAAATGCATATGTAGCATATGTTGCATCTCAAAAGAGCATTCTTTTGTTTGGTTTGAAAATGCATGTAAAGGATATAAGTGTATGTATGTATGTATGTAACTGTGTGTCTTTGACTATGTGCAGATTTATTTTATTTTACTGTCTGTAGTTTCTGAATGCTTTCATTGTACATAAATAAATGTAAGATTCCACTTACCATCATCCTTGTGTGTAACTTTGCCCCTTGGCATTAAGCACAAAACACACTACACAGCATGCTGCGACAGTGACTTTGTACTTACATGTACTCATTTTGAATTTGAGAACAAAGGGTAAAACTTTTACCGATTTTTCTTTCATTCTGCCTTCCCCCTTTGTTGTTTGATTTGACCTTACCCTGTAAAATCAGTCCCCAGTCTGGTAGAGTTGTTGCTGCACTGCAAAAAAGTACCCAATTTAAGAAATTATTTAGACTAGTCAGTACTAATATTTCAGGATGTTCCCTGAATCATTTATTTTCTTGATGCAAAATGAATTTATTTGGGTTTTTCCATCTTGCTTTAAGATCCTGCCCTCATGCTTGAACATTTCTGACTCAGATCAGAAACATGTAAATTCATCCAAAACCACAGGCATGTGTTGCCACTTGTTTTGAGAAAACACAGATTGGAAGATGGAATATGAGCCAAACAACTTAACAGTTTTTTGCAGGGTTCAGTGGCTGCCACTGAGCTGCTGCCAGGGTCCTCATTTACCACTGTTTATCACCAGCCCGCTAACATCACATCCCGTGAGACAATAAATGGCTGGACTCCAAAGAAATCCAGCACATGAATCACCTTGTTAATGACAGAACAACACCGATTGCACATGGTCACATGAAGCTGCACGCTGCGTGCGTTCGTCCTCCATCACATGTGCCGCCGCCCTCTCTGACAAGTGTAAATTGCGTCTGCAGTTATCTCGAGCACTGTTTTTGTGTTGTTGTTGTAGTGCTCACGGCAGACACTTGCCTTTGCATTACTGGGGGCCTTGTTAAGGCTGCCATGACTGCTTTCTGATGTGCTAAGAGCCGTGTTGGCTGTGTCATGGTGCTCTTAGTAAAGTGCTGTTGATCACACCAGCTAAACTTGACAGGCCAATTCCTCTGGAAGGGAAGGAGGGAGAAAGGGGCGTCGGGAAAGGAAAAGAGAGAAACAAGAGATAGGGAGAGAGACAGAGACATATAGAAAGGCAGGAGGGAGAGAGAGGAGAAACCCAAACACTGTGATAAGCACAAATGGAGAAAAAAAGAAAAAAGTGTGCAGACTACAGCAAGTGCCGCACATTCAGAGGTAAGTGGGAACACACACGCTGACGTAATGACATGTAAATAATCACATCTGTGTTTTCTGTGAGCATAAAAAGAAAAACACACAGCTCCATCATTGTGCACATTATGTACAATACAGCCAGGCTTGCACACTGACACATGTACAAACTTTGGTAATACCACACAAACAATTGCACCTGCGTTTCTGGATGTCTAAACACTGCAGACCTGACTGAAATCAGTGCATACGTGCTTATGAGATGAAGGCCCACCTTGCCAGCCAGGTTTGCAGACAGGCTTGACATCAATGCGGACGGGGACACTGTGGAAGGCCCTCTTCTGGCCGCAGTCCCAGGCCGTCACCTGGATCTCGTACTGCTGCTGGCGGTCGTAGCTCAGCTTCTCTGTGTTCCGGATGTTACCTTGTGTGGAGAAAAGAGTCGCTCAAAGTCAAATTTAACCCAAAGTGGCTTTTTAAAGCAATCTCATTATAATGTGTCATGGAGTAAATTAACTTCCCTTATCGTGTCTCATGATTAACTCATTTTGCGCTGAGCTGTTTGGCACACTGACAGCCACAGATTGCAGTGTTTGAAGTTTTAAAACCCTAAAAGTTAAAATCAGCTAACATGACATCAATAAACAAAATAGTCTTCTTATTGTGTGGTTGGGGTTGGAGTGGTGGTGCCATTGGTGTGTCAAAGAGGGACTAAACGGTGCTTTTTATTTATTTATTTATTAGTTAGACCTTTTACCAGGAATATTCCCATAGAGATTCAAAATCTCTTTTTGAGTTTCAATGGCCGTCTCCCTCCCTCTCTGTCTTTCTAACTACAAATACGTAGAACTACTTGAAGCAAATGAAATGCGTCATTAAAGATTAAACTTAAGTCAATTGGAAATACATACAGTACAAGGGAATGTGATGCTCCAGAGAGGCCAGCCCACACACACACTAACACACACACACACACACACAATTGCACCAGATAGAATGACAGCAAATCATCTCTGTCAGCTGTAATCTTGTTTACGTTGGCCACAAGGATCTAATCAGCTCACTGACAAGAAAAAAATAATAACACCAGAAACTATGATTTCTGCAACTGAATTCCATTGAGCCACTGAAGGAAGACACGGAATATTTTATCCATCAGTCCGAATTATTCATTAAACCAAAATTACACTCTTCAGAGCCCACTTTGTTTAATAGTTCATTAAGTACATTGAACACACTACTTTATATAATCACTAACTGCAATAAATACATGAATAAATAATCTGCCTTCATGGCCAACACTAGATTCAGTTAAAGCGGCACTATATGTACATATGAATTAGGCATCAGAGGATGAAGATGTAGTTGGTCAACTGGAATGTTTTATAATTATTCTACAACTAATCTATATATCATTTATTCACCTGTCAAACCAGGCCCATCAATTTGCTGAATTTCTACATTAAGCTTTAATATGTCATCTGATGTACGATGAGTTTAAAATCTCTTTTCCTTCAGTCTGGAATAAAGTTGTTACTTTCTCTTGTTAACTTTCTTCACAGACGTTTATGTACAGTGGAATAAGTGAAGTGGTTCGTGAACTTCATATAAAATGTATAAAGTACAATGTTTTTGTGAAACATTTTATTCTGTAATAAATACCACAAACCCAGATCTGTAACTGAGGGATAGTCTGGAGATTCTCAGTCATCACAGATTTGGAGACTGACTTTATTGAATCATAAAACGGCTGTGTGAGCTTTTACAACTAAATGAGCTTTATTTTACTGTAGTCGTAAGCGTTGTGCAACAGTTATGTTTCCATATTCACAGCTACTCTCAACTTTCAAATGTATTCTTAATGGAGCTTTACTTCAGTCTGATGACTGAAAAAAGTGCTTCTCTTCTGTTTACTGACTTATATGACTTAAGTTTAGAATAAACTGTAGAACGTATAAAAGTATACACTTTAAACTGCTTTGAGGAAAGTGAGTAACAGCAGTCCCACTCAAGCATCCAATGCATATCGTTGTGTGTCTTTATGGCGTTTATGACTAGTTAGATAACACAGAATGTATGTGTATTGCAGCTAATCTGCCTATACACAGTGTGTTTGTGTTTGTGTGTAGGTGTGTGTGTGTGTGTGTGTGCGTGTGTTTACTTAAAAGAGTAATGGATATTTAATTTTAATTTAAAAGCATGATTATATATCATTGTCAACTTAACTGTGATGCCTTAATATAATCACTGTAATAAATGAGATCGTGGCTGGGATGACAGGTAGCCTCTATCTCTCTGTGTGCTTTGATTAGAGCTAATGTTTTCCAAAATTAAGACCTTGTTTCCATTAAGACCCTGTTGCTTGCATCACAATGACAATACTCGTACTTGTCCTCCCCTCACCTCACCTCTCCGTTGTTACAAACACTATGGAGATGTGGGAATCCGCGATAATTATCGGGACCAATAAATTATTGGACGGATTATTGTGTACTGATAATTAAATCATGTTCATAATTATTTATTTTGAATTCTTATGCAAAACATTTGATTTGTGAAGTTTTTTGATCAACATAAACTACAGGTTATAAACTAAAGTACAAAAATGTGAAATTATAGGTCACTGTATCTGCTGGGGAAAAAGAATCATATGTTGCATCCCTGCAAAGTGTAGGATCTGGTCTTTTTGGACCCATACACTGAAAAATAAAAGTAAAAGTGAATTTTTTTTTAAAACTGTATCTTGCAAGTCTGCCAATTTAATCGCAGAGCAATACTAAATTGCTGAAGTACCAATTCGAGCCTCGCTGCATTCAGTGTCTGTGTACCAGTGAGCCAGCATGCACAAGACCAGAGCCTTGCCTTTGTATCTGGAAAGCCCGAATCAAATGAAGCCATTATGAATGTCATCGGGTACAGCTATGTGATGAGTCAAAATAACTGCTCTGAGAAACATCTTAAACAGCAAGTGCCACTGAACTTAAAGGGGAACTCCACCGATTTTACACAACAAAGTCTGTTTACAGACTACTGCATATGTGAAAAAAGTTTTATATAACCTTTTGTTGCTCCAGAGGAAGCTGTGTCAAATCTGATAAATTGTCTCAAGTCACTTGAGTCAGCGTTGGTTGGGGCTGAAGAAGTCTGAGAATAAAAAAACCTGCTCCTCATCTCTGCTTGAGACTAGTAACATTAGTCACTATTAGCATGACACACAATCTCCAACTAAACTGTTTAGTTGCATTGTGGGTAATGTAGGCGGCAGGTTTTGACATGGAAGAAGAATGTGTGGATTAAAACACAATGAAATCTGTGGTTATGCTGGATCAATTGATGTCCATCGTGACTTTGACACTGTTATAGGAGTGCAGTGATAAATCAGTGAAGTATTCTTTTTTTTTTTTACTTATGAAACAGGTAGTACAGACATGAACTTTATCGATTTCCCATGAAATATAATTATTTTATTCTTCCTCAGATAGACTTAGCATCTAAAACAAATCCTACCATTATGTTTCAATCATTAATTTAAATGCACATAAAACAAGTGTCTTTAAAGGTCCAGCGTGTAGGATTTAGTGGCATAGCGCTATAGTTGCAGATCACAAAAAGAAACTACAGCGGCTATGAAACACGTGAAGAATGCGAACATTTCCAGAACCGGTGCTTGGTTTGTCCCTTCCAGGCTACTGTAGAAACATGGCGATTTAACATGGCGGACTCCATTGAAGGTGAAAATAACAAAAACAACTAATCTTATTATACACTAGTTAACATATCTATGAATATTATATTCCATTTAATGTTACATGTTAAACACTGGACCTTTAAATATGAACAATAGCCTGAATGTCTGATTTACCTCTGAATATTCTGCTGGTAGACACGATTCTTCTACTTTTAGGTTTGGGTCATGGTATAAGTCATGAGTCATTGCTGCCAAAATCAAATTGCAAGTTTTTTTTTGTTTTTTGTTTTTTTGCCTGCCCAATTCCTGTATTGTGCTATGGAAACAATTCGGCAGATTGCCCACCAAATTCAGCTCGGTATTACAGTACAGTCTGACAGCTTTGTAAGAGCTAGCCATATATATAGCAATGCATCAACATTAATGTGGTAACTATTTTGTAATGTAATGCTGCACACCTCCCCTTAAAATAAACAAATAACCCACTCGTCTCTACAGTACAATCAGCATCCAGACAACCTTCAGTGACTGAGAGTCTCCTGCCTTGTTGGTAACCGCGACCCATTTACCAAGCCAGCGTCTTTCCTCATGAGCAGAGTGCATGAAGGGAGTTCTTGTGCTCCTAATGTGTCTGTTAATATTTGATGAGTCTTCCACTACAGAAGGATGGCAATGCTATGCACACAGCCAGGCCCTGGCAGGGAATGCGCACCCTCACTGTTGCGACTTATATTACGGCCCAGATGCTTCTTGAGGTTTTTGTATTGTGGGGAGAGAGGTGCAGAGGGAGCTGAATGTTGATAATGTGGTATATTTGAATATGAGTACGTGAGTGGGAGGATTAGGTTTAATTCATATGAGGACAGCATTGTTCGCCTTCCCGTCCTCCTCATTGCCCATTCTGTCTACCCCTCAGCTTGTTTAGAATTCCTTCCCTCCTCGTTCTCCCCTTTCCAAACTTCCCATTCCCTTTCAATGCATATCATTGTCTCACTGTCTTGCAGCCTCATCCCATTTCACTGTTTACTGCTTCATCGTCTCTTGTGCTGCACTCTCTCTCTATTTTTTTGTATGTATGCACACTTACATACTTACACACACCTCCATCTCGCTCTCTCCATTTGCCGCTCTATCAAATGAGTATAAACACAAACAAAAGCGAACCATCTTTGCATCTGTCTTTGTGAATTCCCGCTATCATCCCTGTATAATTACTATCCAGTTTTACCACAGAACCAACTAATGCTGCTTAGCCCTCCTGGATTTGTTTAAAGGACAAGGACTGCATTATTCTGTGTTATTTTTATTGCCAACAGAAGAACAAAGCAAACAATGTAGTAGTTTGTCTCTTAATAGGTGAATATATAGTTTAAAAGTTTAAAGTATGGTGGGGTAATGGCGTCTTGAGCAGAGAATGACGTCACACTCCCCTCTGCCTGTGTTGTTATCCTAGCCTGTCCGTGATTTCTTTTACAAATCCAGTCTGGCCGCATGTTAGTGCATGTGAGTCCCTCACTGTTTTTCTCATCTATGTCAGTAAATGGAGGATTTCAGCCAAACCAGAGCTGGTGGATTGTTGGAACTGTGGAAAGACTAATAAAGAGCGTTTACATGAGTTTTATATAGTTTCTGTCCACTTTGAATGAAGTTACGATGTTACAATGATATGCAAAGTAAAATAACTGTTGGTGGTGGGCAACAGCGATATTACAGCTGTTTCTGGTTAAACAAAAAGTCTATCTCTGTAGGAATGTTGTCAGACACAATAGGACAGAATAACAATCTGTCAGTACAAAGAGCACTTTTAGTGGACGTACTTTGACGGGTGTATTTGTCCCCCACGATTAAGCTTAACAATATTTTCTCAAAAAAGTTTTTATTTTTTCAACCAAACCAGCATTGGTGATTGTTGGAGGACAGTGAAAAGACTAATACATATGGTTTTGGTATGATTCATTTAGTTTCTGTCCAGTTTAAAGTGTGATTTTATGAT
>NW_023340257.1:4912191-4928525 GCF_004916995.1 Morone saxatilis | reverse complement strand
TGAGATCCCGGTGCTCTAGTGTGACATCTAGTGGCAAATTAATTCCTTATATATAACCTTTAAACAGCTGGCCACTGTAGTTTTTAGCAAATGTTACTCAACCAGGAGTAAATACTGGAAACGTTTGGGACTATTTTCAGCAGCGAATTACTACACATTTGGTGAGCTACGGAATGTTTGTGGTAGCAGGACAGTGTTTGTGTGATTGAGTCAAAATAAACTACAGTGTGTGTGTGTTCATGGTAATAAAGGAACATGTCCGCCAATGCAACAGCGTGACTGATGTGTTTTTAATAGTCTTTGGACAACAATACGCTTTATGGCCCAGAGGAAAAAGATACAACACAGGAAATTGTTGGTAGAATCAATCAATTGTTTCTTTGGGCCTTATCATGGGATTTTTTGAAAATGAGAAAAAAATATAGAGTATCACCACCAACTCTATCCCTTTTGTTTAGTTTATCTCCGCTACAGTTGTCTATCTCCTTCTCTCCCTGATCCTCTAAAAGCACTTGCTCTCACAGCCAACCCCTCCCTCCCTTCCTCCATCTTCTTCCTCTCTCCCTCAGGTGCTCTTGAGTTCAAGGGCTCTCAAAGCCTTTTCCTCAGCGGTCAATGGCTAAGCGAGACCCCTTCAAATGGCAAGAGAGGAGAGAGAGCTCTCTGGCTGCAGCCTCCCCTCTGTATCATTCACAGTGCAGTTTGGCCCTAACCTCATCCACTCAGCCTTTTTATTGCAACACCTCAGCAGTGGGCTGCGCTCGGCAGTCTGCAGCAACAAAAACCTAAACAGTAATGTCCTTGCATCTACAGAATGTCTCCTAAAAAAAGAAAATAAGAGTGTGAGCAGATTTTTTAATAATGCATAATAATTATTAATGTTGATGTTAAGAGCCAAGTGCAAGTAGCAAAAAGCCGAGTAAGTTTGTGAGTGTCCATAGATTTTTCTTCGCATTTGTCTTTGTCAGTGTGTGTTTTTCATATTTGTGTGTGCACAGATTCCTGTGATCTGATTTGTGGAGAATGATGGCTCTCTGGGCAAAGCTTGACTTGTCCTTGGAAAGCGCAAATAACACATTTTATCCTGGAGAGACATCTGTACTACAGTAGTAGTGTTAATAGTAATAATATTAGTATGAATTGTATAAATAGAAATGGTATATGATAGTAAAAAAGTATTAAGTTTTGCTACGAGTGTTTGTGCGTGTTTCTCATGTGGCTGTGTGTACATAAGTTAAATTTTTAGATCACAGGTGATACTGTGTTATGAAAAAATATGTGTTTTTAGATCTTTTTTAAAATAAAACAGAAAACAAAAAATGTCTAACCTGATTTGCAGAATGTTCTTGGACATGAGTGAAATAAGTGAGATGCTGTAGATGCACTGAGCATCACACACTGTTGATTCTGTGTGGCAAGGTCCGTTAAAACAAAACCTTGCCTCCCTGTAAATGCTACTCACCGTTGCGATCTATAGCGAAGGGTGTGTTGGTGGTGGTGATCTGGTAGTTACAGATCTGGCTGTATTGTGGGGAGCAGTCCTGGTCAGTGGCTTCCACCTGCAGGATGCTGTCATAAATCTTGCCCTCTATCACTGCGGCTCGGTACTGAGGCTCCCGAAACACCGGGGCAAACTCATTCACATCGTTGACCTGAATGTGCACCACCGCCCTGTAGACAGTTGGGGGCAACGGAGGGGAGGAAAGTGAAGATTAGTAGAGGTTAGTCTAGCATCAGCACACAGCATTACTGTTTTCAAAACAGTGGATAATTTTTCCTTGGCGCACGAGGGAAATAAGGAAGCATTTTATACATTCATTCAGTTAGATTCAACTTCACTTCACTAGTGTATAGGATTAAGATGACAGTTATTTCAGCCTTGCTAGAGGCTTTAGGAATGGCATTGTCAACCTGTCAGTTTGTTTGTCCACCACTTTTGTCCGGACTGAAATATCTCAACAACATGCCGACATTTTATACAGTTGTTCACATTCTCCAGAGAATGAATCCTAATGACTTTGGTGATCCCTTGACATTTACTGTAGCGTCTCTATGTGACTGACATTTGTGGTTTTGAGAGAAGGGTCTCAAAAACTACTTGATGGATTCCCATGACCTTGGGTACACACATTCATACATTGTAATGATTTTGGTTATCCCTTAATTTTTCCTTGGCATCGCCATCAGGTCAACATTTGAATTTGTCCAATACTTTTGTTTATGACCAAATACTTGCAAAACTATGACATTCCCATTAGCCTCAACTGTGCTTTGTGTTTATTGCTAAATAGCAAATGTGCGTATGCTAACACACTAAACCAAAATAGATGTTAGCATGCTGATGTTAACATTCAAAGAGAAAAGAGCAGTAGACTCTTGATCTTGTTCACAAATAGGGCATTAACACTAGTGCAAGACTCAAAAAGGCTAACTCCATCAATTGTACACATGACATTTACTTTATTTGTCACAAGGAGTACTACTTAGCCTGTGAAAACAGTTGTACAATGTGTTGCACAGGTCTGGAGAGAGCTTTCCAAAGTCAGGAAAATCAACCTTAACGATGTCATCCGGGTTAACTTGGGCTGGAGATTTTTTTGGGACCAAAAGTCAGGACATCTTGGCCTCTGATGCCTCCAATTTGACAATTTGTTTTTTAATTCAGTCTCTTGTGATTCCCCCAACTTTATGAAAGTACAACAATAAATCACTGAGGCATTTAAAAACATTTTAAAATAAGCATTCACTACTGCATGCACAGTAATGAATTAAATCATGACTGCAATAACCCAGAATTACTACTCATGCTGCAACTGGTGGAAAAATAAAATGTAATTAAGGCTTGTTGTCTGTATTTTCAACATAACATTTTGCTTCCACAAGAAAATGAAAGTGGGGGAGGGAGAAAAAAGAACAGTATCTGTGAAGTTTTAGAATTGGAAATGTGTGCATTTATAATGTGTGTATTATAATAATGTATGTTCCTAATCACTGCAACCACAAAATAGTTTATAAGGCGAAGTATGTCTTTGATGTCCATACAGGAGTTGAGTGCAACTGCCTCCGTTACTGAAACTGGACTGAGTGCCTTGCTCGAAAGTGCACTTGTAGGAAGGAGGAGTAAGGTATCTTACTGCAGCATCTCAGATGAGTTAAGCTTGGATGTGTTGATGAATTAGTTTGGTAACCAACAGTCACACTGTGCGTTGTGTAATACACTGTCTGACCTGACCCAATGGATTGCTTTGATTGTGTTGCTATGGCACAATAATCCCCTGGATATCTTCATACCATAGTCATGCACACTATGCACAGTTCTCCAAAAGCTCTAAACTGCACTAATTAATCATTCCATAAGTGATCTATCAGCAGTAATTCATGTTAAGTCACACTTGATGGAAAAACCACACCATTCATCACTTTACAACATCTTCATCAATACTCTCTAGTGGCCCGAAGGCAACATATTGAATAATCAATCCTTCGATTCATTGACTGACAACCGGTGATGAATGACCATTAAACAGAATAATATAGTTTTAAGCTTCAAATGGCAAACACAAAGTAATTTTTTTCTTTTTTTTTTGGGGGGGGGGAAGCCCAGACAGAATGGATTTCCTCACTGCCTTATTTTTCACGTACACAAACATACTGTAGGAGACCATTTGTTTTTTAGCTTCTCCACATAAACAGATGCAGTTAAGTAATTTATTAGAAAATCTGAGACACACAAACAACTGAAGTAAAAATGCAAAAGGGACAAAGAAATGGGGAACAGGAAGTAGTAGTAGTAACTACGTACATTTACTAAAGTAATGTCAAGTACAATTTGAGTAAACTTGAGTATTTCCATGTAATGCTACTTTAAACTACTGTGTGAGAGTGATGGACTGTAACCACTACATTTATCTGACAACTATAATTGCTATTTACTTTGAAGATTAACATTTTAAATACAAAACATATGATGAGCCTCTAAAATATGACGTATTATATTTAGATGAGACTAACCAACCGTCCTATATATATATATATATATATATATATATATATATATAGTTCCATCATAAAAAGTGATGGAACAAAATGCTCCAAATACCCAAAGAGTTTGAGTCCTGTGATGGCCCTGTTAATGCAATAAGATATACTGCACCCTGTATTCCTACTCTTGTATTTTCAGTTCTCCTTCTTTCCTAACACACAAATATATGTACAAACTAAGTTCATCCTACACGCACAAATTTCTTCCTTTTTCTTTTATGTTTTATTAACCTCCTCATTTAGTGTAATTACTTGGATTTTTTAATGTTTTTATAACTGAGCAAATTATAATTTAAGATGGCATCTTTACGGAGCCATGAAGTGGAGAAAAAGTAGTACAAAGTCAAACAAGTCAAAAATAACTGCATGATTCAATAAATTGTCATTGATTAAAACTAATTAAAATGGAGTGTAAAATAATGATAAAGTTGTTTTTTTAACCTCCAATCAGTGAAAAAAAAGGAAAGCGCTTTTTAATCTTTTCCTTTACCACCAGTCAGTTGTATAAAATAAATAAAATTAATTAATTAATTGTTTTCTCCAGTTAATTTTTTAAGTCCTTATTTTTTCTTTTTTTGTGTCTTAACATTTATCTGTTCCTTATTTTTCTATGAAATATCTGCCATTTCCTCACCACATTTCAGATTTTGCTACATTTTGCATACAGAAGCACCACTCAGACTAGCTCACGAGAGACGTCTGTGAAAGCATAAACAAGGTCAAATATGACTCTATTATGAATATTTGATCCATGGAGGATATTTTTAAAACACTCAATTTAAAGAAATAAAAAAATCTACATCACAATGTACAGTCTATGGGCAGAGCGAGAACTTGGGGACGGGGCCAGCAGGAAAAACACTACTGCGCCTATTCAGGGACTGCATATAAGCAGGAAACCCGGAAGCTAGAAAACCTTTTCGGTGTGTGCGCCAAGCGATGAAGAGGCACCATTTTGCCGTCCAGTATCTAGTTCTTATAATAGCCTACATCTATGGACTAAACATACTGAGCTAGATACCTAATTTCATCAAAAAAGTACACAAGAAGGTGCACACAATGTTAGTCATCTATATACTTGTACTTCATATGCTGTAGCGTCACTGTATAAACTGTACATTAGCTAAAGCATTTTAGCTGGCAAGCTAACACTAACATAGCATAACAGTAGCCCATTCATGTAGGCATCGATACAATTATAAATGCAGGAATTTTACCTATAACAGAGTATATTTACATTGTGGTATCACTACTTTTACTTTAAAGCCTGGAAAATCTGTTTTTTTTTAATATATATTATTAATTTGCCAGGACGTCGCCAGTTTTACTATACAAAAGTATATATATATCATATGTACGTGATTTGATTATATTATGATGAGAATGAAGTAAATATACATGTTTACAGTACACACGTTACTGTTGTACTGCGTCTATCTTACTTACTTACTTACTTATACTATATTACTTTTTTTTAACTAATGTTACTTATCAAGCAGGTTCATCATGTTCGGCCGAGACAGCAGAGGCTTACATATTCAAATGAAAGACTTTCACTCACAACGACGGAAAACACAGATGTTCACTTTTGTTGTATAGTTTACAAACATGCCAAACATTAGCAAAACCTTAGCGTGTAACATTAGCTAGCGTAACTAGTCTAACACTCACGTTTGCTTTGATTATGAAGGATATTCCTGTTTTTCACCCCTCCCATACGACAGCATTGTTAACCCCATCCACTCTTGAAAAAAAGATAGCATAACTTTTGTAGCCTTTCATTATTTGTGCGGTGTAAGGTGGACGGATAATGATGTAAATATATATGTTTCTTGCCCGCCAGGTAACCATGGTAATCACGTGACTGCAAAGTATGAATTAAGAAGAACACAGACAAAAACATCTTTACAGAAACTTCTAATGTGAAATAAACAGACTAAACAAACTCTTCTAACTTTGGCAGAAAACTGTATGTTTATGTAAGACCATTATTTATTTAGGAAGCTGCTTGAGAAGGTCCTTTAAAGGATCTGAAAAGTTCTTTTCCCACTGGACACAGGAACAGATTACACACATGAACACGTATATGACAATGAATAATCAGTGGGCTTTAGGTTTAGTGGGATGTTAACGGCAATGCTAACAGCAGTGAAGATGGTGATAAGAAGCACTGACAGATGATGGCAGCTCCAGTGTGTGCAGTAAATCCCTCTGCCAGCCTTGTTTTGTCATATTAATGACGCTCTCTCATAAACATTACCCCCCTGCTTTGCCACACTCCCCAGTGGTAAGGGAGCAAACATATGTTCCACTCCTCTGGGGCTTGTATTGAGAGACTGCTGTGTGTGTGTGTGTGTGTGTGTGTGATTATGTATTCATGCACACAAATCCGCGATATATAACTAAACGCAATAATTGTGAATATGTCTCATTGTGAGTGTGCATGTGAGGGTGTGTTTCTCTGCTGATGGCTCACATCTGACTAAAACAGATGCCTGGCTCTCTAGGGCTAGGATGCTTGTGTGTGTGTGTGTGTGTATGTGTGTGAGTTTTCATGTTGCTGGAACATTGCCAAGCTGAGCCCATGGCCACCATTCTTTCCTGTGACAGGCCTCAGCTCATAAGCAGGAAGCCCACAATGAATCAGAATGACACAGAAAGACAGCAGGGGGTTAAATAACCCCATGGGTGTGAGAATGATCACAACACAACTTAACAAAGTGGATAAAAACTAGAGCCACAGGGATGGCTACTTGGAAAAAATGTCAAAAGGTTAAACAAACTACATCATCCCAGTGAATAGGGAAATCTATGAGCCTGTTTTCGTTCTGCACTGGAATACAGACTGTGTGGTCACATTGTGATCAAATAATAATGTGAAACAGTAACAACCCTTGGTTTATATGCAACCAAAATGCAAACTGACTGTCTGGAGGTAGAGCAGGCAGAATCAAAATTGGTATATTGGTCTGAAGGTTTACAGATGATATACAATTGTATATCTCTGTTTTTGCCAGATGACCCAAGTTCTTTGAATGCTTTTGTCACCTGTCTCACTGATTTATTCCTATTTGGATCAGTATTTTATAAAAACTATAAATAAAAAAAAGATTCATATGTAGAAGGACATAAACTACAGTCAATGTTACATCGTGTGTCCAAGGAGATTAAGACACAATTTATCCATCAGTTTCTCCTACACACTTGGAACGGGACGATGAGGTGAGAGTGTTGCAATCAGAAACTACACTGCTCGTTGCCACTAAATCCTACACACTGAGCCTTTCAAATAATGTCAAAATACTGATAAATGCTTTCTCACAAGTTGCTTAGATCACTGCAATTTTACAGGCTACCTAAAAAGTCTATAAGAGAATTACAGTTAATTAAGAATTCTGCAGCCAGGATTTTGAGTAATACCAAAAAGAGATTACATTGCTTGACTGCTTGCGGCACTGAACTACACATTTGACTTGTTTATTAAGCTTTATATAACCCAGTCCCTGTGAATTCCAATCCATTTATGTCAAAAACACTGTTTGCAGTAATAAACAAGGTGTCTTTTATCTAATAAAAAGGACTGGGAAGATGTTTGCAGTCACTTTTTAATGATGTAAATATCTCATTAGAAAAAGTGCACAGCAAGCAGTGGAGATGTATTTCAGTGCCAGGTGTGATTTTGATCCAGCTAAATCATATGCAGAGACAATCAGATACCAGCTGCATGTTAACGCCAGGTGATGCATGTTAATGCCAGGTTAGTATTGTTCCCAGCTTATTACATATTCATCCACACTCATTATTTATCAACACTCAACTAAACACAGCCACTCATTATTGAATGCCTCTCGTGCACACACACACACACACACACCACAAAGGCAAAGGACTCAATTAATCTTTGTCAAGAATTAGCCGAGAGGTTGAATCATCAATTTCCTTGTGGATGACTAGAATGGAAATAAACAATCCTGACTATACCAATGGGATCAAATGCACAGCACAGGGTGGTAATCTCATCAATAAGGAAATCCCACTTCCACATTGACTAGCACCCTGAGGCGGCAGCACAGAACTCCAATGGGGTTTGTGTAATCTCAATAGGTGATTAAAATGTGTGGTAATCCAGTTCAGTCCACAGATCCACAGATAGTATGGATCAAATCAGTGATAGATGGCTCAGACTATCATGCCACAGTATAGAGAAATATAGAGGAAGTGATACAGAGGAGTTAGAGCTGTACTCTCAGATACAGTTAACCGGACAGAGAAAACACTTCTTCTTTCTTCTTTCTTTAAGAGCATTTGCTTGCAATTCAATGATTGAATGTCCATTTGCTCCACCCGCAACTGCAACCTGCAACCGCTGACATGCGTCGACACCCAATCATGGTTCGAATCTGGGATGGGAACGGGTGTCACTTTCTTTCGTCTGGTAACTGAAGCAGACAAGCACAGATGGTGCAGTTCCTGGCGGTGCATATTCATAATTGAAACACAGAGACTATACTCTCCTATTACATTATGTTAGCTGAAGATAAACAACATATTCCTACACTTTTTTTTCTTGCCAAGAATAATAATCACGTCAGCTAACAGGTTTTGACAGAATGAGGTTTCACTCATATTAGCATCAAGTGTGACAAGCGTGAAGTTAAGATTCTTGGTAGAATAAAGCACAGACACATTGACAGGCCTGCACTATCTGCGTGGAGTCCCCTGGTCTTCTCACTGCAGGAATTTATCATGACAGCTTATGCTAACAAGGCACAGCTCTTGGCCCACTTCTTCACTCATAAGAAAGTGACTTTTTTTGTGTTAATGCAGAGTGTGTCTTTTGGTGGTTGTCTGTGTGTGTATGAGTGCATTTCTTTGCATGTTTTGCGCAAATTGGTTATGAGATGCAAAATCAGCCCCAGCCCCATCTATCCCCAGCTACGGTATTTGTCTTATTTATATGTAAATTTAGGTATATCAGTGTGAATTTGACTCAGCATTTGGGATTTCTGAGTGTGTTTGAGTGTGTGTGTGTGTGTGTGTGTGTGTGTGTGTGCAAGGCTGTCCTTCAGCTAGCTGTTCTGTGAGATAATTAGCCTTTCCAAACTGCAGTGAGGTTAGGACATACAGGCCTCTAAGATTCACTAATGATGACTTTAATAACTACCGTGCCGCCAAGCACCGAGCATGTGTGAATGTGTGGCTGCATGGACATGAGAAAACACCTGTGTGTCTAAATTGCATGCCTATTCTCTCATAAACACACATATAACCTCAGGGGCACCTAACCCTACTGTGAATGCATTACTCCCCCGACAACCTCCAGGCAGTAACCCCTGGGCCGGTGTTAAATACATGTATCGCGGTTAGCTGGGAGCCCTGGGAAGGATTATGAATATGACATGCTTTGTAAGGCAGTGAGGTATCCCTGATGCCTAATTACTCCATAGCAACAGAAGAAAGTTGCACATAGCAAGGTGTGTGGGGAATGGCAAAGTACAAACAGTACACAGAAACTTCTAGTCTTCAGATGATAATTAGTGAGATTATATGGTTGTTTTTCAAGTGCAGACACCCCAAAGGCTCAGTGCTCACGTGGCCATAAAAGACTTCTGCTCAGATTTTCAGAGGAACAAAGGAACAAATCTGTTTGGTACGCTAAAACAGTGGTTCCTAACCTTTTTTGCTTGTGACCCCTTATAAAAAGCAATTTATACTTGTGGCCCCTTGAGCAGTTCAACTGAAAAGTAATTTCCCCCCAAAGATTGTTTCATCAGAATATTTTTTAGAGATATAAAGAGGTACAACTGTACTGTATTTCACCAAAAAAGCAAATAAAAATATTGTGGGTATCCTGATTCACAAGTTGCAAACCGCACTGTCCTAAAACAATAATCAAATCTAAACCAGGTCTTTAAATAAATATAGAAATATATACATGTTTATTTATAATATAATTTAAAAAAATGGGCAGAAATCTGTCAGTTTAAACAAGTCACCTAATTATTAAGACTAAGAGTCTATAGCCGAGCAGCTCTGAGGTTGTTAAAATCAATTTATTCAACTCTGACAGTATCATATGTATGTTGTGTATCATGTCTGCAGCTTCCTTTTATTTCCCCAAAATACAGCATGACAGATTTGGTATTGATCTCCCCAGAATTTAAAATAAAGTTCTGTGAGTTTGAACGAACAGCATGAGTTTGTACTGACTGACCCACTGTGCGTCTTTGGCTTTTATTTAAATAGAGGAAAAGCACAAAATGAATTTCATCAGCTGTCAGTCAAGCATTGTGGCTGTGGACAGGCATCACAGAGTTTTTCTTTGTGGTCTTTGTTGTTTTTAATCAATGTCTAGGTGGAATCACTATTGTGCTAAAACCAATAACAAGACACAAAACATTTATCACATTCATGGCTCTTTAAGTCAAAGGCTTAGAACACTTCACAGCTCAGTACAAATTGTTCATTTGGCAGAGGTCAGCCTTACAGTATTGTAGATTAATTTGTGCTTCATTTAAAGCTGACCTGAGCAGAAACAGTCTCAAGGAGTTTAAGGTGAATTCATTGGGCTTTGCACTTTGCTGACAAGTGACTAAAGCTTCCACAGGCGTTAAGTAAAATATCTCAGAGGGCAGCAAGGAGCAATGTGATTCAGAAGTGGCAAATCTGTACGCTGTTATATTGGTGCTCTGACTCAGAAAAAGGCAGTCATTAATGTCAGCTGTCTGTTGCTGTGGATTCTGACAAAGTCACCAAGAGTGGAGGAAAAAGACACTTTGCAGGATGATGCATATAATCAATGTTTGTCCATTTGCGAGCGCAGAAGCAGCCTGACGAAATATTCAAACACTGTGTTGGTAACAGAGACAGAAGGACTGATAAAGTCAGACAGCAGGCACTATCTGAGCTGCAGCCAGTCGGAAAAAAAGAGAAATACAGGAGTGAGAAGTAGGGCAGCCAGTGGTAAGCAGAACAGGGAAGAATAGAGGATAGAGTGAAGTTTAAACTCATCCCGTGTCACTCCTGATCCTCTCCCCTGTCCTCTTTAGCTGCTAATTTTCCTGACTGCTTCCCTTCTCTGCTGTTGACGTGTCATGTGTAATTTGAGCGCAGCCCTAGGCGGAGATTCTTCTCCTTCCCTGTGAGCTTCTCTCTGAATCGGAGCGAGTGAGCGAGGGAGAGATGCAGTGAAAGGCCAGCCTCATCCTTTGAGAGCTGCCAGCAAAAGGACGGGCCATTTAAAGTGTCCCCAAATTCGCTTCCCCTCCAGCGTTGGCCCGTCTGTGCCAACCAAACTGGGTCTGTGTCACAGCGGGGGCAGTGAGTTATGTTGATAGAAAGTAATGGTGTGACATAACATAATGTCTGGGTACTTGAGAGGGATATAAAACATGATCAACCGCAGAAATAGTTGCACAAATCCATCACCCATTTTTCCTTGTACACAAACAACATACAGTAAATACAAGTTACTCTCTACTTTCATGTGTCAGCATGATGTCAGCATCTAAACGCTAGACAAGGTGATAGATTTCTATGCTTGGTTCCATTGTTGGCTGAGGTGAGGGGGTTGAGCTGTGAGACAACACAAGGGGAGAGCATACAGCCGACAGAGGTAGTTGTCCTTTTTCAGACGGAAGCTGTAACAACTGTGACAAATAGTTTTTTTTTTTCATTATAAGACCTCTTTAAACTAGTCTACTGGTGCTTGTAGAGGTGGGTGTTGTGCTGTATCTGTGCTGGTATGTTTTACATTTGAGCATCCATAGAACTTATTGAGAATAACACATAGCTTGTTGAGGCTGTTTGAACTAGCTTTAATGCTGACTTGAGACAAGCCCCAAACACCCACAGTACTAGCCAGCGGTCTCTCTATCCTGAGTTGCCCCTGCTTTTATTTGCACCCACTCACATGCACATTTTATGCTCAGGAATGTCCATAGATATACAGTCATACAGAGCCAGCTACTTGTCATTCTTACAGTAGTATAAACTCTCATACTTTCTAAACCACCATTGTTTTCAGGCATAGCTTATAATTTGATTGGACTTTAGCCATTGTCTAAATGAGTGATAAATTATACAATAAATGCTTGTAGTTTTACATAATTTAGCCCAAGCACTTTGATATGAATTATGAAAAACCTTGTTTATTTAATTTTCTGTTCCCTTGGTGGTATTTCCTGTTTAGTGTAGAAGCAAGCCAGGTCCAAGCATAAAGTCACACACAATCTTTCTTTGTTTAGAAAAGGTTTTGGTGATTGTGCATACATATGTACAGTGTTGTTGTTGTTGTTGTTGTCATTGTTGATTTCTGTCTTACTCACTTGTGGGACTTTTTGCCCTCCGTGCCCCCTGGGCCAGAGCCGCAGTCGTGAGCCTGAATGATGAAGGTGTATTCCTTCTGCAGCTCGCAGTCGACCAGGCCGCGGGCCCTCAGCTGGCCCTCACCAGACGTACCGTTCAGCACCACTGCCTCGAATGGAGCCTCAAGCCCGTGGATGTTGAATGCACAGATTTCCCCTAGAGACCAGGAAGAAGGGAGGGAGAGAGGAGAGGGAGGGATGGAGGAGAGGGAGGCAGGAGAGGAGGGGTGAGGTCAGTGTTAATTGCAGTCAGTCAGGTGGAGAATGAATGATGTGTGTGTGTGTTTCTTTTTATGGATATTTCTGTATCTGACTGTATGTCTTTCTGATGGGTAACTTGTTGAGGGAATATAGTGAAGATTTACCGCCCTCACCCTTAACTCAACAAGCTGCTTTATCTTTATTCTTTTAGGATGAAAAAGCAGACATTTTGGCTGCTGACTTCTTCACTCTGCAGCGATTATCACCTCCTTTAAACAGATATGTTGTGTCAGGTGAACGTAACACAGTTGCAAAGTCGGACGACGTATTTTAGATGCCTCTATCCCAACGTCAATGTAATGCAGCATGATTTCCTTCAAAGCTTCTCTGTGGGTTCCATTTCAGTGACTTGAGTTGTGCACCTGACACTATGTGTCTGTTTAATACACCTATTTAAACACCTGTTTAATAATGCCCCTCGCTGAGTCTGCACTCTGAGGGAGGCATCAGACAAAATGTGCTTGGTACCCTGCAATATAAAAGCATACAAGCATACAAAAGAAACAGCTACAAAAAAAGAAAGGCGTGTTCTCTTGTACCAGTGTTCCCAGGCAGTCCTAGAAGTTAAACTAGTAACTTCTGGAATATTGCTGTAGTCAAGGGGAAACTGCAGAAGTGTTTTCAGAAGAGTATATGTGCTACAGGAGAGCTGGGCTGGCATAAATAGGCTCCTCCTGTTCAGTCACCTTCAGTAATTTCTACTCCTACTTTAGACTTACCAACGTATGTAATGTTGAAAACAAAACATCATATAGACAGGAGCAGCAGGAACTCACAGTGGAGGTTTATAAATGGATCATATTCCCGGTAACACACCTCCTGTGTAATTGCTCTTATGAAAAACACCAAGGACATTCCTGCTGTTTGCCCCCACTCCCTCTACACCCAACATGTAGCTCACCAAAAAACAACATACAGCGCAATTGAGTTACATGAGGTGCAAATAAAACTACAACGCCTCAAAGTCACCCTTGTGGAGAGATATACAGGAAGAAAATCCATTTAAATTCGGAGTGAGCTACTGACAAGAGCAAAACAAAAGAGCCAAGAGGCGGCTGACATTTATTAGCAGGCTGTATAAAGAAGCGGTCAATTTGTGGAGTTGGTTTTTTTTCTTTTCTTTTCTCTTTTTTTTCCTTTTTTGTTGAGACTTGTCGTCCCCTCACGCTTCCACTAGTGGGATTTCAGGAAATCACTTAACGCAGCCAGCTCACACTCTGACCTGTGACAGCTAATTGCAATGATATCACTTAAACTAACAGCAAAGACTAAATTGGATTCCCAAACAGCTTTGTGTGCGCATTGCTCCTGGCAAGTTCTGATAAGAACAACTTTATTTTCTTCCACCTTCCCCTTTCTCTCCCCTTTCATCCTGTTTCTGTCATAATCCCCCTCCACTTTACCTCACCCCACCCCACCCCCCTCACCCTCCCTTCCTGTTGGGGCAGGGGCTGTGAAACGGCAATTCGCCCACAGAGGAGCTATAGGCAAAATTAAAAAAGAAAGAGCAGAAAAGGGGAAAAGGAGGACAGAAAATGAGAGAATAGGAAGGGGGGTGTCGACACTCTCTGCATGTTGTTATAACTTCCCCCTCTGTATTGCCTGAACAATGACTTATCAGAGTTAAATGGGCCCCTACAATATGGAGAAGCATGGCTTGCCGGGGAGAGCAAAATCCTAAAATGGCATTGAGCAAACGGAGTGCGACGGGGAGTGCCAGAAGATGCAACAGTCTTGATGTGCTGCTTCTTTCAATGGTGCACCACCGTACAAAACAGGCAAATGGAAAATCCATCACCGCTGAAGCGAGAAATAAATCCAATATACACAGGCAAGTGCAGAAGCTTCCCATCAGCGTGAATATGCTGAGAATATGCTGATGGCGCACGCCCACAATCGAGGCTGGGTGGCCCGACATGTTCCTTGTGATTTAATTGTAGCTGGTGGGGGAGCAGGGGGGGAGAGACGGGTCAAGGTGACCGCAGGAGAAGGGCCTCTCTCTTTTAAGACTCAAACAAGCACTCAAACAGCTCAGGGGAAGGGGGCAACAGGCCTGTCGCTAAATTTTTACTTTGCGTTCGTCTGCCTATCACTTCACTCCAGACCTGATAAGTGTTCTGCCACCCGCGGTGAGGCAAAGACTGCTGGTGGTGGAGGAGGGAGGGACGAGGGTGCAAGCGCTGGCCCCGGCGGCAGCGGAGGAACAGATGTTGGGCGGCTGGCACTTGGCAGAGAGAGCTCACAAATGCTAATTACTGCGCTAAACTGTTAGCTAAATATGTGTCTCCGTGTCACATTAGGCTTTTAAGAGGTAGATTTATGGTCAGGAGGAACTCTGTCTTGTTGAAGGGGGGCCATTTAAAACTAATGGATGCAAACTAATGGATATGGATGTTGCAGTTCTATTTTTTTATTAGTCCGTTTGCTGGGTTATCATTAGTGTTTGGTTATTTGCCATAATAATGGCAGAATTATGATTCAGTACTCCATGTAGTATGTCTGAGTATAGTATGTTTGATCAGTATATACTTAATCAGTAAAACTTACATACAAACTTACTTCACTTTTTAAACACCCTCTATTTGTCTCATTCTTTCCTCTTCCTTATTCTGCCACTGTGATTACAAACTTTCCCCTTGGGCATCATTACATTTTCATTTAATCAAGTCTAAATTAATGACTGTCTATTAGTCGGTGGAAATGTGTGCTCAGGACCTAAGCTGCTGTCCTGTTGGTGTCAGAAGTCGTGCAGCACCCGAAACCTCAAGGGAATCTGGCACCGGTCCACACTAGGCTATCTTTGAGGACACAGAGCTCATTATCAGTGAAGGCAGAGAGGCTTTACTGGCAACAGTGGCCTCTGTTTGCAGAGCTGTAGGAGTGTGACAAAGTATCGGGGGCCACAGCGCCCCGGGGCCCCAAGTTATTATCAAAGCTGACAGAGCATCACTGATGAGCTGCCTGCATTGGAACATATACACAAGCTGCTTTTCCTGAAAAGGCACTCTTGCACGTAAGTGCATAGATATGCAGAGCGGCTGTTTACTGAGCTAGGTAAGAGTGGAGATATCAGGCGGCAAACAGTTGCTCCGCGCATAGCAAGAGGAGGAAGAGAGAGATATGAAGGGAGATGAAAGGAGAATGCTGGGAAGGATGGGACGATGGCCACCGCCTTAGGGCAGCTCCGATCTCCCTACTGGAGAGTGACCAAAGCACAGGCACGAATACACACACTCACACTTACTCAAACTGTGCCAGTTTGGCAGCTCTAATCAGAGCTGACATGCCTTTCATCCTCCTACTGTTGGAACACACACCACATAGACAGCAAGTAAATCAGATTACTGGATATCACACTGTTACCGAACACATTCTGGACCAGGCATCAGTTTGCTGGCACCAAAATGTTTGCACCCACATTATCTTAATATTTTCACTTTGTCAGTTTTAGTAAATCAACCTTATTTCCACAAGAGTTGCGGTCTACTATGTGGCGTACACAGTTGTTGTGATTTCAGCTGCTTTTCCAATTTGGATTTGGCTTGAAATTATCTCTTGTATTAGTCACCCGCATAACCTGCTAATTCTCCCTCTCATTTCAGTCAGAGAAACACAATCACACGTCCATAAGCACTCTAGGATACATGGATACACACACACACACAC
>NW_023340257.1:4910889-4912161 GCF_004916995.1 Morone saxatilis | reverse complement strand
ACACACACACACTCTCACACACCCCAAGCCTCTCAGCTGCAGCGCAGAGATAGACTGTCAGCCTCATAACTCTGTAGAGGGCCGAAATTGAAAATGCTGTAATTATGCTCTTCATGAAATTAGCCAGCCGAGGAAAAAACACAATTGAGAAGCTGTCCATTCTGGAGATAAGGATTAATACTAATCAAGCCTGGATGTTCTGACTGGAGCATGAAACCGGAGTGGTGTTTGTGTATAGTGTGTGTGTGTGTGTGTGTTGGATGGGGGATTTTTAATTAAAGACACACTTTCTCAACAGGGGTTTAGAGTGGGGAGGGAGCATGTTTGTGTGTATGACTGTTGTAAGGGGGGGTGCGAGATGATTTACTCGACCGTGAGCTTGCCACCCCCCGTCTCCTCACTGTTAATTACATTAAAGGCTCCTCTCACAGAGTTAATGACATCCTGCTGTCTTTTAACAGAGTGAACACCCACCCTCTGTGTGTGTGTATGTGAGGGTGGTGTCAGAGTGAAGGATGGAGGACTGAACCTGTCAATCAAACTCTCACATCAAGGCAGCGGTAGGTGGGCTCAGGGGAATTGCTAGAAATTCGGGCCCGTATGGGATAACTGATGGTTTCTTCCCCCAGTTTGGTGCTCCTGGGTTGGCCTTTTTTCTGTCTATTTCCTCTTAAAGGACAGTTTGACAAGCTACCAAATAGTTTTCCTGCAGTAAAAGCAGCAAACAAACATGTGTTCCATGATAGACTGTGATCTTTGTTAGGTGGGACTAATGGATATATGTATATGTTGAACAACACTGTGACGGACATATATCCATCCATCACATATTTTAGTCAAGTAGTAAATTTTAAAATGGTGTTTCTCATTTAAAGGGTACTCCAGTGGTTTAGTATTGCACTTCCATAAAGTTGGGGACTTGTGACTTAGGTTAAGATATTCTAGCCACAAGATCCAATTTAAAGTTTCATATGTGTGGGGTCTGCATTATTTAAATTTTGTTATCTACCCATGTATCTACCATATGCATGTAGAGACTGTACAAAAAATGTGTGACTGCGTTGGACGGTGCATTTAGACCATACACGCTGACACTACACGCTTGTATGCAGACGCTGGATCAGGACTCGAACTTTCAGGACAACTACATCAGCTCCTCAAAGGTCCAGTGTGAAACATATGGGATGATCTATTAGCAGAAATGGACTATCATATGCATAGGTATGTTTCCATTAGTGTATAATCACCTGAATATAGGACTCATTGTGTTTT
>NW_023340257.1:4906699-4910789 GCF_004916995.1 Morone saxatilis | reverse complement strand
TGAATATAGGACTCATTGTGTTTTAATTACTGTTAGAATTAACACAATCCTGTGTTAATTGTTCAGTTATCTGCTGTTATCAAAATATCTCTCTCTCTCTCTCTCTTTCTCTCTCTAATGAACTGATCTTGATGTGTAAAATTGATGGAGTTCCTTTTTAAAAGATGATGGTATTTCACCTGTTTCCACATTGGCTTTTCTTCTAGAAGTGAGCAATATGTGTGTAAAAGTAAGCAACATTATAGAGTGAGGTGAATAAGAGTAAGTCTGATGCAGAGAAACACCTCTGGCAGTAGCTTTTAGGCCGAATCACCAAGCCCATGCTTCTAAATCTCCTCTCTCCCGGCATTTCACTGGGCGGCAGCGCTCCGGGTCCTGAAAACATCAATGCTATTTTGTCTTAGCAGCTTGAAAGACCTGTTAGCTCTGCCAACTGTGTGTGATGCCATACACCCACCTCCCCGTATATGTCAATAAAGTTAATCACAAACCCCAGCGGGCGACGTGTCAATTACTTCAGCCTAAACTTGGAGCAAAGCCAAAGCACTGCTGTGCAAGCGTCAAACTATCAATAACAAACTGGCATCAATGCAGCACCGGCTAAAACATTACACTAAACACAAACACCTCAATTTAATCAGTTTGCTACTTGATGGTTACATCCACTCAAAAACAATTCACTCAAGCTTTTCAGCCAGTGACAAAATTTCACAGTAGTGACATAGCAATCAATGGTGTGCATTTGTACCAAAACAACTGACTCTTTATTTCTTATTGTTAATTTGAGAACATTTAGTGCTAGGCTGATATTTTAAACTGTAAGTGTTCATTGTGAGAAATAGCATAACCCAATGTAAGGAATTCTGGGATTAAATTCATAATGAATTTTATTAATATTTTGACACAGTCACAGCTTCTGCTTACCGTTTAAATCCTTCTGTGTGGAGTCTTTACAACCCTCTGTAAGATATTTCTATGTAATTTATAATAGTATAAGGCCACATTGTTGTTTTCTGTCACCACGAAAAGTCCACTGTGCACAATGACTGGATTTACGCCATTTACAGTGAGTCTAAGCCTGGATTACATATTTTTTCCTTCATTATTTTGCGCACTGTTGCTGGATTACATTTGGATTTTGTACACTTCTAGTCTGATCTTGATAAGTCACTCCCTTAAACCCCGCAAAATACAAGCACACTGACACTCTTTCCTCTTGGTCACATACATAAGTAAACCGAGAATATGACAAAGAAAGAAAACAAAAGGGGTGAAAGTACTGTTAAAGATTAACAAAACACAGTCAAGGCAATCATATTAAACACAGAGAGGAATCAATAGTTTCTATTTTCCAATTCTGTTCATGGAAATGGCCTCAGGGGAGAGCATGTGTCCTTGTCTGAGCGAGGCCAGTTAGAGTTCAATGTGTTCAAATATCCGTATCAGAGTTTATGACCCCCATTAATGCCCCTGAGGACGTTCGCTGCACAGCGGAGCTACACTATGAACAAAGACCATCGCCTCACTGACACTCTCTTTGACCATGGATAGGGTTTATTAGGTCTAAGGTCAACAAAGCAGAGCAAATGCAACCACACAACAGAATATACAGAGTATGTGTTAATTTGATGACATTCCTTTGTTTAATGGAATATTTAAAAAAAAGACCTAAGACAGTGCACAACAAACTCAAGTTACTGACAGTACATTATATAATATGGTGAAGCTCATGCATAGATTATGAGAAGTCTGTTGGCAAACTCACAAACTAAAGAGATTCCTGTGTGATTCAGTGTGTATGAAGAAAGCTGAAAAACGGTGATGTAAGCCCATCCAGTGAGGGCCGAGGGGTATAATCGCCTCCAATTTTCTCTGCGAACCTTTATTTGTGAACCCATTCTCTCATTCAGCTGGGGAATGACTGCTGGTTAACAGGTAGTATTAAACAAATTCATAATTAAATAATTGTTTTGTTGTCTAACAATAGATGCAGAAATGTATGTAACTATGTGCACGCCACATCAGATGTTCTGTGAGCCAGCACCACCATCACAAGACCTTTTTTAACTGTTTAATTGTGAATTCAGCTGTAGTAAAACAGTAGAGGTGATCACCACCCCCTGCAGATGAAGATTTTCATAAAGGGCGGACAGAGACGGGGAAACCCTAGAGAGCATTATGGCATTGAGGAAGACTCAATCAGATAGTATCAAAGGTTCCTGGAAACAGCGTGATGAGCTGAATAAGACCTCAACCAGGGATTAGTAGGCATTATAATAAATCCATTCATTTGAAAAGGACCCCTAATGTGAACGCTCTACCCAATACTCTTCCCATTCTTAGCACAAGGCATCACCCACTGCCCTTTCACAGAGCCCAGTGGAAAATTAAAAAGTACCAGTTCCAGATCGCTGTGATGAAATAATTATCCCCATTCCACATTATGTAGTGCCACACTGCCCAAACACAGGCTGAAATCCTGCCATTAAGCTATCGATCATCTCATCGCGTAGCGGCAGCTCCGGCAGCCGGGCCCAGCTGTTCACCATCATCACCACTGAGTGTTACAGGCTCGACTCCAACCGCACAATGGATATGGCTCCACTCACCCTGCTTTAGTCTGCTCATGATTCAACAAAACCTGGACCAAGGCCAACGTCAAGCCATAAGGCTTTGTCCAGTGTGTTCAGTGATAAAATCATCTGTGTACGAAGCAGACGCAAAGATGGATGCTGAGTTATGTTTTGATTTTTGCAAATGCAACAAGAAAAATATAAACTTCGTTATTAAGAAATTATTATTAAGAAATGGTGTTAGCTAAAAATAGTTTACAATACTTGGGGTCATTATAGAACTATACAGGCATCATGTCCCCACTGACCAAAACACAAAATGTATGCTAATCTTGTTTTTTTACGCTATTAAGGGATTTGAGAGGGAAGCAAGATCAAAATGTTGATGCTGCCTCAACACAGCCCCCATATCTCTGGTGTATTTTATATGTAAATTGCTATCAGTTACATCAGCCTGTTTAAAAGCTCATGCAGCCACAGCATCTATGAGGCAGGAACCTATCTGTTATAGTGGAGTCTGTGGTAATGAGTGCATTAGGCTGATGGTGCAGTGAGAGTGCGGGATGGATGAGCTCGCTGTACAGCGGCTGCTGCAGACTGTGAAAGACGATGGCCTCGGGTGACACTTCTACTACCGCTGCTGGCAGTGTTTACCTTCAGGGGGGAAGATTGGAGGAGAAAATCGAGGATGGTGGAGAGGAGAGAGGGAGGAGGGAGTGAATACAGAGACGCCAGGCGTGTACAGTATGTCAAAAGATAGCCACGGAGAAAATATTGTTCCTATGTCTGTGGGACGTCCCTGAAGAGGACTCGCAGAAGATTGTTCTGTGCCTAGTCCTGGGAGAACCTCAAACAGAGAAGACATGCAATCATGACAGTCAGATGAAAGACAGATGTGATTGATGAGATATCCTGATGGCAGCTACAGTAGAGAGATGATTTCTGCCTCACGAGGACTCAACAGACAACACTGTCCTCTTTAGAGTTTGTGTCTATTATATTAAAGTACAACGTTTTGAGCTCAGATTCGTCAGGTGCAGAATAATCAAACAGACTGTGTGTCATTGACTGAATGGTTGCCATGGCTGTTGCTACAACCACCGGATCAGTCAGATTGTCTTCCCAAGAAAAACAGCAACACCAGTAGTTTCAGCAAATAGCCAAAGACAACATGTCAAAAACCTTTAGTGGCCATAGTATTGAAGGTTGACTTCCTTGCAGCTTCCTCCCTCATGGTTTCCGGTTAGCCTCGTTGGGTACCAAGGTATTTGCTAGCACCCTATGTTTGCCCTCCCTGGTACGCGTCAACCCCTTCGGTTCTGATTTCATCGTTGCCTCTCCTTTGGAGCACGCCATCCCGCGCTGCCCTTGTCCAATCCGACATGAACACACGCACCCTCCCGTCGTTGGCTTTAGATCGCTGGTCGTCGGTGGATTGCAGTGAGCTCGCATTTCTCGGCGTCCATCCCTCTGGCTAGAACACTTGGACCAGGTGGCTCACTCTACTACAGTCGGAC
>NW_023340257.1:4884012-4906599 GCF_004916995.1 Morone saxatilis | reverse complement strand
CCGGTGTGACTCTATCATTTGTCACACATTTTGTCACTTTACTACACCTCTGCAAGCCAAGTTTAAAACCAATAGCAACGGCATATAACCAACTAACATTGTGAACACAGGGAATTATGAAGAGCTATCGAAAAAGCTACAAATACACTGAAAATATGAATTATAAAATAAACATATCAGTAAATAAAAAGGGAAGTCAAATTCTAATCTAACAATAAGGTGAAATCTGAAATCAGTACTGATCTTAGAAAGTATCTGGTCTCACAAGACACAAAATTAAAAAGAAACAAAAAAGAATGGTTAAATTAAAACAGCGAGGTCAAGGTATCCTGAGTTTTGACCCATTTACTGTAACATGACATCCAGAAAACACTGGTCCTACATTTCCCATAATATGTAAAAACTTAGTAGCTTCTTTTGTTGGACTGCCTGGTAAATACCTACTTAATTTAAACTCCATTTGGTATACAGGCTTTCCATTAAAGTTTCGAGCCTAATCAACAGATAGCATTTATCAGACTGATCCTAATGTGTAAAATCTGTGGTGTGCCCCTTTAAAAGGATGACTGAACTGTGCTTTTATTACAAATTACAAATTGGCTACAAGCATTGCATTTGAAGTTGTTTTATTCGGCCCATACTGACATTTTCGAGATTCAACCACATTAGTTAACAGAATATGTTTCATCTAGGAAGATCTTAGAATGCCTCTCCAGTTTTAGTAACAGTCAGGCACATTTTTGTTTCCCCCAAACAGAAACTAAAAATGCTTAGAGGCAAAATGTTCTCCGAACTCTCATTGGAGAGAAGTTTGCGTTACAGCAAGTTGTGAAAAATGACTCGACTTTTTCCACCCAGGTCTTCTGGCACCAGTGGGCCACCATCGCTCACTGATACTGTTCAAATTGGGCCAGGGACCTGGGAGTGTGAAGGTAGGGCAGCGTCTGCCAAAAATGTGTGTGTGGGTGGGTGGGTGCGTCGGAGCAAGTGAGAAGGAAAGGTAAGGGATTATGGGAACAACAATACACATCACAAATATGCTCCATAGACTCGATTTCTTTCTGTCTACACCGTTATTTTTTTACAGCTGTGTTTGTGTGTGTGTGTGTGTGTGTGTGCAGTAGATAGGGCGGAGAGGGGGCGATCAGGTTGGAAACATTGATAACAGCCCGGCTGATTTGGCCTCTTGCTGTTCCTACACCTGTCTCCTCTCCTAAGTAAAAATGTAGGTGTATGTGTGTGTGTCTCCTGCGCTCTCTATTCTCCAGTGTGTGTCCTCATCACTGCCTTCCACCCCTGAAAACCTGCACCACTGAAAACACTCAGTGATTGGCTGGCCAACACACAAGCAGGAGAACAGCTCTATCCCTCCTATCATTTATTCCTCTCATTCGCTCTCTCATTTATTCCTGTCGTTCGCCCGCCGCCATTTCTCAAATTCAGCTTCTTATTAAGTGTCTGTCATCTATGCCATTTGTCCATGCCGCTGCTGTTTCTCAATTCCTTCATTTGCCCTTCATACCGTTCTCTCCTCCTGTTTTTGTTTGACCTTGCAGGATAATTACTGCTGTTTATTTCCACTCTGAAATTGTGTTTCTGTCCTTTATTTAACCAGGTATGTCAACAAAGGAGATACTCATCGTGGGTGGCTGGACTAGAGCAGTTCAATGTCTTGGTCAGCAGAACAGTGTTCACGACAGCATCCCTCTAAGCATAAGCCTACTTCCTTCTGCTTTACCTCCTCATTTTCTTTTCAATAAAACCAAATATCTAGACCTTGATAAGATGCTGATAGAATGACCTGCTCCTTTTGTAACAGTGCAAAAAAATAAAGCACCAAAATAAAAGGTGAGACTTCCTATCATCACTAACTGCATCACTTTGTGAAAATTAGTTCCCAAAGTCTTTCTAATATCTTTTCGAAACCTGTTTTCATGCATTGTCAATGTACCACAGAATCAAAATGAAGTCTTATTAAGGCTGTTGTTGAACTTGAACACCTCCTGCACATTGATGTACGCCAAAGCTCGCCGTGTTCTTGCTGTCATTTCCACTTCACTCCCAAATTAGTCAGCTATCACTCCCTTTCCTGCCTGCTTTTGCTCTTCTGATCCTTGGCAGTAGAACCTAGCTGGATCATTCAGTGAAGGCCCATGGGATGTGGAAGTCAGACTGCATTCTCCTGCTATTCAAAGCACAGCCACTGTTAGTGAAAAGTGATTAAATCTGGCAACACAAAGAGGACCCATTCCCTTACAGCTTTTAACTGATTTGTGATTAAAATGCTTTCTCTTGATAGATCAGGGGTCACATTTTACACTGTGTCACTTCTCATGCTGCCTCTCCACTTTGCAAGAAGGTTGATTGCCATTGTAGACCAGGACAAGGCAAAAAAAAAAAAAAAATTTTTTTTTTTCACAGCCTCCGGGAACGTGTTAGCTTGCATGCAAAATATATATTACAACAACACAGATACAATTTGTCTAAATGAATAATTTGAATGTTGAGGTTAGTCCCTACACACGATAATGTTGACTAATGTGGCACTAACAGAATCGTTAATAAACTGGGTCTTGGCTTTGGAATTGGTTTGGTAAGCAGTTTTTTTCCTCCGTGGCTCCTCGGATCTATGCAGATTGTATAAGACATAGACTCTATTGAAAAATGACTTTTTTGTACTTTTCTTTTGACAACTATGTAATCGAAAAACACAAATAGAATATCTTTACCTGCCATTCGCAATATGATCACACCATGTTGCTGCTTGCACTGTAATGTACTTCATTCAGATAATTACTTATTAAAGAGGCAGCTTTCAAGCTTTCAGCCTTTAGTGGACAATTGAGTCCTTACAATACAGAATGGCTCATGGGGCTAGTTTTATTCCCATAATGCAACATTATCTCAAATCATCTCGGGATATGACCCTCTATATATATCACAAAATTACACATTATACAGGTCCTGGCTGATAGACGAACTGATGGGCCAAATGATGGGTCACTTAACCATCATTAGGGCATTTTTATCATAAAAGCATCATAAATGTTCCTTTAAAATAACGTAATTACTGTAATGAAATGAGGTGTTTCAACAGCCACCTGTGATCAAGAAAGGAAAGGCCAGATATGGACTTTTTTGTGCTACTGTAGGTTGATATGCTTTCTTGATGGCAGGGTAAAATCAATTATAACTAATAGCAAAGTAAACTATAATGTGCTATTTTGAGTTTGTGTTCATATATGCAATGTATCATATGCATTCATATATTGGATGGCTACAAACCTCACGATGCCAACACACTTCCAGTGTCAGTGCAGGGAGTAGTGTTCCTGTTACATAGTAAAGTGAAAAATAAGGGTTCCTTACCCTTAACCAAGGGCTTTAGTTGATTTAGTTTAGTTGATTTGTGTGGCCGCTTGCTGGCGGCACAACAAGCTGTAAACACAACACTGACACTTTCTAAAGTAGCTGCGGTGAATCTCTTGGCAAAAAAAATGCCTATTTACACCTTCAGCAAACTAGGAGCATTCAGGCATTAGATACATGTTTCAGGATACCCAAAGAATGTAAGACCAATATTAGCTCTCTTTTTGGTGTTGTTTTGGTCTGTGATAAGAATATCTGGCTCTAAATGCTGTTAATGCTCCACTATGTTCACTAGCTAGCTGCTGACTTTGTCTGTTTGCCATTTGGTGCCGGGAAAACAGCTGCCTGATAGCGATGCTGCTGAGAGTGTTGAGAATGAACCAAAACAGTAAAGTTGAAGGCTGTATGCCAAAACAATGAGCTGATAGATGATAAAAAAGATCTGTTGAGCTAATGTTCTTTCACATTACTCATAATCATTTGATCCAATGTTGATAGAGAAATAGTGATAAGTGCAGCTTTAACCCTATTGCCATAATCACAATATTTCACATTTTTTGCAGATATTGTAGACAGTAGGTTTTGTAAATAAATAAATGATTGTATAATATATTTGTCTATGTTACAGCCGATGTACAGTGAAAGTGCAATGGCAATGGTAGGTCAAACATACAGATAAGCTGCACTAAGTAAATGCCTAAACATTTTATTCAAAAACTGAAATGAAAATTCAAGGGATTTTATCAGAAGCAAACAGCAAAATTAATGTAGGTTTCACACCCTTTCAGACTGAAAGGGAACAGATCAAGTGGATATGTGAATAAAGCAAAATTGTGTCATCGTATGTCACAGATGAAAACAACTTTGAAAGAAAATAGATAAACACACATATATAGGTCTTAAAGGTAATGCAGGCTAATTGAGAGCAAGCAGATGTATAGGCTAAGCCATAAATAATGTATTTCCATTTCACACATTTCTTCCACAACAACATTTTAAAGCAAGGGAGGTCTTAGTGTACTGCCAAGTGTGAACAATAAGGATGTTATTAAAATAGTACAACAAGGCTTGAACTCTCACATTGACAGTATACTGTTTTCAAAAATATTTGCAGAAAATGCAAATGTTCTTAACTGCACTCTTCTGATTCTTGGCACAGGGTTACGTGACACTTTTAACCTTCAGAGTCTTTTTCTTCACGCCCACAGCTCGTTACTCTACTCTCAAAATCTCCTCCATCGTTCTGCCTGTCTGTCCTCCATCTCAACCAGATCCATTCACCTGGTGCGTCTCTGCCAGTGAGCTAATTAGCGTTAGCACTTTTACAACCCTTACATTATCTTTACTGCAGCTTCTCAGTACGCCACATTAACTGCAGAATAGATGCTGTCAGCTGTTCTGGAAACAGCCATAGCTATAGCTGAGCCACAGGGCCTGTACTACTCGGTGTTACTACAGACAGAGATAATGTCAAATAAAGCATCATTCAGTGAGATAAAGTCAAGTGCTAATTGCCCATGTAGGCCCATAATCACTGCTATGTCTGACATATAACAATTATATAACATATTCAAAAAGTCAGAAGGTTGGTGGTTCAACCCCCGGCTCCTACAGCTGTATGTCGAGGTGTCCTTGAGCAAGATACTGAACCCCGAGTTGCTCCTGATGCTGTGTCATCGGCGTGTGAATGTGTGTGTGAATGTGGCATGTAGTGTAGAGAGCTTGAGTGGTCGTAAACTAGAAAGTCGCTATATAAGTACAGTCCATTTACCATATTTTATTTTGGAGTTTGTGTTTTTCACATTTGATTTAAAAGACACACTGTGCAAATTTCTTGTATTGTAAACAAACAAAAAAATATGTTTACATTCAGTTGTTTCTCACCAAAACACAGTGTGTATCTTTGAGGTACTAGAAACATCTTGAATGCATTTCCTTACCATAACATAACGTTTTAAAAAGTTTAAATCCTACACCTTTTACATCCATGTTTGCTAGTAGTATTCTTCTTCCATGTTCAAATGTATTTCTCTCAATATTTGAAGGAGGCATGTTCAAGCCAAAACAGGGTGTTTAGTTGCTCTTAAGTAAAACATTCATGTATCCTGACATAATCTCATATTTCAAAATGTCTTCTTGAATTAAATAGTGCCAGAGAGGAGTACAATGTATAATGTATGTATCTAAAAAATTACTATGTGTTATACAGTTGTTCTAGAAATAAACTCCTAAAGTAAATTTGGGAATAACTATAACTGTGAAATGGTGGTATGCTAAATCTCTCACATTTTATCAAAGTAAATATCATAGCAATAAAGTATGAACATATAAAGTACTGCTATTTCAGTGCCTGAAGATATTTTTTTCTTGAATCCATTCACCTCTGTGAGCTAAGATAAAGACAGCAGAGGTCGTGCTGTGAAAGCTGTGATTGCTTCCTCTTGCAGGTAGCTGGCACAAAAGTAAACACATAAAAATACAAAAATAAATGCAAAAATCAACTGTAGGCATGCATAAATGTAGCAACATTAAAGCTTTGAAATCCAATTAATGTTTAGTACTGAAAGTGAGGTATCATTTCTTCAAGACTAAAATGTATGACACTAAACAGGAAACACATCCTATGATTCCATGGGAATATGTAACACTTAATTAATATTAACAAGATGAGCTTGAACATTGATTCATTAGAGTTAGTCAAGAGGCCTTCTAAACTATTTATGACTACAACAGCCCATGTGTGAAGAGGAGATTAATAATGCATCATTCTCTGCCTACAGCAGATGATGGACAGTGGATAAAGTCTTAGCTGCATGCTTGTTGGACCCTCTTTTGATGCTTGATCAATATTGAAAAAGATAATGAGAAATGCCTCATGCATGTTAATGTATCTTCACAGCAGCCATGTTGTCATATTTACAGTCTTGAAATCCATCTTTCCTTTGGACTATAGAGAATATAATCATAGAGACTGAAATCATGGGCCAGTCTGCACAAATGTCACTCTCAGTTATTTTCAATCACTTCCTTGTGAGGATATTATCACACCAGCCAATTTGAGTTTTGGATCTTTTGCTCACTCCAGCACAGTATGTGTGTGTTTTCACTACTGCCTCTACAGTCCACTGCATTTCTCTGGAAATCTGCACATGCATGTGTGTGTATACGCCTTGAGTGCACCATTCACCGTGAGCTGGCTGAGCAAATTGATACTGCTCTGGGATTTTTGGCGATCTGTAAGTCCGCTGTCACGGTGATGAGAGCAGCACAAAGACGGCAACAGTGCGGTAAATGTCAGCATGTCAGTGAGGAGTGACACAGAACATCCGAGCTTGCCACGTGGGGGCCGTCTGCCTCGACCCAGCACACACATGACAAGACCAAACTCTTACAAACAAGAATAATCCCCCCTCATGCTGAATAGGAAATCACACATGTGCACATACACACAAACACATACATATAATACAGGTACTAAAATCAAATTCACCAAGAAAGATGTTTAAACATGGGCTTCAACACTGCGTATCAACACTAAATCAGTGAAATATCAGGCATACCTGTCGAGAAAAGCTGAATTTCAGTTTCACAGGTTGAGCATTTGTTCTGCGTGAGTGTGACAGATGTGTGTGTGTGTGTGTAGGGGAAGAAGTAGGCATGCATATTCAGGTAGTTGCATATGTGAACACATCTACTTGGAGGGGAATTTTCATTCCTGTCACTTCGTCTTTCACTCAGACATGTACAGTACACAGGGGGGTATGTGTTTGCCAGTGATGCAAGACATTCAGGGAATAGATGTGTGTCCTTGCAGTTTTGAACAGACAATAGCTAAGGTTGCACAAATGCACAAACACACAAATATCAAGTGGGTTGAATTTGATGATTGTTTATTTGCATAAGTGTATTGACTGGTGCTTCTCTTTGCTTTTTTAGATGCTGTAGTTCCCTCTGAGAACTAAAGTATTTTGCTGAATATTGCTATGTTTAGCCAACAGTCCATTTTACACCATTTTGAATATATGTCTTGTATTTAGGGCATGAAATTCTACCTGTGATATTGCTATCAGCTTTCTGAAATCCAGGCAATTCTTGTTTCTGCGATTATTCACACATTTTATATGGCAGCTAGCTGAGACTCCTGATTTCTACACCATTTTGAGTCCAAGGAGGTATGTTTTTCGGAAAGGCAATTCCATGAGGATGTTTAGCAGCTAAACAATCAGCATGTTAGCAATGTCACTGTGAGGTTGTTAACATGTAATCTCTAAAGACAAATATCTGCATAAAAATACAGAATCTACAGGCAAGGGACAAGATTTTGACATGGGTAGGGTTCTGGTTTCTGTAGTCTAAGTAGTATTGACCAATCACATTTTAGCAGGATTTGCTTGCATGCAGATAAACAATCTGTATGGAGAGAAATATAGGCAGAATGCAAACACTGGCTTTTCTCCCTAGAGGCTAAATCATTATCAGATGATAGCAGACAGCCAAAATGTAGTTGTTAACATGATAGTATACGCGTATGCATCACATACCAAACTGTAGGTCTACCAGGAATCCAAAATGTACGGAGGACATGAGAGAGGACATGGTCTGTAAAATTCTCAAATAAAATGAATCTACATGGGACTGAAATCACTGTTTGACTCACAACATTACCAGTTTTCCTCTGGTAAAACTAACGTTTTCCTGGGAGAGCTATAATATTCAGAGAAAATTGAAAAAAAAACTGGCCCTGTCCAGATGGTATTAGTGCTAAATCCCGTAAGTTCCCTAGTGTATTTTGAGTGACGTCCCAGGGTTGTTTTGTTATCCAGGATCAGGATCAACGTCAAGTAGGCCTATTTCATCACTGGATCAGATGATTACATTTATAACCTTCTGCTATAGAAGTCACTAATTTCTACAATAAATCCTCATTCCAATACATAAATATTCAATTGTCTACATACATACATACATACATGGTGTAAATGATCATTAAGATTTATATGTACAGGCTTTTTCTATGTAGAGCTCCCCACCCCAAGTGAGATGTCAATTCCAAAAGAGATCTGATAGAGGAAACCCTTTCTTTCCAGAGATTAGCATAATTTCATGACACATTGTCTCACAATGACGCACATCATGTCTCTGAATCTTTGTCTGCACACACACACCATCACTATTCCCACAAGTTTCACTGCCGTCACATTCCTGCCTGACCCTCCCCAAGGACTGTTTAAATAATGAAATCTGCTTTCTGCTCAGTGTGTTCAGCCTTGATACCACTGATGGAACATGATAACAGCTGTCTCTGTCTTGGCATGAGGAGGGTTAGAGGAGTAGGAAGAAGCGAAGGAACTGACTATTTCATCCCCCAGAAGACGCCCTTTACGAGAATGGGATTCAATGCTGGGAAGTTCGGAGTGGGAAGCTGTCAGAGTCTCCCTCAGGGGGGGTGAAGGGGACTTAGGAAAGAACGATCTGAGCTTTTAAGCAGTGTGAATTTAGCACTTAAAAAAAAAAGAAAGATATTCTCAATGTTTTCTGTGTTAAGTAAAGTTAGACCCATGATAATGGTTTGTTAATGACGGGCTGATATATCAAACTATTAATCAGTTTTTATTTAAATCACATTCCAGCCCTGTTGTGATGGATACGGTGCTGTTTAATTTGTGACATATTTACTGATATTAACTGATTCATGATGTCCTGAGCTAATATCAGCGATTGAAATCAGGCATGATCAAGTCACTTTTGGATTGATTGTCTGCAACATGACACTTGATCTTACCTTATATCATTTGTGTTCACTCAAATTACTTATTAGAAATACAGCAACGAGGCACATTTATATGACAGGAGGTGAGTCACCAAACGTATGACACATCAGGATGAATCAGACACACAAACATTGCCAGAAGTAGGAGGTTTTAATGTAGTTTATGTTTTAATTAAATTCATAATGGAAATGCTAACATGCTGATGTTTAGCAGGCATAATGTTTACCATGTTCATCATCTTTTGTTAGCATGCAGACATTTGCTAATTAGCACTAAATACAAAGCACAGCGAAGGCAGATGAGAAATTTTACATTTGCAAGGCACATTTGGTCATAAAAGACAAATTCAAACTCTAAGATGATGATGGCGCTAGACAAAAAGTCACGGAATGACCAAAGTTAGCATGGTTCGTCCTCTGGAAACAATGAATGAAAAGATTTTTGTGCCATCTTGTAGATGTAGATATATTTCAGTCTGGACCACAGTGAAGATTGACTCACAGAAAAGGCTGATTAATTAATCAATACTGCTGTACTACAACTGAAAGGCCATCGACTAATTTCTCACAACTGAATGTTCACAAATAATTACAATTAGGTTGCAGCTCTGCAATCAGCACTTCTTGACATTTATTTACATAAAATACTTAGTCATATCTCTGGATTTGGTTCAATAGCTCTGATAAACACAGGGAAACATCAGCAGGAAAGGGAGCTTGGCTTTTAAAGCAGGGTAAACCAGAATTTATACAGTTTCTTCTGGATTTAAACTGAAAAGTTCCAACAAAAGTTCAGTTTATAAACCAATTTATTTAAACTACAGTGCAAAGTATTTGTTCCCGCCTAAGGCTGTACATTTTCTACCATCAGAAAATGAAATGAAATTTAGAAAATGCACCTCAAAGACAAAGTTTTATGTGGGGATTCCCAGTCATATTAATTTAGGCTGAATTTAAGAAGAAGCATGGCTGAAAGCAATCAAAACATCGAAGCTGATCAAAAACTTGTAGTGTATTCCCAACCAAAGACCAACTGACAGTGTTAATAAAACTAGTGGGCTGATGAGTAGAAGAGAGCAGGGAGGGGGGAGAGAGTAGCTGAATCCCAGTGAGGGTGAGGTTGAAAGGGAGACGAAGAGCTTGATTGATTGAGTTTGGGAGAGAGATGGGGGACTATAGACAAGTCAGAGAGAGAGAGAGGGACGGTGCAAACAAATCAGAGGGAGGGAGAGAGAGATGCAGGTGGATTATAGTCAGATCCATTCCTCTCTCAGTGTGCTCTTATTACATTAGAGCAGAGTGAGAAACACAGCGCCACAGGCTGACCTTCTCTAACTCCATTTCATTCCACTGGATCAGACCAAATGATTTGATCTGAGCTACGCTGCCCGGAGAGAGGAAGCACGCGCTACTGTACAAGTCACTGTCGCAACACGGTCATCATTCAACACAGATTAAAAGTCACACACGAAGGAGGCGCAGCAGACACACATCTATGCAAGATGTTATAGCTACATATTAACAGTGACCTTTCCTCTAAAGATATGTCAGTACATCCCATAATCTAATCCAAAGTCCATGTATTTGTTCTTTATGATAACATCACAGGAAAATATTAATAATTACACATATGACAAATGAAAGACAGGAAAATCAAACCTCCAGTTAGCTAAGTCTTGTAGAATCTTTAAAGTGAATTGCCTTCTTACATATTTAGCCTGTATTTCTTTATTTTTTACATTTTTTTATTCCATCCTTGCTTGCAGGTACAACCTTTTACCTACTCTTTCAATTCCTTTAAAATAAGGCCTTGGGACATTACATGCAGTATATTTTTATTTTCAAGACAAGTTGGGGTATTCAGAAATGCCCAACATTTGTATGTGAGTGGTCCTTTATGATAAATGTTCTGGGATATTTTCTTAAGAAAAAAAGCATAATGCAATTTTAAATTGTATATTACCAGGGCTATAATGGCCCTTTTGATAGGACTTTCTAAAGGATAGTCTTATCACAAACTGGTAGTGTAAAAGACAGACAGAAATTGTTTTCTTTTGGGATTCTAGTTCCCTTTGTGCACTGGGTGATGAAAACAGGAAGTGTAATGATGCTATGGTGTAAATGGGTTAGTTTTGGGATGCACTGAAAAACATTAAAAAGACATCTAAACAGGAAGAATATATATATCTTAAATTGTTTGACATTTTGAGTTTTAGAGAGTGTTGCGTGTCTGTCTCACTCACTCATCATTACTCATTAGTGAGCAGTAGATTGAGATTTCGGACACTTATCAATCATTGTCTTGGCTGAATCGTCACCAACAGGTGTAGAATTACACACTCCATAGTGGGATTTCTTTAGGGCATGAATTTCACACTTAGAATTCAGACACTCAAATAAAAAGGCAGAGGGTAAATATACTGCACTTTATAAGAAATATGGAGTTATTTTGGGTACAGCCCTTGGTGGAGTTTTCGGCCAGGAGGAGTGACTTTTTCGGAGTCTCCATTGGTTGGAAGATTTCAGGAAGATTTCAGGATGTCACTGCTCCTGGCCACATTCAGCACAGACATTTTGGTTTGTGTTAGATTAAAGGAACAAGATATAAGTGAGCCTTAGAGGTGTTAGGAAGTGGAGGATTGGTTGCTTTCAGACAGAGCCAGGTTAACTGCTTCCCCGTTTCCAGTCTTTATGCTAAGTTCCTTGCTGTAAAAACAGCAAATAAGCTAATTTCCCAAAGCGAAAACTATCCCTTGAAGTTATAAGTATGTGTTTCTTTATTTTTCATGAAATCTAAGCAGATCTATGGAAGTTGTGCTGTTCAAATCGAAAATGCAGTTGAAAACAAATCTGACCCAATGGCACATCTAGAGGCATCATCCTCTTAACATTTGCACTGTTTCATTTTTGTATTACGGCAACAGTATGTAAAAATATTGCAAATGGCACCTTTTTCGTTGACAAATAACTGTTCTTCAGCCCTCTTTGTCATGCTCCTCTGCTACACCTCTGAAGTATGACCTTCACTTTCTAACTTTATCTATTTAATTAATCTGTTTACCTGCATTTTGATGATTTAGAGACCACACTGAAAGGGCAGGGGCACATGTCTCACAAGGGTCAATAGAGTTGTGTTTTGATAAAGCATGCATATGAAACTAATTCATATTCAACCAGCAACACACTATGTTTTGTCTTTTTCTTTGTTGCTTCACAGCCTGCCAGCTAGTGTTGTGGATGCTGCGCATTTCAAAAACGTCCCGCTGTTGCATTATATGATCTGAATTTTGAAGACTAATAGCGATATATGCTTTAAATTCCTGAAACTTCCTTATGTAGAAAACCCTACAAACTCACATTAACATGAACTCAAGTGTCTACTCCAGGAACAGCTCTTCAACGGATCCAATAGGAACCTCAAAGGATCTAGCCAATCAATGTGTCTGCAATTAGTGTCGCTCTAATTAGAAACCATTGTTCTGAGCACCGGCTGTGGCAGTTCATTCGTCAATATGAAATTAAGCAGCAGCCACTTAGCATGGGATTACTATCATGAGTTCATTTGTATCGGAATCAATTTATTTGCGTCGTTCGCAGCAATCATGCCTTGAGGCTGCATGTGGGAGTCCCTGAGAAGTGTGTGAGGGGTCCGTAAAGCTTGTCATATCTGAGAAAGAGAGAGGGAGAAACACAAAGAGAAAAAGACAGAAAGAGAGCACAAACTGTGAAATTACTACCGATTTCTTCCTGAGGAAAAGTCACTTATCGCAAATCAAACAGAGTAAATGAAAGGAGCAGTGCAAATCAAATAGCCTATCTTAACCACCTTGGCAATATCCAGCAGCTAATAAAACATTCCGTTCTGAGACCCCAATTTCACATCCTGTCTTGTACGACTCTGACACAGGCGGCGGCACTTCAAATTACAATGAGCGATGTCATCAACGCAAATGTATCATCACAAATGTATCATTAAGAAAGATGAGAGAGCTGTTGGATTTCCACGGCTATCTCTGTCCCTGCCTCTATCTTTGACACCTCCTATCTTTATCTCCCTTTCTCCGTCTCACACACAGGCAATCATGCATACTGTACACTTGTGAACAAGCATTGTCTTTACATACAAATTCCTGCTCTCTTTCTCCCTGGGGACAACGTAATGTAATTGTCTGCAGCAGTGGCTTCCACGATAATTTCCATCCTTAGTGCCAACTTCTGGGAGGAGGAATTTGAATTAAAGCAGCTTCCGATGTTACATACTATATGGCAACACCGAGGAATTCCAGTCCCATGCAACTCACAGCAAGGAAATCCAATTTAAAATAATTCAAATGCACTGAATGGAAGACAAAAAAAAGCTGCATTCACACACAGGGAGTATATCACTCAATGCACAGAATGCTTGTTATAGGCTACAGTTTGATACACTAGCACGACCTTGACTTATTTTTATGACTCAGCTTTGCGTTAAAAGTTATCGAGCTGGGGTTTTGTAAAAAGCTACAGCCATTACTCAGTTGAGGCATTTCATTTGTGCTTGTATTGTTCACGCAGTCAGTGTAAATGAAAGGTAGTAAGGAGAGAGAGAAAAACAGGACCTTGATGGAAAAGAATGCTCTTTCTTACAAGGGCTGAACCGGCTTATGTGTGCTCGCTATAGACAACAATCATATATCACCATGAGTAATGAGCCATACTCTGCTCATACTCACAGCAGAGAGAAACAATATTGTCATGCTGTGAGTTAATTATAACTATGTAATAGCAAGAAAAAGGAACCATTCAGTTAGGCAGCAGGGTAAAGTCGTAAAAAGTCTGCTTTCAAACTGCTTGAGAAAAATGGCTGCACTCCATTTGCCGCTTGTTAGATAGTAAAAACGGGGAAACCTGGAGTGACGGCTGCATATGAGGTGGCAGGTATGACTTTAAAGCTGCACTAGGTAACGCTAACTTTCAGTCATCTTTTCTGAAACTTTCACTGCATCCTGACAGCAGTACATGAGACAGATGGAAAAAAAATTAGGTTCCTCTGGCTTGTATTAATGCACCTAATGGCATTTGCAAGAATCCAGCGCACCTGAAAGAAGACAACCAATCAGAGCCAAGAAGGATAGTTGATCGTTCAGTCTCAATCCAAAGATGTCAAATACTGATGCTTTGGGTTGGCAGCTTGAAGAGTTGATTGTTGAGTCTCATTCCCAGCAAATATGTCTCAGCAAATATGACAAAAAGTTATTTTTTCAAAAAACAGTAGCATATAGATGAGATGCTGTGGTTTATTTTCATCCTTTTATTGCTTTTGTTTATTAGTCTGTATTTTTTTACGATGCTGTCAGGTTTTGGAAAGGCCAATACACAAACACACTCAGAAAAAAGCTGCCAGCAAAAAACATACTGATCAGATGTCTAACTGCAAAAACAATAAATATTTGATGGCTGCATTGACAACAGACTACTCATGCATCAGCAGAGGATATAATCAGTAAAATTCACTTGCAGGAGAATACCAAAGGAGACATGACATGTTCTATGAACTACTCAGAAAAAGAAGCTCTATTTCCATCTACATCTATCAGTCTGCACCTCCAGCCAACCTGAATTCATTAACTGGCACCTTCAAGTAATACACAGAAACACACAGATTAGCAGGGCATTGATCATACAGGTTGCACAGCTCATTAAAGCAGGAATTAACAACCATTTAACATGTGGTTATAGACTGGTAGCCACACTGAATTCCAGGGCAATTACCAGATCTGATCTAATTGATGATAAAGACCTGACTCCTCTTGCTTGTTTGTATTTTTCCTCATCCATTGGGTTACAATTTAAAAGGACAGCTTGGAAAAGATGCTCTCACAACCAACCTCCCAGTGTAAACTTTTAATTACACTTACTTAAGGCTCTACACACCACTGGTCCACCAACACATGTGTTTTCACTTTGCCTGATCAGGACCAGGATCAGACTGTGTTTGAGTGACATCTTACAACTTTTTTTGTTTGGCTTTTTTGGTGACCTCAGAAAATTCCCAACATAGTTCCATCCACCTTTAACCTGAGCAGAGGTCTAAACAGTCAGAAAACTTAAAACACCTGCGTGGGTGTGCAGGGCCTTTCAGTGTAGCTAGGTGCCATAGTCAACATTAGCTCCAGCAGGCCTGCAGTCAAGATTTCCTCAAAATCACCATCCTCCTCAGTGCTACTGTTTGTTGCTTCTTTGTTACAGACATGTGTCCATTCTGTCGAACCAACAACCTTCTGATTGGGGGACGACCCGCTCTGCCTCTGAGCCACAGCCCTCACTGCTGATGTTCTTATTTAAATTTGACACTGCCATTAAAACTGACTTGATTCGACTAGGTCATGTCATATACTTACTGGTGACATTTTAACACAAATAGGTGGTGATATTTTGAGACTTTATGACTTGAACCAATGTGTCTTTAAGGTTTGGGCAAAATACAGCTAATGGTACCTTTTAATTGGACAAGCCTTGCTAGACTGTAATTATGTATTTGGTCTTGAAATGATAGCAGGATGCAGACGATGACACACTACTGCATCATCAAGGCAAGGTCAAAACCTAAATGTCTCCATCTTTTTATATGACTAGGTATAGATGGTGCTGCCAATTCATGTTACATCACCAAAATAGATCATATAATCCTTTTGTTGTCAAACGAATTTAATGCTTACTTTTCCATGACGAGTAATCTGCTTTTTCAGAGTTCATCCTAAAAATATTGTGAGACTATGTTGAAGGCACAAAATGAAGAAAAAATAAAACCTTTTGTCTGATGCATTCAGTTGGTTGTAGATCTATCAAGCTAAATTTGATTTCTATTACAAGGGGCAGGGAGGGCTAGATGGCTCTTGGACATGAGGCTTAGAGAACTGACAAATTGAATCACTAAATGCCTGCTTTGAGCGATGGTACGATTTTGTGATCAACAGTCCACTAAGGCCTAAGTCACCCTGAGAACAGTAGCTTTGGTTCCCCTCACCGACAAGCGCCTGTGAAAAGCAGCAAAAGCCCTCCTAAAAGCCCTTCACTTTCATACTGAGATCAGTACACATATACAGTACAAACTCACCCACGCATGTACACATTCCCTCAAGAGCACAAAGTTACAACTCTGAACATCTTGCCGCTTTAAATCCTGGTTGGGATTTCCTGCCCGGCACCTTCTCTCGCTCTCTTTTCTCTTGCCAAGGTCTGCTGTACCTCATTCTTTAAAACAAAAGCTGTTTTGATCCGAGTGTGGCAGCAAATTCAACACAGAGGGTCATGACATCCATTTTTTGATACTGTCAGAATGCTTTTTGACTCACATGTAATGATAACTTCCTGTTTACTCTCTCACAGCAAACTTTTTCAAATTGAAACTTTCTTCTAAGCTCCAAGCCTCCTACCTCGAGGCTTGATAAATCAGAAATATGCAAATAACATGTTGACTGAAACATTTAGTAATAGCAGACCCAACACTTTGCATGATAATTAAAATTTCCAAATAAGCGTGGACTCTTATGATAATATTCTGCTAATGTGTTTACATTCATTTTCCTTTTGTTGTTGTTTTTGTTGCAGTTCTTTGCCTTCTTGCGCCTGACTTGCCCAGATTCAAAGCCTGTCATTGCTCACGCTGACGCCCTTGTATAATCATATCGCCAGATTCTAATTACTATGGAGTCTTAACGCAAATTTGTCTCAAGCTAAATAGTGCTTTTCATCCAGAAAATTACCAAAATTCCTAACAGCGTTATTAGTGCTTTAGCAACACTCCCCAGGAGACCCTCCATTCTTCTTCGCTTTATTGTTTTTATCCTCTCCCCCGGCACATACACATGCTCCTCCATCCATGACAGCTACGGTGCATGGATGGTGGTTTCCCAATCTTTGTGAAAGGCACAGTCTTTTAGCATGTCTATTTCAATCATCCCAAATAAGAGTGAACTCACACAAAAATCCTGTATTTTAGAGGGCAGTGTGTTATAATGCTGTTCTGTATGAAATGATGAAGGATGAAAGAGTTTTCTCTCTCTGTGACAACCAGCGAAATGAATCTGGGAAAGAATCTAAAAAAACAAGGGTGACACAATTCAATATGTGCTTTTGACTGTGGTCATCGTAAACCTGACAATGGTTCACGCAGTAGAAGAAGACCCTTTCAGGACGTGAAATGATATTCTGATTATTTGGGTTGGACTAATTTGTTGCCTCATTTTGATAGCCAGCAGGGGTCTGATTACTAATTTGAAAGTGGCTAATGTTTATCTCATGGATGCATTAATGTGACAATAACTTCTCAAAGTTTAGATTTTACTATTTACAATTCCTTTAAACTCTACAGATACTTGTTCTGCTTTTACGCTTGCTATGTTTTGCTTGTATTTATCTGGCCTAAGATCATTCATCACCGCAAATAATAATACATTTCTAAATAGAAATGTGTCTAAAGTATTATGTTTTTATCTTATTTATTTATTTATATTTTTTGTTATATTTTGTCAGTGCCACTTTAGAGAAAACTTGACCAGAAGGTTGCTAGTTTAATCCCCCAAATAGCAGAATAGATTTGGATGAAGAAAATGGAAGAGCAGCGCTTGTCTCTCTCGGCACCAGTGCTCTTGAGCAAGGCCCTTAACCCACAAATGAATCGGAAGTGGATCCGTTCAGTTGGACAAGAAACACAAGTGATCAGACATTATCTAAATCACTCGTAGAAGTAAACTGACATCAATTATGATACTACTCATAATAGATAATCTCTCATTGCATAGGAAAACTGTTACTGCACACTATGTTAAGTGCAGTCAGTCAAAGTTGAACAAGTTAGTCACTATAAACTGTGATAATGTATCCAACGGACAATTTGGGTGATCATTTTACAGCTCACCTTAATTCTCTCTTCCAAGTATGTCTGAGTTAGTTTGAAGGCATTGTTAGACCAGAAAGTGGCACAGCAAAATTAATCAACGCGTCTTACCAAATACTTAGTTCTAATAGCTTGGTGACATAATGACTACACGCCAGCCAGCCAAGCACTATGATCAGTCACACTAGCACTCAATGCAATGTTATTGAAGAGTAAAATTAAAGCTAACAACTTAGCTTTTTAGCTTAGCTTGGTTGCTGACAGGACAACAGGTTTATTTCCAGTGACCCCCAGCTAATAACTGTCTGCAAACCATTGCTGCTTTTGTGAAGGAGTTTATATTCATACAGAGGAAGTTAAATAGAAATTACTAGCTGCATTGGTTTCTTCCATTTTGGACTATCTGGTTCTCCATTGCCTCAAAGGTCAGCAGACAACTTGCTACTTGTAAAAAGTGTGAATTTACTCACGGATTGGCATTGCACTTACAAGTGAATCCATTAAATCACTGGTGTGACCAGCCGTTCACACCTGCTTGTGTTTTTTTGCCCTGTGTGACTTCTTATTCGTGTTTGCCACTGCTTTTCCAGATATTCAGAACCTCTTCCTTTCTAAAAGTCTGACTGACATCCAAACCCTAAAATCTGTTACTCTAGTCCTTCGACACACAGTAGCAGCCATGCCTTTTATAATCCACAGTGCACAAAAGGGAGGTGGTTTTATCATTAGTACTGCAGGCACTCTTTTGACTGCTCTTGCTGTCGTTAGTCCAGCTGTGTCCAGGCCTGCCAGCTGCTGGCTCCGCTCCAGGCTGCCTGTCACAGGGTCAGCTCAGAGAGACGACCACTCACAGCCTGTAAAACACTGCTGATAGCTAAAACACTCACACCATCCATCATGCAGGTGCAAAGACTGTACTTATCCCCAAGGGGTTTCACACACACAGGCGTGCACATCCACACACAGGAACAGGCGCACATACATGCCTTTGAGCCATCATTTAGTGGAAGTTATCGATTAGCCCTCTGTAATTAACACATACTCCCACAGGGAATAAATCAGTGCCAATGAATCACTTATTGTGGTGGTTTTGGTGGTGGAGGTGTGTCCTTAAGGTTGAAGGAGAGATAGTAAGGCCTTCGGGTGAGCTGAAATAAAATGCCCTGGTGGACAGTATAAAACTGCTTCTGCGCTATAATACTGTGACTGGAGGGCATCCATTGTGGACTGACAGAGACATTTGAAGAGCACAAACCACAAAGACCGAAGTTCCTGTGGAACGTGAACATAAAGACAAAGGCAGAAAATAATAAATTGAAAACCACATCCAAATAAGGTCCAACACCATGTTTTAAAGCCAGAACTCAGTAACTGGAATCTTTTAACAATCAGTAAAGATAGGCGACTGACACATTTATTTTTTCCAGCTGTTATGGTATTTAGGCTCACAAGGCATTACTGTTTACACTGTTTGATGTAGCCATATAATCATAATTGCCCAAAAGTCACCAATAAAGCAAAGCATGTGAGTTAGATGGGGCAAACAACTGCAGCTACTCTTACATAACAGAAGCCGTTGGTGCTCTGTTCAATGTTTTGCTATCCCATGCCTGCTGCTGCACTGTTTGCCTGAAAGCTATGCTGTAACAGCTGCATTCACTTGCTATCACGGGTTCCTACCACACCAACTTGTGCAAACACAGCATTTCTGATAAGCCCCATCTCCACCCCAACATCCACCCATGGGCTCTGAGTCTCAGTTCCCTGGGGGAAGTAATGAGCGTCACTCCCCAATCCCTGCTGTGCCTAGCTCTGTGTTTTCCTGTGGGAAGAGACAAGGTAAAAGCCAAGATGCCAAATATCAACTCTGTACACATTCTGCATTTACATAATAATCCATTCAAAGCGAGTTGGCTGACTGAACTGCAATTATAACTAACCAATATACTTGCTATATATGCTTATTGTCATCAAGACTGCTGTAAGCAGAGACATGGTTTGATTTCATAACTGGCTTACCCCCGATGCGGTGCCCTTGAGCAAGGCTCCTAATCCAGATCTACACCAAGGAATTTCATAGGTACATAAAACCTGTGACATATTACGCAGGTGTTTAGTTTTACCTTAAGCTTTACCAAGCATTACTCCAGTTTTAGTCACTATAGTGGCAATGTCCTGTCCATGTCTTTTTGTCCGTCCACCACCTTGCTACAGAACTGTTGATTGTCATGAAATATGGTACAGACATTAATTTTTCCACACAGGATGAATTGTAATTAATTAAATAATTTTGATGATCCCTGTCTTTTCATGTAGCGCCATCATTTGGTCAATTTGTTCTCCAATACGTTTATGACCCAATCAATTCATCTATTATATTTATTTTTCTACACATTCAGTCTGTTCATTTAGATGAGAATAATGAGAATAAAATCCATCCAGATGAGAATAATGAGAATAAAATCCATCTGTAACACAAAAGTAGCAAAATTATGATCACAAGGTACGAGAGTCCATTTGTTTACAAGTCCTGCTTTGCTTGTGTTGAACCTCACAAGAAAAAGAAAAATGTGTGCAATATCATTTGAAGGGTGAACACCTACACAAAAGGCTATTTGGGTACCAGAACACCCAGTCGCAAAGAAACCTACGTCACTCTAAATTTTATGACCGCCCTGTGTTGTTCCCAATTTCTACCTGTCACTGTAACCCTCCTCTTGCTTTCAGCTCTAACAGGGAAGAAAAGAGCAGTGAAGAACCTAAATCTTGAGTAGACAATTTAATTATACCCAATCCAGCTTTATTTTATTGCAGATACAAGAATCCAATTACCTTCTTAATTTAATCAGCCAAGCTTTTATTAGCCAATTCATATATTTTTTGTCAAAGGGTTCTAACCTCACTGTCTCCCTGCTCGTCTCTGACAGATTGGGAACTCAACCGAAAAGAAAGCATGGCGGCCCTTATTTTTTGGTGGTGAGTTATAAAGGTCAAGTAGAAAATTGAGGTTGGGATAATATATGCCATCAATTTGCACTTCATTTTCACTTTGCCTGACCGTTGTCTATCTTCCTCGACAGTTTTAGGTGCTATTCTATTGATGGAATATATTTTTGACAGACAGCACGGTGGGCATCACTGGGATCTTCGTCCAAGGTCCAGACGAATAATGGCTGGGCTTGAGATTTTTTTTGTTTTATTTATTAAATAATCTATTTGTCAGATTTTGTTGAATAGCCAGAGACGAAGGAGCTGCTTTGAATTACAAGAGCACACATGCATAGCAAAGTATGACTGACCTTGGAAGGCTAGGGAAACAAAAGGTCTTGGTTCTGCGAGTATAATATTTGTTTATCTAAAAATACGTCAAGGTGTTATCTGAAAAATAGAAGCTGTCAGAAGTTTATTCAAGAGGTCTCACTGCAGACCACAGAAATGGCATCTTCGGTCAAGTCTGGCTCTCTTGTGGCCATGGAATGACCTTTTCTTTTCATAATGTTATAGGAATAAATAAACCACAACTTTCTTTCTTCTTCTTCCTCTTTTTGTCCAGTGGGGATTTAGTTTGATTTTGCAGAGGCTCTGACAAAAACAGAAACAGATGTTTTAGGTCTTGATTTATCTACACTTGCTCTCCATACACCACGTTGTGACTAAGTATTAAAACCGGTATACAGTAGGGATTGAACAAAGTATCAGTCAGACATTGGCTTAATCCCATAAGTGGGAACTTTTTGCCAAGAAAATAAAAAACAAATACATATATGAATACCCAGAAATCAGGTAATCAGCATTTGTAAACATGAAGGTGCTGTCTGCTGCTGCTGTTCATTCAGCATTTCATAAGCCTACATCCCTACCACCTGTTGACTCTGAGTCTAATTCCCTGGTGGAAAAAATAATCACCACTCTCCAATCAGTACTGTGCTGAGTTTGGTGTATTTTGTGGGCAGTGACAACATCAGAACGCCAAACCCAGAGAAATATGTAATTTTATTACGGTAACGGAGCATTTCCTTGTCCTTGTCTTTAGTTGCTATAACTTTGGGTAAACACAGGATACGTCGGATACGTCAGAGGAAGTCAGCTAACGTGACTAAACGTAATATGAATCACGTCAGATTTTCATCAGTAATGGTGGTTGTTTAACAATGAAGAAAAAAACTCCCATTATCCCACGCTACTTCACAACATCATCAAACTATGTCTTTAATTAATTAAATTAAATTATTATTATTACTATTAATAATTAATTAACCTCTATAGCGGCAGAAAATTACATACTGTAAATCTAAGTTCCCCAGGGAAAGAAATGATTGTTGATGAACAATGTATGAGTCAGAAATTGTCTATATCCCAATACTGGTAGTTATTTAACTAAGTTTAAAATGAATATGAATCATATATTGTCAGAAAGATATTAATTAACAGCATCAGCAACCAAACACAAATTGGTGGACACTAAATTAATTATAACAATCTAAACCCTGAGGCAAAAGGTCATCTAGAGATGGACTACACATATTAACTTTAAAAACTTGTTTAGTTTTAGGGCTGCACAATTAATCAA
>NW_023340257.1:4876793-4883986 GCF_004916995.1 Morone saxatilis | reverse complement strand
AAAAGGATCATCCTCACTAATCAGGAAGCATCATATCTGTCTATGGCTTTCACATCATGTAGCCCTAGTTTGTTTGTACGTGATTATATTTTATAGCACAGTAAGGATGAAAACAAGGGCAAATGAAGAGGTGAAGATTTCAAATGGAAAAAAAAACCCCACCATGTCAAACATGAAATTGGAGGAAAACATTATAACAAAAGAAACATAATCTCAAAAGCATGCAAGATTAATCTCACAATCACTGCCCCTGTGCGATGCAGGACTGAAACCAAAACGAATGGCAGGGCATCCATGCCGATTTACAAGGAAAAGATGTAGCTGTTGTCAGTGCAGTGACGATGGGATCCTCCAGACACAACACGAAGCCGCTTTTGTTGATTGCTGCATTTCCTTGGAGCTTTCTCAAGGCTAAATGAGCTATAGGATGAGTGAGGCTGGCAGAGTGCCCCACCGGAACAGCTCCATCCTTTAACACTCTGATTGATCACATTACAGTTAATTAAATATTGGCAAATTGCTCTCATCCAAGGTTGGGCCATTAAAGTTTACACTCCAGCCACATCTATCACTTTCCATGTCTCTTTTATCACTGCTGCTTGTCGCCTTTCCTGTGTGTCAAGTGGATGATGATAAACGCCCGAACCCTTCGCTTCTCTCACTTGTACATTTTTACCTCCTTATTCGTTTTTTCTTCTCTTTGGTTCAGCTTCTTACACTTCCCACTGGCTTTTCATTTCAATGAAGTATGACAGCTCCAATGAAGGAGTGAGCTGCAGTGAGCCTTTTCCATATTTCTCGGTCTGTGTGTAACCGTCAGTATCTCAAAAGGGATCAGGCAAGGGGGAAATGACAGGGAAGAGCTAGGAGCATGAAAATGACACTATCGGGCAACAGCAGAAGTAAAACACAATTGTTCAGCTGTCAGCTAAGGTGCTACCCTAATAAACTACAATAATGCTGATGGGCAGGGTTATGTTGCATGTCTGACACGCATATGGTATTAAGATGGCTCTCATCCTCATTGACAATAATGTATGAGCAGTTTCCCCCTATTTTCAGCTATTTGGTCTATTCCATAAATCCCTTAGGTCTCACATAAGAGACAGAGTTGGTGGATGGGGATGGACACAAATTGTTGTCCACTTGGGTATGGTTGCAGAGTGATTCATTACTAATGCATTCAGTTTACAGGCCTGAGGGGAAGTGAAGACAGCACATCACCTCTGATAAGCCACAAGGCGCTCCTTGAAAATGAGCCGTCCCTTTTATTTGGGGAGAGCTGAGAGGTAGAGGAGGATCTGGGCTATAAAGCCCGAGCCTGTGATTAAATGCAAAAGATAAAATCCTCAGACACTTGACGATTACTTATCAAGAGCCGGCCACCCCTATAAATGACTCTGATTAAGGTTGCAACGTGGTTTTGCATAGTGACACAGAGAAAGGGTTTCTGGGTAAGTGTAGTTCACACGGGCTGCCAGAGCAGCTGATGTGGATGCTTCAAAAACAACTATACATTTCAGTATTGTTGGCCGGGCAGAGAGGATATCGATAATCTGGATATTGTGGTTTGTTAAATGTGATATGCGATATATATAAGTGAAAGTGTGTTGGCAGACACATACAGTATGTCTGCACACAATTTGACAGGCTTTAGGCAAAAGAGAGAACATTCTTGCTCAGATTCTGTGCTGTTTTCACCAAACATAAGGTTTAAGTATACTTAAAACGAACTAGATTGTACAATGTTAAACTTTATTCATATAGCACCTTTCAAACAAATCATATGCTATTCAAAGTCCTTTACAAGTGATTGACACAACATTAACATTAAAATTTACCTTGAAAATAGATTTAAAGACTAATGCATATTGAAACAGCCAAACAAATGGAATAAGACAACAGTAAAAGACACATCTAAAGTCAGAAATGCTTTTGCCTGTCCGAAATGCCATATCTAGGTAAGTCTAAGTCAGTGCAAAGAACCTCCATCACAGAGAGGGACAAGACATGATAAATGCCCCTCAGACACTGACAGTATGTTGTGATGTGCTTATCCAGTGTGCCCACAGTTGTGGCATTAAAATGTAAATTGCATTCAGTAAATGGGACATGGCTTCACACGAAAAAACTTATATTGGGCATTTGGCCTGAGCTGAACCCCCTCCTCTACCCTCACTTCCCACCTCTTTAAGTGAGTGCTTCTCTTTCATATGTTAATGCATGTGGTCCTGGCACAAATTCAAGAACTGCCTTCAACAAAACTAAAGTGTACATCATCCCATTGCCAGGTCAGACTTTTTTACTGCGGCCCCTTTGAGCTGAAGCTCGCCAAAATATCACAGAGGACCTGACCTAGCTGTGATAACATTAGTGGATGGTGTACTTATTTAGTGACAGTCAAGAAAGAGTGACAACTGGGTGAATAATGTCATGTTTCTCTATACCGACCACCAAGTTGGCTGCTTGCCACATAGATATGTTTCTGTACAACAGAGACAATGCACATCACTCAGCAGTTCTTCAGTGAAGGTTGCCTGTACTGTGTTCAAATTACAAAAAAGCATTATTCTGACCACATATTCTTGATGTCAGCTGCCAGTGGAGGAACAGAAATGTCTGCCTCGACTATAAAATATATCTCTCTGTAAAATGGTTAGAAGCTCTTGCTCTTTGGTTTTGAGATGCTGCCCCTAAAACCTGACGTTTACTGATGTTTTAGAAGAATTCTTCTTATCTGTAGTTGTGCAAGAAATATCTCAATGCCAAACTCCTGAACTTGTGTCAGTTGTCTAACAAAAATACCGTCAGACAAGAACACAAATATTGAACAATTCTGCAAAACATCATTTTATAATAATAATAATAATAATACATTTTATTTATAGAGTGCTTTTCTAGAAACTCAAAGACACATAACTTAAAAAACTATATATATATATATATATATATATCTACAATAATCAACAATTCATCAAACATGATGTATTTTAAAATTGTAAACCTACTAAATAATCCCAATTTTTAGTAAATTGAACTGTAATGTAGCTGTAATTGATTAGTTACCTTTGTTTGTATCCTGATTACATAACTCAGTTACATGCAATCCATTACTTCCCCAAGCCGGTTCTCAGCTGTTCACATGTGCTTTTTTTTAATTGATTTTTAATTTAATTCCCTTCTTTTTGCACATGTCAGCTAGTATGGTTAGGGTTAGGCAACCAGAACACATGGTTAGGGAAGGGTTAGGGTTAGGGTTAATAAAAGCACTACATGCCCATCAACCAGCCAGACCTCCACAACATTACTTTCTGCACTGAACTACATGGGTTAGGGTTACCTAGGGCACCTTTAGCCACTGCAAGGGGTGAGCGAGTGGTATGGCTGCACAGGGCCTTGCTTCTTAAGGGGTCTCCCAAAGGAGTTTTCTTTTAACCCAACATACTAATGAGGTCACATGACAAAAGTACAATAGAAATCAATTGACTGATTATTCTTTTTTCCATTAAGGTGAGAGTGCCCCAAGTCCAGAGCAAGGCCATATAACAGGTTATTTTAACATCATGGCTTTCACTGCTCTCAGCACCTGTTTTACACAAATGTAACAGTCTGACAACATGTTTGGATTCATTTAACTGTGTGAAACAGAAGATACAGATCTGCAAAGGCACTGCAATAGTGTCTGAATTACAGGACACAAATGCACAGGACCTGTTCCAAGAGCTGAGGATACTCAGAGATATAAGTCCAAAGGAAACAACTGCAGCACTTTAAACCCTGCATTCATTTCCCCTTAAGCATTGGACAATCATTTCCTAACTGTGAGGTTGAATTCTTCTGACAATCCCAGTGACTGTGGCATTGCGATAATGCAGCTTTTCAGTGTTGAAACATCAAGAACCATTTGTGACTGTGTGGACTCACTATTCTATCCATTGAAAAGGACTGCATCCAGGATGAATTACATGGGTCCTACAGCTGAGTTTGCTGCCAAGAAAGCAAGAAAAGTGACTTTCACGCAGTTAATTCCATTAAGCCTGGCGAGTCATTCTGAATTAATTGATATAACATGACAGGATTTCTTATAGTGGAGCAATATTCAAATGGGCCAACATAACTGTTAGATAATGTGTTATTTTCTTTGGCTTTAAGAGAAATTTTGTTGCTGGGTGTGTAATGCTGTTTAAAAGCTTTGCATAATTGTGTGGGTTCAATGTTGTTTTAAGGTCCGGCGTGTAACATTTAGGAAGATTTATTGGCAGAGATGGGATATAATATCTATGTATGCTTTCATTAGTATATTATCACCTGAAAATAAGAATAATTGCGTTTTTGTTAACTTAGAGTAAGCTGTTCTTATCTACAGAGACAGTGGATCCGCTATGGAGTCTTCTACGTTGAGCCGCTATGTTTCTACAGTAGCCAAAAACGGACAAACCAAACACTGGCGTTTTGCAGTCACCATAGTTATTCCAACAGGCTTGGAACAGGAGGGTGTGGCAAAACAAAACAATACACAGACAGTCTCATACCTGACTTTATCTCCATGTAAAGCATTTATATAAAATACAACTGAAAAGCATTTCTAAGAATTTGTACTGCACAATTTAACTTTAACAAGAATGGCTACAGTATGTGTTTAGCAGTGTAGTGTGTGTATGAATGCCAGCAATCAGGGCCTCGGACCTTCCCACCAAATTCCTGAATGGCACACTACCTTTGCAGTATACACTGGCATTGCACATAAATTGCGAGGTCAGTACGATGTCTAGTTAATTGAGAGAGTTGGCTGCAGAAACAGTATCCTAACCCTGTAGATTAATTGCAAATTTTTTGACACTTTCCATTTGGCTTTTGGAGTAAGAAGTTTGAACACCCAAGAACACAGAAAAAATACTGCCAAGAGGACAAAAGGTCTGCTTTGTATATGGCTGACAAAATGATGGGCATGTGATGAGGCAGAAAATTGATAACATCAGTGCCCCCAAAGGAACTGTTGTGCGGTCCCTTTGCCTTGCACTCTACTTCACCTTTAATGCAGCAAACTTCAGCAACCCATGAGTCATTGTGGACATAAATAACTTTTAGTGCGGAGGAGACAGTGGTTTGCCACTGGATCTGTTTGCTATGAAAGTTATGAACCATGCCATTTAAAGAGTAAGACCTGTCTTAAGCATTGTATAAGCAGTAAAGCATTTTTCTGGTCTTCAGCAATCGACAGCGACCTATCATCATTAAACCAAATTAATCTTCAGGTGACTCCACATCATTTAACACACTGAGATGTGTTTAAATGCAATTTACAACAAAAAGAGACATACAGAGAGGAAAAGACTGACACAAATGTCTTATGTGGCCTGTATGTACAGCCTGCAGTCTTTCCTTGGAAGGCTTTGCTCCTGTCTCTCACCTGACATATACCTTCACTTGTGCTGTACCTCCTGTTGGTTGTGCCCCCATGACATAAGGCCAAAACCATACACATGCCCCAGGCAAAGACAGGAAAAGATCAAGACAAATAAAATGGAAGGAGTTCACAGTCTGAGGCAGAAAGAAATCCACTTTTATTCTAAGTAATGAAGCATTTTACAACTACGATCCACACTCGTGTTCCGTTTATCTCGAAGATAAAATTTTAATATCTGCTAAATAGTGAGCAGTTTGAACAAACAGAGAGCACTGGAAGAAAGAGGTGGCGGAGATGGAGGGATCAAGGAGAGGGGAGAGACAGCAAGCTTGTAGAGGAACACGGAGACCTTAACTGGAACAGGGGATGAAAGTATTAGAAGAGAAAGATAGCTATGGACAACAAAGGAGGACAAGCGAGTTGGGGAATGAGTATGGGGAATATGTACAATAATACAGCATGTAAGCTAATGAAAGCAGCTCTCTCTCTTTTTTTTCCTCACACACTCCTTGGTCTATGAGTGCAGATCACCACTATCTCTTCCTGAGTTGCACCCCCATTTTATGCTCCAGCGGATGACAATAATTTAAGCCTCCCGATATGCAAATGTCCTTAATTGGACTGTCACAAGTTCCCAGGCATCGTCAACTTTACAAAATGACTGAGGCTGGGAGCAGATTGGATTTTGGTGGCCAATCTTGTACACTTAATTTTCAGTAATTTTGCAAGCGTCTCACCGCGAGGTCCTGCGACATGCCACTTACAAGACTATCTATACCAGCTGAAAGAGGTACAAAAAAAATAAAAAAATAAGACGACTCTGTCTTGTCATTTTCATTCCCTCCCACATCTCTCTTTCTCGCTTTATATCCAATTACTCCCATCTCGACCAGACCCTTCAATACTCATGCGACTCATCTTGTTTGTACCTTTTAAAATCTCTATGACTATGAGGTTGGAGGCAGCAATTTTTGCCCCCTGAAGGCTCCTATTGTTCCCATTCTGTCAGATAACTATATTTTGTTCTGCACTCAAAACTCTGCCGTGTTTAGAAGAACATGTTTTCTCTGCCTGGCGCAAATCTAATGGCTTTGTTTTTAAGGATTAGAAGCACACATGTGTGAGTGTCTGAAGTCAGCTACCATAGGAGAACATTGTAATTCAAGAGGATTAATACTCATAACACATGAATATTGCATGGAGCTGTAGTGGTCATGTTTCCTCTGAGGGTACCTTGTTGAACTGTAAAGGTGTACAGCCAGAAGCATTCATCTGTGTGCACGTGTGTGTGTGTGAGAGAGATCAGGGACAGAAAGCAAAACCAGCTCATGCAATATGAACCTAATGCATTTAATGTATTCTACTTTCAGGTAAATAACCTTGATGTGCAGCCTCCTGGATATTGTCTGTCATCTCGAGTGACTCAATGCTATTAATTATCCCTGATGTTTTCCTGTCATGTTTTTGTATAATCTTTGTTTATTTAAAGCATCCATTTTTTCATGTTTGCTAGAAGGCCTCCATCAATTACTCAGCGAGCCTGTGAGGTGTCAGGTCTGTGTATGTGTTTCATTATAACACAAAAAGGAAAATCCCACCTCATGCATAACTTCCAAAACACCTTGCTTCCACATGTCACCAGTTACGAGGGATTGTTAAATCACATGTCCTCCTAAGTGAAGTTTCTTGATGCTTTTTCCAATTTATCATCGTTTCTTAAATGTTTTCTTTCTTCAGCAATCTTTTTCCTCCCGGTGCACGCAGCCTCCATCTACACCCACCCACC
>NW_023340257.1:4840424-4876693 GCF_004916995.1 Morone saxatilis | reverse complement strand
CTTTTTCCTCCCGGTGCACGCAGCCTCCATCTACACCCACCCACCCACCCAGCCTTCTACTAGTTAATTGAGTCGTTGATTTACATGCGAGGGAACACGCAGATACGATATTAGCCATGATGATGAAAAGAAAAGAAGATAAAACACCACTTCGGTGATAGGAAGCCGAGTCTGATGAGGCTGAAGTGGGCTTCTGACAGCGACTCCCCATTGCAGACGGGGACGCATAAATTCCTATATTCCCATTCAATGCAAAAGAACAGTGGTGAAGGAAGAGGACGATTCCTGCAATGATTTTGCCGCCAGGTGATTAAGACTGGGAGACATTTGGTGGAATGGTGTTCTAATAACCCCTGTGCTCTGAAATACAGAGCTAGGGGGCTGAGGCCATCCAGGAATTAACTACGTGGATGTGGGTGGGGGATTAGTATTACATTTAAAGCTCAGACTCTCTGTTATGTTTCTATCAAAAGGAGATTTTCCTTTGATTTACACGTTCATTTCTGCATGCACTCCTGGGTGATGTTAAATAACGGCAGTTCATTCCTTTTTTTATTCAGCGTGACAGACAATTTCTTGCCCTTGTGTGAAGATTGTGCCCGTTCAATAAAAATCTAAAGCAAGTGAAAGAGTGAAGGATTAATAAGTTAGCACCAAGGTAAATCAAAGAGGTGAGTGGAAAGTGACTGTTGTTGAATGCTGGGAATTTTCCACATTGCTTTGCAAAAATGAACAGCCTACGTGTCCGTCTGTGCGTTCGGGTCTAAAAAGATCTGACTGAGGTTTTTCATAAAGTTGTTTACAGAGCAGCACGTCTTATATTCCTCACTACTGCGTCATCAAATCAAATCTGCTGTTTTCACACACACTGGCTAAAGCGTGTGTCCACCGAATATCTCTAAAAACTAGGTGACGGAATGACAACAGGAGGAAAAGGGGGAGGATTAAAACAGAGAGGAAGCTGTCAGATTTCAAAGAGAAAGGGACGTCCTCTTCAGAAAGCAGACAGAAAGAGGACTGAAAGTGGGATGGGTTGATTTGGAGATGGGACTGGGAGCCAGATCAGAGATTTTGAAATGATAGGGTAGACAGGATGAACCTCGAAATTTAAGTTCTATATCAAAAGCGGCGTCAAACTCTTTGAAGCGCAGCAGTGGTGTACTGGCAAGTGATTAATGTGATATTGACAAACTGCTAAAACATGGATTTCTCTCACGGAGTGCTGCTTTGAGAGCTGAACTTCAGTGGGAAGTCTTTCAAACAACATCCTTCTCTCCATCAGACTGTGACGACTCGGAGCAGACTTTTGGTTCTCTTCCTTGTATGTTTGTCTCCCAGGAGGAGTGCTCATGACAGTTTGTTGACACTTTAATTGGAGGCCTTGAGGCTTGAATACTAATCGCCAACAAATACACCGACGGCAAATAAATATATAGCATGTAAACAATGAAATGCACACCTGAAAATATGTCATCAGTTTCATCTAATGTCTCACATTGTGCTTCTCGCACCTCCTGCTCACACATGATACTTCTATATTTTATTCACAGAAATGACAGATCTAGCAAAACACTATGAACCATATATGTGTGATAGATATGTCAACACCGTGTTCTGTTGTTAGTATAATTTAGTTCTCACTTCGTGGAATAATTCTAGTGACATTAAACAGCTTTAATGGTCCCATGAAAATTACATTCTGCATTAATACACAGAATTGTGTGAGCCACAGCATGCCATTGCAACAGTGACCCTCTTAAAACAAAATGTCCCTAGTCTTCCATAAAATCAGGGGAATGGCTTTCATCTGGGAAATGGGTATTGCAAACTGGTGACTGTGCGCCCGGTCAAAGATTGTCTGTTGGTTGACAGAAACACCACTCTGTACCGTTTTTATATAAAAAGATAGTGAGGATTGTACCTTTTTGTTGTTCAGAAAGACCAACACAGCAAAAAGTCCAGCAAAAAACACAAAGCCAAGTATGTTTTGTAGCTGGATAACAGTCAAGTACTGATTAGTAGCTAACAGTACTAAAAGTTACTTTTAAAGTAACATGTAAGAATTGTTATTTCTTAAGATTTGGCGCCACCAGTTTCAGAGTTCAATTCACTTATAAACTGCTGTTGTAAATATGGACAGCTGTGAACTTTGCCAACACAGCTAAACATCGAGCAACAACGCAAGACATAGCAAGCCAGCTAATATAGCTCCCAGTCCAGCTAGTCACAGCCTCAGCTAACTGAGCTAATAGCAGCAACAGTTAGCAGTTAACATACTTTAGCAACAAGTAAAGCTTTCTGTCCATCAGCAAACTAAACCAGAAAACATTTCTCAATAAAATACGACACAATTTCACCAAAATCAGTGACATGGTGGTGTGTGATGTAGTGCCATAAAGCGACCGACCCGGACACCAAGTTAGAGTTCGTGCAAGGACAGGAGTACAGGCGTAGATCGGGAATAACAGAGACACGATTTAACCAATTACAACATAGTGTGTCATCAAAATGATTTTAAAGATGGTATTTTAAGGTTGAAAAGTTACATAATGTTGCTTCAAGAAAATCACATTAATTTATTGTCAACTTTAATCGGGATGTCCAGATATTGGACAACAGCAACTTGTTTTTCCAGGTATGAAACTTCAACATTAGCTTATGTTAGCTAACTTTTAGGTAATATTTAGCACAGCAGCCAAGGTGTATTGTATTGGTATTGGTATTGTGATTTATCAGCAGTTTGTTACTTTGAGCTGCCATTATAATTCTGAATATATGGCTGGAATAATGAAAAAGCTACAATGTAGCTGTCACTAAATGTGAGCTACAGTAAATCAGTGTAGTTTTAGATAGATACATATTTATTTAATACATATATTCAGTTATTTGAAGTTGACTTCACACTAATATTTGTCAGAAATGTATAATTTCCTACAAATTCTCATTTATTTATTGCGCAATTACAAATTAAATTAGTTTTGTCTAATTTAATGTCTAATATCAGTTCTTATATTTTTATCATATTATTTTGTAGCACTCAACAGATCAGAGCTTTCACAATATTGTTTAGTCCGCCTTAAATGAAGCAGTGACTTCCTAGAAAAGAAACGCAAGAGCTCATTTGACCCTTCCTAGACAATTCTGATAGTGTTATGACACTCTAAGAAAAGGCGAAAAAAAAGGAATTTCTGTAAGAATAAACTTTAGATCTGTTAATTACATGAGTGCTTGTAGTGTCAACAAAGCCACAATATATTTCTTTAATAGCAGAAGGAACAGAGTCAACAGAAGCAAATGCTCCCACTTCAGACATGGAGTGCACTATGCAAAAGGACAAAGCCTCACAAATCAGTTCCTGATTTCAATAGCAGTGAATGCCTCCGTTTGAAAGCAACTACATCACTCAAGCATCTTTTCTTCTCAGTGGGATGAGGAGGTAGTTGACTGGAAATTCTGCCTAATGGCATTCAAGAGAACCTAAAATGTGTTCCTTTCACTTCCTTTTGAAAGAACAAAGGAGTGAATTGCGGTGCTAACTCCACTTACCCCCCTCTGCCACTTCTGTAACTCATCAAAAGACAAAAAAGCTAAAAGCCTAAAAAAAATCTCATTACAAAGACTATTTCCCTCATCTGTGTGGTTCAGTGAGAAAGCAGATTGCATTTCAGTACTTCATTAATAAATGAGTATGTGAACAATGGCAGAGTGATGGCTCCATTGTCTTGAAGCCAAAGTCTAAGGCACTTTGAATGCCAGAAGCAAGATAGTCATTATGCTGCCTATGCTTTTCAGCTCAAAAGTCTGCAGAAACAAGTTTGCATTAGTAACAGTTTCTCTGAATTACACTATGCTTGAGTTTGCTGTGTTAGCAGTTAAGTCCTAATCTTGGACAAACTTTTCTCTGCCCACGTGTTTCGTATTACATCTTCATACACTATATCAAAAATAGATGTAATTAGATGGGAGTCTTTCAAAAAGAAAAGAGCTGTCATCTGTGGAAAAGTGGCATATCTACTGTGGAAAGTGTTGAGTCTCTGGGAGGATGAAGGGCACCACTCCAACCCCTGAATGCACTGCTGCTGGATGAAATCTGACAGGTGGAAATAATTTGAGAAAAGATGAAAAAAGAGTGTGATCACACAGGAAGGATGAAAGAAAAATGAGGTCTTGTTCCAGGTCAAAATACAAGCAAAACGACTAAAAGAGGAAGGAGGAGCTGAACTGCGGTGGGAGGAAAGCACAAGGCATCTGACAGCCTTGTTGTGGAAAGATTTTTTTAGATATACTATTTCTCCGCCAAATTATTTCAATCTGTTACTTTTTAATCAGGGTTATAAGCAACACCTTTGAAGTAGGGGCTTTTGGAGGAATTGACACTGCAGCACCTGCTGAACAAAGAAGAAAAAGATTTAAATAAACTGTTGCCTTATTAAAAGCACCCCCCTGGCCCCTTCAAATTTTCATTCAGCTCGTGAAATGAGCTTTAAAAGCCATGAAGGGGTTTCTCATCAAAAAGCTTCTCTTTAACTTCACATCTATATTTTTCAATCACGATACGCTGGGATAAAAGTGACTTGTAGTTTCCATTTACACGGTTTGACAGAAGATGAGTTCATTTTCGACTCCACATTAATGAGATCACAATGGGGCTTTTGGCATATTGTGTGACATTTTTCCTCATGGAAATCTTAAAATTGTAGGACACTGAGCTTAAATACAGTTTTGTTGATTCTGGCGGCCCCTGTGGACAAAAGTGCTATTGTTTATGGCCTTGTTTCATTGATTTTAAGGGGATTTGACTGAATCTGACACAGTGGCAGGCATAAAAATAACAATCTTCTCACTGATGGTCTTGTTTGTTTATGCAGGTCACATCAGTATTAAACTGACACTGTTTCATAAACAGTTACAAACTTCTTACTTTAAGTGAAGTAGTCAAAATGGAAAGTTTATTTCTAACTTTTTGTGTGACTTCATATATTTTGTGTGTGTTTTGTGTTTTGATGTCAAATCAATTAAATCAAATCAAATCAAATCAGATAACTTTTAATTGTTTTAAGACTGAAATTGTTTGATTTGCCCTGTCTACATGTGCATCGGAGCATTTTACCGATAGCCATTATCTCTTACAAACAGGGCATACTGTATCTCTAACCTCTCTAATCATCATGCAGTTTTCTCACTTCCACACATTTATCCCATCTCTTCGTCACAAAACATATTTCATCTTTCAAACAAACCCTTCTTATTCCTCTCTTGTTAATAAACACATTGCAGTGTTCGTGCTTCTCCACCTACACACTACTGAGCCACTGCTACCGTGCTAATGAGATACTTTTCATAATTAGCTTGAGATCTGTTTCCCAATCAGAAAGACAGCAAGAGGCTAATTAATCACAGCACATTAGCCAGCCTGTATGTTTACTCATATCTATTTACCTTGCTTTATGGCAGTGGATGACGATATGATATCACCTGCTGTTTTTGGAGTAAGGCAAAGCTGTTGGATTCTCTGAAGAAAGCCAAGGTCAGAGATAATTGATTTTTATTAGTGCCTTGAGAGGTACAGTTTCGGTAAGGCAGTAAAATTAGAATTCAGAGACACTGTTTGTTCAGACAGCAGGAACAGACTGATTCCCACTGTCAGTCTGATTTCTTATTTGCAGTGAATGATTGTAGAACAGAGACAGATATAAAAGAAGTAAGTTATTCAGAGTTTGAGAGAAGGTGAAGTGCATATGACACATCAGAGCCAACATAAAGGGTAAAACACATCATTTATGCAGTGTATGTGTGTATGCCACACAGAGGTCTTGTGAACCTGTCTAAACTGCCAGTGCTGCTGACTGAGCAGCGTATGCATACGTGGGTCACTGGTGAGACATTAGTTTGGTGTTCAAGCAAAAGCCGCAGGGCTCCAGGGACCAGTGAAAGTGAAGGATTGACACATGAATACATTATTTCTTCTGGCACGACACCCACGTCACACGACAACGTGTAGGTGTCGGTGTCTTTGTATGCAGGCAAAAGAAAACTGGGAGTGACTGACAACCAGCTAACCTTTGTCATATAACGGCACTCAGCAAAGCCTTTGCCCATTAACCCTGCTAACCCGGCACTTTGGAAGCCTCCTTAGTACAGTGGTAGTCTTCTAAAATAGCCATTTTAACTTAATAACCTAATGGACCACTGAGCTAGTCTCACTTATTATCCACCACCAGGGCCACTTGAGACAGCAGCAAAGAGAATTTTTCAGAATGTATATTACATTTCTACATCAATAAGGATCAGCTCTCGTTAACCAAAGTGACTTACACTTATACCCAAGAGAACAACTTTGAATTCACAAATCATTAAATACATTATTGTTCACAGCTTTTCACCCAATATAGTCTCAAAAACAGCATACCCTTTAATTCTGTCTTTACAGCATTAAACCTCTCTGAGTAATGTTGCCATTCCATTAATCACTTCCTAACAGATGTAAAGGAATCCATTTTACTTTGTGACAATCATTGCTAATAGAAATGTATTCCAGATGGGATAACTGCACCACACCAAGTCCCAAGGACTCTTTGAACCTCCAAAGTGACTGGTTAAAAGCTCTTACTATATGTTCCAGGCAAGTATTCCTAGGTTTTGCTTCCATTTGGACTATTCTGGAATAGTACACAGCTAATGGTCAGAAGTGGGCCTTTTATGTAGACAGGCAAAAGATAAAGCTGATAATGCTCAAGACTGTTAATAGCTGCTCCAAACCTGTTGGCATGATGGTACCTGTGTTTGGCTTTGCCGCTGCCTGTCTCTCTCATTTTGTCCTACCTGTCCAGTGTGTTGCTCTGTTTGTTAATGACAGACTGGCTGCTCGAGTGTATGATCACCAAACTTTATACATCAGAGCTTCTATGGTGGATCATATAGTTCCAGATCCAAGGGTTGATGTTCAACAATCTTTGTTGCCCACAGTAGTGCCTGTTGTCGGCAATTCTGGCAGTGATCGTCACAACCAAAGTTCCTGCACACACCAAAGGAAGCGTGGTAGAAGAGCCAGAATCCAGGTGAGGCAATTCTGTTACTAAGGAGATGTTGGAAAACGGCACAGATCACTTCTGATGAAGCTTGCCTTCTCTGTGGAATTACTTCTCAAGAACTGCTCAAGACCCATTTGTTTGGACTTGCTTTTGTTTAGTGCTAGTGTCTTATTTAATTTTATGTTTGCATTTCATGTCTGCTCTTTTGTCTCTTATTGTGAAGCACTTTATGGCATCTGCTCTTAGAAAGGTGCTATATAAATAAACTTACTTACTTATTTACAAAGAGCCAAGCTTGAAGTTAGAATGAAAGCACTCACTGTCAGATTGTTGGTTTCGGAGAGTCAGAGATTGGAGGACTCAGCCATCCCAAATTTCGTTGTCCGAAAGGGGTTGGGGGAAGGGGTTTCAGGCGCTGTTTGACCATTTGAGTATGTCGGTTGAATAATACCGATGCTTTATGGGTACGGAGGTTGGGCTGGTGGATGGGTGTCTCCTACCAGGCACCAGAGTTTGCATCCCATCACAGATTTACAATTAATTTGGTCTTTTTTTGAACCCATAGCCATGGAGTTCGGACAATCTTACCCAATATTGCCTAATCTTAACCATACACTGACTATACTTTGCCATACAGACATCGTAGGGTTTTTCTGCACCAAGGTCTAGGTTGTTTTTCACTCAGTTCCAACTACATCACTCAATGTATAGTTGTCACTGGAATGGAAAAACTCGGGATGATGACTTACTGAGTTTGTGTAGACACTTGTCAACTAATAAAAGTGTGTTGTGACAGACTAGACAGGAGAATATGCTCCAGACAAGTTCTCTTCATATACAGGTGTAACTCAATTCATGAATAAAAAATGGGTTTAGGTATAGCAGAATTTCAAATCAAAGTTTGTTTCCTTGATGTTGTTATCTGTAGCATATAGCTGTTTGTATCACCAACCTTTCTTATCATCTTTGTTTCTTAGGGCGAGGCGCCTGCACTTTGTCAGACATAGCCATGCATAAAACAATGAGTCTATCTATACCAGTGCTTTTCACTCTTCCTGACATGCAGTCTGTTTGATTTTGAAGCTTGTGAGCTGCTGTAGCACTGCACTGGTGGCTGATGTCAGTCTTAGCCAGCTTTCAGGCACAGCAGTGCCACTTTCCTGTGTTGTTCCAGACCAGTGAGTGTGGTGACTGTTGCACCCTGTTCAGCAGTCCGAGAGGATTACTGGACAGGTTTGGAGTGATGTAAGAGACTAGCAGGGAAATGCTGTGGGTTTGTGCTGTTTATTTATATTTTTCTATTCAATTAAACTTTATTATGTGGTGCTTTCAGGAAAGCACAGATTTGAAATTCTAACATATTAACATCAATTCAATAAACTCAAATGTTTGCTGGGTATATATGTGTAAACAAAATAGAATCGCGAATGTGCTTCAGCAGGTGCTGATTTTATGAGCTTACAAGCAAAGGTGTTTTCTGTGTGTGCTACTTGTGTGATTCTTGCCCTCACCAGTTCAGCAGCATGACTGCAGTCAGTCAGACATTTCATGTCTGTGTCATAGATGCATTGTAATTAAAACCTTGTTGGCCTAATTAATGAGGCTTAACCGCTACCTGTGCACTGCCCCGCCACTCCGCCCCAGCAATTTGGCAGAACGACTGGATAACTATCTTCGCCCTGACCTGTGTCTGCCTGGTTGCACAGAGAAAAGAGGGTTTGTGTGTGTTTCTGCATGTGGGGCAGTTTGCTGGCCTAGCTCAAAGGGGCACAGGAAGTGAGGGAGGTAGGGAGATACAATGTAAAAAAAAATGTGGGAAGTGGTGATGAGAGGAAACGAGAGTGGCAAGAGAGAAAAGAGAACTGATAGAAATAGCAGGGAAAAGAGAGGGAGACTGATGTAATACAGACTGGAGATGTTAATGTTCTTGTTTATTAATAATTTAGTGAGAAATCTCTTTCAGTACCATCACTTATGAAGTCCAGGAATACCCATGCGCTCTGCCCGCTGCGTGTGTGGGTGTGTGTGCATGTGTTTGTACTTTGTTGTTGTGTGGCTGTCAGTCTATTGAGAGCCAGAGGACATATGCTGGTCAGCCAGCTACCCTCCCTACTGTCTCATCATTTTCTCTCTTTCTCCCTGTAGGGTGGCCATTACAGTGAGCCCCCTCAGGCCATGCCACAGCACACACACATACACACATGCTAGTAAACAATGAAAAAATGTTTAAGTAAGCATACACACATGCACGCTTGCACACACACACACACTCCCTCTCCATCCATCCATTCAGCCCAGCTCAAGGGCCTCGGTGAGTGGGCTCCAGCCCTGCGCAGCAGCCCCATGCTAGGGCCTTGGCCACATTAGCACCCTGGCGGGAGATAGGCTGGCTGGGCTCGCCAACAGCCTCTAGCTAACGTCCTCCCACAAGAGCTGGCACCCTTTAGACAAGCTGGAATGGTCACAAAGTGGGAAGAATCTAATCCGTTTTTTTTTGCAGTGTCCTCAGCCACCATGGGGCTTATTTGGGCCACTTTCCACTCTGAATAAATATGAAATATGAGTCCTGTATGTGATGTGTGCTCACTGGGAATTATTGGATTAAATGGTTGCAGCACAGCGCAGGGTTACCACTAAGAAAAAAAAGCTGTGATGCAGCAGTTATAGTACAAGAAACCAATTTAAACCCCTTCACAGTGATATCACATGACAGCTTTATATGGTTTATATCCTTAGTGTAAGTATATCCTGCAGCAATGCTTCCCTGTATGGATTAACACCTGAGTCATCGTTGACTGCTTCCATTTGGTCTGAGTGAGCGCGCCTTCACCGCTGTTGCTATGATCATCCTTCAGTTGACAGCCATTAGGTTGAAATGTACCGTACCTGCATAGGGGATGGGGGCGTCTTTGTCGAGGGCGACCAGAGGAGGATCTAGCAGAACGATGTCAGTGTTTTCAGTGATCACCCCATGGTACGATGTCTCAATCCACGGCTTGTGTTTATTCACTGTGGAGACAGAAAGCAAAGTGTGAGATGTCAGTGAAATACTTCTAATAGGTGCAACAGAACTGTCAGCCTCAACATGCTGAGATATGCATCTTCAATTTCATTTCACCTGAAAAACTGTCCTCAGACAAACAATTTCACTTTGACACACATGCACACACAGACAAATACAGTGTGCTGCAGCAAGAATACATGCACTGTTTATTCTTGGCAAAGCTCCTCCAGCCTCAATTTCTACAAGACATTCTCATTTTGCTAATCTCCCCCGCTACCTCTTTCCTCTCTTTTGTTCTTTTCTTCCTTCAAACATTCCCTGCAGGTTTCAAAGCACAATGCCATGCTTGATCAATGACCACCACAGTGCTGCCAGCAGAAAACTGTATCCAAGGCCAAGTCAAAACAAAGTTCATGAGCTGAGGGCCTGATTATAAGGGCTATAATTGAGTAACGCCCCCCTGGGCTGTGTGCGGCACAGTGCCGAACCACTCGCCATTTGTTTACCATCTTACGGTCAAAAGAAGAAGAAGGGGGGGAAAAAAGGGTAGAGGAAAACAACTGGAATCCTCAATTCATTAGTGCTTTTTAGCTGGGCCAGAAAAAGCCACAAATGACATTTTGTCCACTTTAGGTTGAAGTTGGTGGATTGAAAGTGACACAAAGCAAGGCTGTAATTTGTCATCCCCTGAGAAACATAAAAAAAAACCAATAATAATATGTTTAATGGGGAATGAAGAGCATAAGCAATAATTACTCTCCATTCAGAAAGAAAAGAAAGGTCTTAAAAAGAAAGTGGACTCTTAAGTGCAAATCAAGCAATCATTGCAGACCAGTTTAATTATTCAGTGAACGTCAGTAAAAGCCACTTGAAAATGGTAACGCCTGCACACTTACTCCATTCCACTAAAGTTCAGTTATGACAATGTTTCAACTTGGATCTTCGTCAGGTCGTTCTGACGTTACCTGTTTTCACTGACACTGTTTTGTGATAGCCTTGCACCTACGTGATGCGTGTATAATTACTGTCCTTCAACAATAAAAGCCACTTGGCAATGCTGGAATTTTCCAAATGACCTAGACAGACTGTAACCAGACATCATACTGCATTTAATTTTATTTTCATAATTTGCATACAGTATGTGATTAATTGTTTTCAGTGCACTTCAAATCAGATGAAACAGCACTATATCACTGAAAAACAATGATTCCCAATCAGGGAAACTTCTGCTGTTTCCAGGGGGAGTGTGGAAAGATTGTGGAGTAAATTCTAATTTGATTAAGAATATACATTGACATATTTGTGTTGACCATCTACAAAAAACCATGTAAATTTGTGTTAAAACTAGTTAGCAAGCTTACAGAGAAGTCAAAATAGTAAATGTTTTAAATAGCTAGCTAAGAGAGGATTTGTAATTCTTAGCCAAAGGTAATGGATATACAGTTGACAGCTAAAATCAATGGATAAACATGTGAAACAGTAGAACAACAACAATTAAAAGTAATTGATCATCAAAGAATGATTCAGCTGAAATGAACACATTTGGGGCATGACTGGTATGAGTTCATCTGACAGTAATATGGGGTTATGTCAGACAAAAAGAGTTGGACACCACTATAAAAAAGAGTGCCAATCAATGTCCTCCTCTTGCTTTTTTGTTATTTTCCGTTGTGTAATGGTGTTTTTGAGGACTCTGGGTAACCGCTAGAAGCTAGTGAGACCTGGGAAAAACATGCTAACACTACACAGGGATGCATATTCATGACGGTCAGCCCAGAAAGCATGGCTAACAGCCCTGATACAGTCAGTGGAGGTCATTTACAGGAGCAGGGAGATGGGAACACATTAGTCTATTAGGACACAATAAATATGCATGAGTTTGCTACAACAGTGAGGGGTAAAATGATACTGAATTTCAACTGTAAATGCCAAAGCATGTCATTTTGGGAATGAATAGCTTGCTGACACTGCTGTGCAGGAATTTCAAAGGGAAACATGATTTGTATGCATCACCCCTGCTGCTCACAAAGCTACGAGAGAGACAAACCTGTATTTTGTGTAACATGCGATAGAGGTACAGAAGAATTAGCATACTGGTATTTATGTCAGATCTCGTTTAAGAATTAAACTGCCAGAAATCTACAAAATCACCACTCTTTCTGTAGGATTGTGTTATCATGAAATTTGAAAGCAGATGAAAAAAGCTAATCTCCTGCTCCAAGTTGGGACAAGTGCATAACCCCAATGAATGTGTAATACAGGGTATAACACTATTTGACCACAATGCGTGACAGCTAATGAGGAGTCTGGAGAATTGAAGGGGCTTGTCCTCAACTTCATATTCAGTCCTCTCACAGCTTAGGAGCCCTATTGACCTTTAAATCCTTGATGCCGCTTTGTGCCGCTCAATGCGCCTACTTAGCAGTGTCAGGCTGACCTAAAACTAATTCTTTTATCAGCATTGCTAAAATGTTCAATTGTGGGGGCAACACTGTGAGACAGCAGTGAAAATGGAGGCTTTCTCGGGTCATTACACATATAACAAAAGTGGCAGACAACAGAACATCAAAATTTTGTGTGACGATATCTCCATGCTGGTGACCTTTGTGATATCACCAGTACACAAGATCCTTCCATCAGTCAGTGCAGCCTTGTGGCGCCCAGCCATTGTGGGTTAATGATGTCTCAAACCCTCGCCACCTTCTCTCTGTGTGTGGGATGGAATGGTTTTTCACCAGGAGAGATGAGGGCATTAAAAGAGCGTCCACCTCCGGTAATCGCTGCAGTGTCTTGATGGGATGCCACCTACATGTCAGCCCCACCCCACAACCCACATCTGCAGCACATCCAATCACTGGTGAGAAATACAACACTGGCGCTTTTCTAATAGAATGGGGTCCACGTATTGACAGCTTGAGACATGCCCATGAGTCATTCTAAAAAATAGATGGATATGCTCCTCTCTTCTTGCAATTTAATGCAGGCCACCAGAGGTTGAACAGAAGTGGAGGGGAGGAGAAATGAACAAGCTCGACCATCAGTTCCAGAGATTCCCAGGGGAAACATTGCAGTCGCTTACGACGATCGAATTCACGGCTGCAAGCGCTAATGCCTTGACACTAAGTGATTAGCTACATACTCCTCCATGGCAACTTGAATCAAAACTAAACACCGTTAATCCTCTAATCGATATGAAGGGAACATGACACCTCCCACCACCAAATGTGTCTGCATCATTTCATTCTGCAGGTAGAGCGAGAAAGAAGCACTTCTCGCTCTTTGTCGCTCTCTTTGCTAAAAGCTTTTGTGTGGTAACGACACACACCAACGAGAAGATTTGTCCTTTTGACATTTTGATAGAACCGAGCGATGATCATCTACGGCAAGCGTTCAGGCTTCAGAAAGCCTCTAATAGGAGTTGTGCTTAAAAAAAAGATCAGCAAACACACACACACAAAACCTGTGTGCCTGAGCTGCACTTCAAATGACCCCAATTTTTAAAAGCAAACATCTTTGTTGGCGACTAAAAGCACTCAGTAAATGGCATGCAGTAACCTTTTTTTGTGAATGGAGGGAGGTCGATTTGCCAGTGTCTTATGAAATCTCGTGGCTTTTTAGCTGAACATGACTAGCTGAGATGCAAGGGCTTTTTTACATTTAAGGACAGAGCAAGAAATCAAACTCACCATTTTCAGTTTCATATGTTAACAAATACAGGAAACTGATACAAGATTGTTGTTTGCTTATTTAGACCTGAGTTGGGATTCAAATACCATGACCTTTTCGCAACTGTGTCACACATGGAAAAAGCAGTGGGGTGAGTTCTGTTAACTGGCTTCAAGGCAGACTAGACAAAATGCTTTTACTTTATGCCTCTCAGAAAGCCTTTTAACCTTATTTCAACCTTTGACTTTTTTTTTTCTTTCAATTAAAAGTAACTTGTTGTACCTTTTTCTAAATTCAGCTGCTCTATTTTCTCTGCCTTTGGTGTATTAGATATGTTGCAACTAAATTAACAAAATGTATTACTCATATGTTTCAATAATAACCACTTCCTTGTATTTTTTTCTTTTCACAAATGAGTGGAGTTAGAGGCCACTGAATCATTTTTGTTCTTCAAGTCAATTTAATTACAGGGGTTGAGGGATACAGTTATCAAACCTGTACAGGCTAATATAATCAGGTTGTGTGACAGCTGAAAAAGGTGAACGCTGAAGCTCAGCTGCCCTTTACTGCTGGCTGCCGGTCAGCGGGACTATCTCACTCCGCCATTTCACTGCCAATTAAGCCGAGTGTCGTGGATTTGACTTGAGGCTCTGAGCGTGGCAGAGGCGCTATAACGGCTGATTAATCTCTGACCAGGCAACGGTGTGCCACCGTAACTGTGCTGGCGGGTGCCACCTCTTAATAGGCGGGTTCTGCAATCTGAATAGGACCCGGGGGGACAGGGGAGGAAGAGAAACAGTTGTAATTAAAAAGATCTCTGTAGGAAATTAAACTCTGATTGATAAGGTCAACAAAAGGGGCCGTGATGAATACATCAGCATAATGAAAAGTAAACGTAGCAGAGACAGTTAGCCATTACTGCGACCAACAGGCAATTACAGCTACACAGTAAGCTGGGAGCTCATGCCAGCTAAGAGCGGCTCAGAGATGTCCATCAACGATTCACCGTGAATTATCAAGAAACATCCTCACGTAAGTCTAGGGACGTGTCTCGGCTCTCTTTTTTCTGTCCCCTCAACCACTCTATCGTGGCAGTGATCCGTGTCTTCTTTGAAGCTTGGAGATCTTTGCAAACTTTAATCTTCTTTGCACTTAGTACTTTGGCTTCATGCTTCACAGGGCAAACTGACAGGAACCATCTGCTGGGAGAGGACTTTAAGTAGATTTCTCTTCTAGATGCATTGAGTCCTCAAGTTCCTAACACTGATTTTGACTTCCGATCAGTTAGACTAAAGGGTAACACATGTAGACCTGCAAACTAACAAAACTGACATTACACACTGCATGGAATGTTTATTTTGACTGCTAATCTATAAGATATCGTATATTAGCTGAGTTGAAGATATTATTTATTTAGCTTCATGGATATTATGGATATTAAAGGTGTACTCCAGTGATTTAGAATTGCACTTGCAACAGCAGAGGCCGAGATACCCTGACTCTTCCCCTAAATGGATCCTACAATTCCCACAATGCAAGTAAATTGTGTTTATCAGACCCTCGCCAACCAAATATTTTAAACTCCACAAAACAGCTGACATTTCAAGCCCAATCCAAAATAGCTGAAATTACATCATCAACATAGTCATTTTTATTTTGTCGTATCATTTCCCCTACAAATTACATAATATGAGCAGGAAGGCAGGAAGGTAATGCACTGAATATGAAATGACACATCAGATGAAACTGAAGTGAAGAGAGGCTGAGTGACAGCAGTGGTCGGTTATTTAATTTGAAGTACACAAGAATGAATGAGAAAACGCTTGAAATTGACCAATTTCATTTAAGCAGGATCTTGAAAACAGATGAGAAGTGAATCTCGGCTTATTTTCCCATCACACCGATGTTTGCAATGTTAAACACAACAAGGGAGCCAAAGTGAAGATCAAGCTACAACAGCTGCCAAGCTCAACAAATAAATATGAGAAGGGCTTTTTGTGTTTGGGCAGAATACAACGAAGTTCATTGCTCAGTCAGAGCATACAGCAAAGGAAACTGTGTTCCTGCCAAAACACCTGGGTCACACTGAGCGCACCCCCACCTCCACAGTCCCTCTCAGACAGTGACACCCTGACCTCTGCTGTGCTCGATACAGACCTCCTTCCACTGTCTTCTCATCTCAGAACAGTGCCTGCAGGACATGCAATAAACTCTCTCTCTCTCACTCTTTCATATCATCAAAAACAAAACAAACACCTCATGTCCTCTGGCATGTAATTGAAAATCATGACTTGGCCTGAAAATAATTCACCTGTTGCTCCCTGGTTGGCCTTTTGTGGCTGTTATGTTATGGATTTAGTTTCCTGAGATTATGAGCTGTTCGTAGCCCTGGGCAGGGTGAGATAAAGCAGGATCATACGGTGCTTTTTTGAGGTTTGTTGAGAGTGGAATAACCTAACAATTCAGAGGCTACCCTGCATAGCCCTAGGTGTGTGTGTGCGTGTAAAACGTAAGCCTGTGTAGGTTTTGTGCTGCTTTTGTGGCCTACGTCAGGTTGTGCATTCTGGCCATGATCCCAGCCTGGTGGTGCCTGGTGTGTGTGAGTGTGCGTGTGTGTGTTAGCGCTCGGCAGGGCAGTGGGGGAGGTTCAGTGGTCGGCTGGAGAGCAGAGCGGTGTTGCAGCAGGACCCCACAGCCTCTGAGCCTAACAAATCCAAAGCAGCAAGTGTAGATGCTGCCCTGCGAAACCACCCAGCGAGCACTCTGACCACAGTAAACAAAACACACAAACAGACCAGCTCAAAGGTTTCTAGACAAGCAGAAAAAAATCATAACGGTGCATTTATAGTTCTGCACTACACATTGAAAGAAAACACCAGGAGGAGGCAAGTGCAGCCACACATATAAAGTCCGATTTTATTTGCACCTCAGTGAACAATGGCATTTTTGTTTTGACATTTCTCTCCTTTCTAGCCCTCAACATTGTCCCCGCAGCAAAATGATAGGGCCCACACAAAGGTCAGGCTTTTATCATGAGCTTGTTTTCCATCCACCTTGGCATGAAGTGCACAAGCCCCCCCACCCAACCCCTCTGGTGTCACAATACACGAGCAAAGAGGTGCTGGAGAATGAGAGGAGAATGGAAAAAGCGCTATACAAATTGTCCGAGTTTGCCTCTGTGCCATGGCCTGTGCCGCGGTGTTACTGTATATGTTGCTCTACTTTCAGAAGGGGACTTATTAACCTGCAGAGATAGGGAAAAGGCTGACTGCACAGTCACTCTGCTGCCTTGCTACCCTACAATGCCCCTGGGGAAGGGGAAGAAAAACAAAGAGAGAGAGAGATGTAGGAGTGTTATGCATTAAGGTACATGCAAAAAAAGAAAAAGAAAACTAAAAGCCTCCATCCAAATGACCAAGAGTGGATGTATAGGAGCTGAAAATGCACTTTTGGTGCCATTACCCCAAGCTATCATGACCCCTCTTTATCAAATGGCTTCACAGTCACAAATGTTCCCTCTGTGCGTCATTTGAGAGCCATTATCATGGTCCATTATTGTATGTGCAGTTTGAAGTATGGTATTTACAGCTTTTTTCTCACACACACACACACACACACACATATCAAGAGATACACCTACACAGCAAAGTATTGACAGAGGTCAGGAGTCACATGGAACCAAAACAGTGCATATGTACATCCATGCCTCTGTAGATAATGATGGAAAAGCTATTGAGAGTACATTACGCAGAGAAGGTATATATTTGCATCGAAATGTAGAACTATCTTGTACACTGAATCTTAACTCTTTCCAGGACCAAGTTATGTAATGACCTTGACAATTCACCAGCTAATATCACGTTACAGGATTAGACACTCTTAATGCTAATTAGGCACAAGTAGAGTACTAGCTCATATCTCAGTACAATCTGTACAGCTACGTTCCCAGTACAGAGACATTTCTATGTCCAGTAACTGTGAGGCTGATATTTCAGTCAGAACATAGTTTAATGAAGTGGAGTGTTTGTTGTTAGCTTTTTGATGAAAACAGTTCTGTCAGACTAAATCGACGTTTTTTTTATACAAATTATAATCTTAATACTGCATACTCATAATGCTTGTTAACAACACGTATAATCAGATAAAATGTGTCATCATTCTCATGTATCATGTTGCAGAGGTGTAGTCTTGGCTATTATCAGGCTGATATCGTGCTGTTTGAATTAGGGAATTAGCAGGAGCATGTATGCCAAAGCATGTCAATAAGGAAACATTTGAACTGGACTTCATGCTTTGTTTGTTTTTTTCAGCCACTATGATGTCAGAGAGGGGCATGTCATTTAACGAGGGTGGACTTGTACTGGAAGGGACGTAGCAGTAATGTACACCTCTAACACCCTTGCTCTTTTTATTCTTTAGTGTTGGGGATTTATGGTGGAGTGGAGGCATGTCAGTAGGAGTCTCTTATGTGAAGATGGCCTTAAGTGTGAGCTGTGTGTGCTGGTGAACAAGGAGTCAGCGAAAGAGACAAGTTCTCGGGTCTTTTTGATCCCCGCAGAATTCTGTTCTGGCCAGTTTATGTGACGCCTCAGGCCAGCTGTGAAACAGGGGGTTGAAAACACATTGAGCAAATAAAAGTATCTGTGGTGTAATCCTTTTAGAATGGCTGGGCTTTTGAAGCGAAGGCCACCGTCTTACGGAACATGAGGTGCACTATGCACAGTAATCTAGTTAAAGAAATGTGTGTATGGACTCTACACTTCACACCTTCAGCAGCACGACCTTGGAAACAATTTGTTCCTGTGTCTGTTCATATATAGATTTACTCAACTTTATCCATCGTTTTTCCTTTTTTCCTATTGATTTGTTTCACTTTCAATCTCCTCTCTATACCCTTTCATCACTCAAATACATCCAATCAAAAACCCCACTTTTATCTGGTCAATCGCTCTTTTCATCTGAAACGCCTATATACCATGGACACATGCTCTTTTTCTCCCGCACACACACACACACACACACACACACACTTAGTTCTCCACAGCACTTTGTCCCTGGTGCTCCTGAGAGTGTGTTCGTGATTCCTCCTGGCAGTCCATTCCATTTTGCCTCTCTCTATCTTTCTCATATCACTCTAAAAATCGAAGGCAAGTGGGCAAGGAGGTGCGATGAGAGGAAGAGAGTATCCCTACTGGGACTCTCTATGGACCTCTGCTTAACACACATGCACACACACAACTGGTTCATCTCACCTCATCCTGGAGGGAAGGAGACAGAGAGCCTGCAACCTATAACTCACCCTAATGCCACTTGTTTCTCAAAATAGAAAATTAAGAGGAGAGCAGAGAGACAAAGGAAGTGAGGAGGACTGTGAGGTTAAAGGAGGAAATAAGCTCCAATGAATGATGATTGTGGGCAGTCAATCTGTACTGGTGTTACCTTTGGCAAATGAAAGAGCGCTTCTAGGGGTCAATGTTCTGTGCATCACCTGTTGAGTGATAACAAGGACACAAACAGTCTCGATGGGTCCCTGGGAGATCACTGAATAAGACAGTTTTTTTGTGTCAGAGAGTTTGCCGCCGTCCAGTGTCACTGAGTGTGGTTGCTGAGAAAGAAATATAGTTGATGAATTCATCTAAAAAAAAAAAAAAAACACACTGAACTGACTTGTGAAGTGTGAAGGACTGTTTTTAATTTATTCATCTGCAGGTCATATAATGAAATTATTTTTTAAAGTTGAGTTTTCATCCCTGCAGAGTCAATTTTATTGATGGACTCAAGCTGCTATCCTTGCACTTTCAATAAAATACAGATGAGCACTTCTTCAGCAGTCTAATGATAGAGAGTGAAATGGGAGCATAGATGCAGGAGGCGCTTAAACAACCTCAACCTGGTTATTATTATGAAAACACTTGGTGCCTGTTGCACCAACTTAACGTGAGTTTGATTGTAATGTAAGCTTGAGTGTGAAGTCAACACCGACAGCTCGTTCTAACTAGTTAGCTTCAAAATAAACTAGCTATTTTGTTCACTGACATACCTACAGTAATATGGGAGACATATACAATGCCAATCTCACAATCGACTACTGACACAAAAAGATCAAATTCCAATAGACATTTGATTAATTAAAATATACACCTGTGTTTTATCCAGCCCAGTCTGCTCTGTCAGTGCACGTTTACTTTTTCCATCCTACTGCACGGAATCTTTAAACCCAAACCTTGAGTTTCAACTGTCCGGCACATTTTGTTTTTTATATGCTTGAACCTGAAGAGCTGCAGTGCATGACCATGAAGCCCTGACTGTGAACTGTGAGAACAGAAAGGCCTGGAAGGCAGTGATGTACATGAAAGGGAAAGCACTTTAACCTCCACCATATCTGAGGAATGTGTGTCCGATCACACACACCATAAAATTCACATTGTCTCCCTCACACACAAGCGCATATAAACACTGAAGCAGTAGCCAATCAGGCTTGGCAGGTGGTTATGCTTCGGACATGCCTGACATACTATATATAGACAGCTACTTTCCTATGTGAGGAGGATTGAGGCAGCAGAAGACTCATCACTTCCCACAAGACTGATCAAGGAGATACATATGAAGGCACAGGAATACTTGTGAGTGTGTGAGAGGATGTCTTCATTCTGCTTGTGTGTATGAGCAGTAAAAGGACTGTAATACAAAAGGCATCATGCAAGGTACAGCAGTACTTCAAAATTTCAAAAAGTTGATTTTAGTTCTGTTAATTTAAAAAGCACTAAACTAAACACAATAGCAGACATTTACAGCTTACACACACCCACAGTGCCCACTTATATGCCGCAGAGCAAACTCTGACAAACAATTATTCTGCCATTCCTCCCACTGACCAGCACTCTTCATCGTCTGATCCCTGGGTCGAACCTACAGCATGTGGTACTTGCACAAGTGCTAAAGCAATCACTCATTTAGGGGGAAAAAAACATTACAATATCCTCTCAACCTCTTTTTAACACAGCCAAAGTTCAAGTGGCTATTTTTTATTTCAATTATAGTGAAGAGAATGAGAGCTAGGGCGAGAAAAAAAAAACACATTGTTTATTGCTCGTAATATGCTGAAAAGTTGCACTTTGTTGTTTTGTGCAGGAAATCATTTCAGGTGGAAAACACATGGGGGTTCAATAGATTAAAGCCCGACGTGTTTGTATTGTATTGTACTGTAGGCGTTCTGAAAAGACACCTCTTGTAATACAATGTAAAACAAGCTTCCACCATTTCCCAGCACTAAGGCAAAAGCATGTTAGCCCTGGGTTTGTCTTATTTAGCCCTGAGATCTGTGTTTCTACCAATGGAGCTGGTAAATAAAAAGCCAAATTGCTGGTAGCCAGAAATGGAACAGCAATGGATGGTGAGTAATGGGAGAGTCCGCAGTATGTATGAGGGAAGCAATTTGGGCTGTTATTGTTGCTCTGCACTGGGTTGGTAGCCTTGACTTGAAACAAAGAGCCTCATCAGCAGCCAGTGGAGCAACAATCCTCCTCATAGTCGACACACACACACACACACACACACACACACACACACAAACAGAAACCACACAGCCACAAAAACACACAGACACAGATATGGATACCACCTACCAGTTGCCACTTTCAGCCATTAAGATGAAAGAAATGATGGTTTGAAAAGTGTAATGCAGCAGTGAACTGAAGACAACCTTGGTGGGTTCATTCATTGGCTGTCTCACGCCATCTCTCCAGGGAATGGTGGTTCTCCGGGAGCTATGAGGCCAGACGTGCAAACACACCCACACATAAATACATGCACACTAAGAAATGTATTCATTCAGATCATGCAAAAGCATGCCACATATGCACATGCGCTCTGTCGCACGCATGCACATAAATTCAATCAAATGCTAGAAATTTATCATTTGGAAAATATAACACACTTCAGTCAGTCAGTCAGACCTTTGGTAGGTCGTGAGGTTAGCACACTTCAAAGTCCTCTACAGACAACTGACAAATACACAGTAAAATAACGAGGAACTCAAAAACACCAAAAATGAAAATATAGAGATAAAAGAAAATGTGAATAAAAGAATAATGAAATGCAATAAAAACTCAAACTAATTACTGAAAACAAACAACAAGGTTTGATAAGGCAAAAAACAATAAGCTCACACTGTAGCCAGATTACATAAACCACTGGTTCCAGACCTGGGGCTTGGGAGTCAGGACCCCCACAAGCAGTAACAACCAAATTATATTTCAGACTTTCCCTCCTCATATTACCTTTTTTGTCTCACATCTAAGGTCACACCAGCCAAAAAGGTTAAGAAACACTGATCTAATCTTGTTTTTTTGGACATAAAACTGAAAGTGAGTGAACCGTTCCTCATTGCAATTTCTCATTGCACAGGGAAGACAGTTTCTAAACTGTAATCTATAATGGACAGTTGGACTAACCTTAGAGTTTCTGATGCTATTGTTTATGCCCTGTGGGACTTTTTTGTCACTGTGTTTCTAAATCTCAGCAGTTAATCCAATGATATAATATGTTATGGTATTGAAATATATAATATGTAACGTTTGTGCATTAAATTGTGTTGTGTTTTTTACTTACATTATCCCATATGTTTCCAACAATGTTCAGACCCAGATAAATCTGTAACTCAATTTAGGTAACAGTGTGTTTCACCAGTGGCCTGTCAATGGCATCATATCCCCTTTGCTCATTGTGGTTTTCTGCCAGAAGCTGTCATAAATTTACTTTTTATACACAATTTTACCTTGGAATTTAATTCTATACTTTAACCAGATGAAGGATTTTAGTCATTGGATGTCTGGATCTCAATTTATCAGAGAAATAAGCTGAGCTAAAGTTAGCAGCAGCTCAGCTGGCAGGCCCTCCAGGACATCCTTTGTCTGCCAAACAGCATTGGAGAAACACTGACTTTTAAAATGAAACTACTTTATTCAGTGTTTTTACCGGTTTTAATTACCGGGTCCATTTGTTTTGGAGAGGAGGAGACCTCTGTGGATAATTGGGTTCCCAGTACAAACCTCCGGGACCTCCACCAAACAGCATGGATCCCATGACGTCACTAAAACTTTTGTTATTGTTTTAATTTGAGACCCCCTAGTGGCAGAAACTAAATATTAACTACATTTAATTGATATTATTACCAATAAAAATGATGGCCAAAAATACAAAAATAAGACTTGAGGTGTAATAAACCATCATAAAGATAACCAGGATCATCAATGTACTGTAGCTAGTTTCAGCATACAGTTTAATATTCTGAATACCTAATCCTACATTTTGAATGTTTCACAGACTCACACACAGACAAACACTGCACTCTCATCATGATCTGACAGTTTTCAGTCAGAGAGGGGCTGTGCTGTGGAGGAATCAGTGAGTAAGAGCACAGAGGCTTAGCTGCTACCAATATTGCACTCTCTGAATAGTCCCACATATGGCATGTGGCTCTTTATCCCACATGACCACATGTTGGCTGGCTCAGAGGCCATTCATTTATGACCCACTAATACAGACGGCTGGGTGGGTGGGGCAGGCAGACAGACACACACAAACAGAAATGAGTGGGCCTGTCAGCCTTTGAGAGGATAACAGAATCCATCATTTTGGTTATGGAGAAACTACATATCTATTTTTTCAAGGAGACAACTTGAGATAGTGCAGACAGAACACTTCTGATATTAACACTCAGTTTTTAACAGCCTGCTCACGATTGACCTTACAACACATATTTAGTGCCCTAGCAATGTATGATGTCCTTCCCATGAATGGTACTTAAATAAATAATAAATGTGTCACATATTTGTTTGCAATGGTTTATTACCTTCATAATTTAGTAAATTGCTGGTGTAAATCACTTCATTGAACGCAGTTTGCTTTTTATTATGTGACTCCCAATAACAATTCATTTTCGCCAAACCCCTCCCCTGGACAGCAACTCTCCAATCAAAGCTTAGCAAACACAAATAGGCACGGCAGGCCAGTCCAGCTTTGGATTTTGCTGGAGTGGTGTGCATAGGGCTATAAGACCGATACACTCGATATTCAAGTTGTGTGTTTTAAACAATCTTTAACCAAGGGAACAGTCCGTTGATGATTCTTTAAAGGTGGGGTCAGTCACTCTGAGTAAAGATAGTTGATTGTTGGGTATCATTCCCAGGTCTTCAAATATCAATTTACCTGGGAGCTCAAATGCCCCCTATTGTGTTCTGTGGCTCGCTACAAGCTTTGTTTGTTTCCCTTATAGCATAACACAAAGCGGTATATGATAACCTGGGAATGAGACTCAACAGTGAACTATGTTTCTCCAGAATGATTGATGCCACCTTAAAATGTTTGTTCTTAATTTCTATAAATATTTGAATATGTGTATAATAATAATATAATAATAACATTTCTTTGACATAAGAGTCTTTTCTTTCTTAAGACGTAACCCTCATTCTGTGAATAAATAGCCCCATTCACATTGTTTGACACAGTGTTGTTTTTTGCTTTTTCCACTTCTTCTATCTTTTCTTTGTGTCTTTCTTTTCTTTCTGTCTAAAATTCTAATTCATTCTTTCTTTGCTATTCACAACTCCAACATTATACAAAAGTAATTGCCTGCAATAAAGTTAGGATTTTGCAATCCCATTACAGCCCTCCTAGCTTCAGTCCAAATTGCGGTGACTTGAATGGCTTCACTTTGGGTTACACCCATCTCAACCTGGTTCAAATTATTTTGCCGAGGCGATGACAGGTCAACAAAGGCAATTACATGCTGACGGCTGTGGGGAGCTATTTCCAACACAGAAACAAGGAGTAATTTAATTTAAATAGCTATGATTATTGAAATGTTCTTTACTGCCAGTTTGAACAGCTTAAATGTTTTATAATTTGACAATCGCTATTCATTTGCTGCCAGTGAAATCCTGAAACTATTTAGTGCTGCACTGGAGGGGACAAAACACAGAAGAAAAGACAAATCATAAATTAGTTTAGGTAAGAAGTCCTTAAAGGGAACACACAATAAATATTATATGAGTCTACAGATACTCCCATACACACACATAAAGAGGAAAAACAGAGAAAATCTAACTCAAACTAAACATGAAGATTGATCACACTAATGCATCTTTCTTGTAGCGAAGCAGAGACAGCTGAGCATGTTCTTCATCATTCACAATCAATGGAAAATGTCAGAGCAGAGAGTCTGAACCTGTGATTGTAGAATAGCACTACGCTAGACTCAGTTGACGGAGTGCTGAGAACATATGTATTACTTACAATAGCTACTGTTTAGTAATCAACTGTAGAATGCCTGTGTTGTCAAGTGTGTGATAAATTGAACTGAATACCACGAGGGAAAAGAAACCTATTGTGTTATAATCAGCCCAAATGATATTTGGTTATGAAAAATGGCTTTATTCTAGAGCCAGAGTCTGCATAATGGTATTTGAGTTGCCTTGCGTGGCACAAGGCTTTGATTTGGTGAGGCTACCACCTGACACTGGCCATTTGCTAGTGTCATGGCTACTGAGGAAGATGAACGTTTTGCAGAAACAATTAAGCTTCTTCAAAGAGCAAAATTTTAGATGTAGAACGCATTTTTCGACATGTTGGGGACACTGCATGCATAATTGCATGACAGCTCTATTGTCCTGATGTGACCTAACCATGAACTTCAAGACAAACCTTTGAGCGACCCCCTTAACAATATTTACAGTCGCCCCTATAACGACAGAGAGCAGGATAACCCACACTGATGACCTTCACGGAAATAAAAGAAAGTCCTTGCACCTTGCAGTAGTATCCATCACATTCTGCAATAAAATGACATAACCCATTCTACTGGCAGCTCTGTAACCATTTTTACTGCAAGTGCCATAACACAGTTCCCATACTGTATCCCAAGTCTGGCCCAGCTTGACACATCTGTTCCTGTCCACAGAGTGCAGAGCAGCGACCATCAGTATTCTAGATGAGGTCTGGTCCCTATGAATATTTGAGTTGCTCGCAGACTCGCCACAGAGCACGGCGTAAAGATGCTGGCTGCAGTTCAAAGGCCTCTTAGCATCAAAAGGAATACAGGGCTGAAGCAATTTCAGAGGAGAAGGGGGAGACAAGGAGGTGCAACGGCAGGTTGCAGAGGGGGTAAGGTGCAGGAAAAGCCCAGTTAAGATTAGTAGCAGTGCATTTAAATAAAATGGAAATGATAATAGCCTTTCACTGTGTTTATTTTTCTCAGATCCGAGGCTATATGAATTAAACCAAAGCTCTTGCAGGTGTAAATAACAAAGGGGAATACATTTCATTGGCAGTTGATAAAGATTTAGCAAAAGTCAGCACAGTCATTTCAGAGCTGGTTGGTATTCATCAATCATCTTCGAGCTGGAGCGCTGATCTGTAGTCAGTTCAGGTCATTCAGGTTAATGTGAATACAATGATCAAAGTCAGTCAGTTGGCGTTTCCAGCTCGGCACTCCTCATCTGTAAAACTGGATAAATATCAGCTAATGTGCTCATAGTTAGGGGCTAGCTGCATAGGCTCATCAGAATTGTGTAGCGGTGCATCTACTCATATCAAATGCACACACACACACACACACACACAGACACACACAGAGTTGATTAGAGAAAGGTCAATCTTCCTTCTGTCTCCTCTGCTGTTCATACTGCCACATTCAGGCTGTGTATAAGCCTCTCTCTCTCACACACACAGACGCACTTTGGCAAAGATTGTGGGGCTCTGAGAGGAATACATTTACTCACAAATCCAAATATCGAATAAAACAATTCACAAGTGCTGAAGCAAGAAGGTGTAGGAGATTGTAAGGTGGCACTGATGGATCAGCTGATGTACATATGTGGGGTTTCTGTAGTTGTGTGTGTGTGTGTGTAGAGGGGCTTCAGGTGTGAAAAAGATAAAAACTCAAAGCTTCATTGACTCTCTCTCTACTTTGTATTGCTCGCTCACAGTTTTGTGGGCAGCAGTGATAACTTTTTTGTGTGTTACTGCTCATTCTATCCAGCTATTCTCTGTTACAAGATTAAAAAAAAGAAACTCTGTTCTTCATTCTTGTTACTGAAAAAATAAATATATTACAGCTATGCATGATCAGACTGCAGTGAGGGAGAAAGAAGGGATGAGTGAAGGGAAAAGAAAGGAGAGAGAGAGAGAGAGAGAGAGAGGGAGAGAGAGAGAGAGAGAGAAGAGAGACAGAAACACACTCATCCATTTTTCATTGCTCCTCGCTGCAGCTGAACCTGCTGGACTGGAAAGAGAGAGAGAGGGAAAGAGGTGAATAGGAGAAAAGGAGAGAGGGTTTTTTTCTCGGTACAAGCTAATCTTCACTCTTTTTTTTTTTTCGGTGTCCTCGCATGTTTACTAAACTTCACCGAGAAAGGCCAGATGGAGGTTTTTTTCAATTGATGCCTGCTGCAGCCTCTTCTTCAAGGTTCTTCTGCTTGTTGTAAATTGATCAAGCCAACTGTCCACAGACTTCAGACCTCTGCGTTTGACTACTTGTAATTCTATGAAGCAATCACTGATCGCTCAAAAGACAGCTCGGTTGTTCAACTGACTCAATGCCAAGAACTGTGCAACATGTGGGCGCCACATACGAGGTACATGCTGTCCACAGTGTCAGCATATATGCATTTTACATATACATGATTCAGAGTATTAAGTGTACAATGTCAAGCTGCTGTCAATCATGCTCTGACAACAACCCTGAGTGCAGATTTTGGAGGTCATGTTAGCGGGAAATGCAGCAATGAAAGCAGAAAAGGCAAACTATAATCCAATCAACTCCCCATAACTGCTGTTCATTAATTGTTCAAACTAATCTGATTACAACGGTGGAGGCCACAAGACCTGCAAAATGATACCGTCCGATATAAATCTCTGTATTAGTTATACACCTGTACTCATTTTTTATCATTTACAAAATCTTGCTATCTTCTTTTCGGTGCTGGTGTGTGTGCATGTGTGTCACTGGAAATCTGGATAACCTTTCAGATGATAATCTTTTCCCCCCAATGACTCACACATTTCCCCAGCAAGATTATGCTAATGCAACATTTGAGACACTAGCAGTCAATGAGAAAGAGACAGCGGGTCCTATTTTTGAGAATCAGTGGTGCATGACGCAAAATGCAGTTGATATAAACAATGTGCAAAACAATGTGCAAAGCGAACAGTGGGTGGTAACTATGTATAGTCATTTTTGTAGCCGAGGCACATAGCACAGTAACACAGAAGACGTGTAGTGAGTGAAGCATTAAGAGATATATATTAACATTGAGAGTGTTGGCACAAGTCATAGTAGATCCAATTAGAACTTCTCAACCTCTTTAAAAGTAAAGCATTGCTTAAAAATAGAGATTCCAGACCATGCAGTTGTTGTGGCTCTGGCAACTTTGTATGAGCATACAGGCAGTGCTGGTGGGAATTTATGGAAAGGTGTTCAATAATGTAAAGCTGGGAGAGAAATTAAGAATGTCCTCTTTCACCACCCGTTAAATCGCAGGCCAGTATTCGCTATCTTTTTACCCCTTGCTTGGTCTCAGCACCTGAGAATGGTTCCTGGCTCTTGTTAGCTAGAAAATATTCAAGTTTCTTTCTCCAGCTAGACATTTACTTTGCATTTTTACATTTTTGCCTTAGGACCATACCATACAGTCTGGCTAATTAAAATTAAGCTATAGGTAGTTGAAAACAGCATAGAGCTACAGAGTTTGGTGTTGATTCTCAGTGTGATTTCCAGCACTAACAACTCTTACACTCTGAGGAGTCCATGTTCATGCCAAAAATATCCCTTTATAAAGCATTAAAATAAAAAATACCAAAACCACTACCTAATTTAAATGCAACACCTATTCCATTATGACACCCCTCCCACCCGTGCACTATGCCAGGTGTGCAGGGCACAGAAATACCAAATTAACAGGCAGGTGCGTTTCAAGGTCACTAAAATGCCAACATGACTTAGATCTGCAGTCCTTGTGTAGCTACGACACTGCAGTCCAGACCTGTAAAATGAGTAAAAGAGACCACAGTATGTGTAATGCATATGAACATCTGAAGTTTATCTGCCGTGTGCAGTGTTTCACAGAGCAGCAGTGTCTGTACAGTTTGCCCATGCATAACCATGTAAGCCGTCCTATCTGTGTGCATATGCACGCCCGAAATGTGGATGAGAGAGTAGTTTAATTATAGTCTGATTATGCATCAACATCTTCCCCTCATCCCTCCCTTCCTCCCTCCCCTCTCCTTTCCTTTTTCTCCTTCCACCACTTTCCATATTACAAGGCCTCTTGTTCCTTATTAATGAGATGCATTAAAATGGATAGATTACCCCCCCCCCCGCATATATTTCTTCCCCTGCATTTTAAGGCATTGAGTTAATTCGCTGCCTGTTACAAACCGTGTATCCATATTGTCTTCCACTTCTTATTCTGCAGGCATAAACCCAGCAATATCCACACTGCACTACCCCAAGGAGCCTGAATACCAGTTGATCACTAGTTAAAGGAAACAGTTTGTGTGGAGGCTGGCTGAATAGTTTAAAGTGGTTTTAAGTTCAGTGGTTTAAGGTTTAAGTAGTGTAATTATTCCTGAAGTTATCACAGCGACAAAATGAGACAAATTTACCCACAGATCATGCGAAACTTTAAAGGTACTTCAGGCAAACTTTTTGTAAAATCAGAACGATGATGCAGAACAATTACCTTTTTGGTGTAATTGAACCATTCTACCCTGACTAGGCTGTAATGACCTTCACAGTTTCAAGCCATGGAGAGTAGTTCATCAGTATGTTTTCTATCCTGTGTGACTCAGTGTTGATTTACCCTTTAATTAGATATCTTCACCCCTTCGCTGCAATTTTAATCTCCAATAATCCTTGAACACACAAATTAGTTTCAGTGGCATCACATGATGGCAAACTTTCCTTAGTTTGCATAGGTAACTGCTATTTTGTTGACATGCTTCTCACTGCACTATTTTGTGAGTATATATTTTAGCTTTGTTTGGTGCAGTTGCTGACACCAGCAAGCATGCCACCTCGTCAAATAAGCCTGTATTTACCTTACAGAGATGAAGGAAGACAGGTAGGGATGATCGGCTTCCTGGCTGATTAGCTGCAGTGCGATCTTACTTTCAAATGAGCTAAAGCTTAATTAATATGTAGGAGACTTAACAAAATTTGTACTAAACTCTAAGGCGGAAAAGTTAGTCAGGCGATGGAACCTCAAGGTTTTCTGAAAGTCACACATAAACACTGGCTTGCCAGTTTTTGAAGATGGCATGGGAGATATCTTATGCTGTACAAAAGACAGACTGCGCCCGATGTTGTGATGGCTAGAAAAAGTTCCATCTTATCTCCAGGTAGTTTTCTATGAAGAAAACAAACAGCTCATCTATTTTTTTTCACGATTAGTCATTTCTCTTGCTCCCCCCTCTCTCCCCTCCTTGCTCCTCCTCAGCTTTAATATCTCTCTCTTTCTCAGTAGCCGTTCCACACTGTCAGCCAATTCCTGCCTATCTGTGGCCCAAAAGTGGCTGTGCTTGGCTGATTCCACTGATAAGAGACTGAATGCCTGCTGTCCACAAAGGAGGAGGAGAGGGAAAGGGGGAGAGAACAGGGGGGTGGCAAACAGAGAAACATGGGGACATTGAGAAATGATAAGAATAACAATTACTATTTTGGTATTATTTGCAAAAAGCCAACTGGGTTGGTGTTTTGAAACCTAACTAGCAAGACACGTACACACTTCTAGACTCACCTCATCTGTATATACATTAAATTAAGTTCCAGTGATGTTTAAAAGAGCCCTGTGAGATACTTGACTTGGCAAAAAGTAGAACAGCTCCATAAAAAGTAATTTTTCCTCCAAAGTCAGGGGCTGCTGATACTGTATCAGTGGAGGAAGATGAATCATTTGCATTTACATCAAATGGTGATGAGGGGAGTGGTTGAGGTAGTGTGAGAGAGAATGAGGGGAGGTTAAGGTCAAGTTGTAATTCATAGAGAAGACACTGATCTCCTCAAGGGGAAAGAATGGGAGCTACCTTGGAAAGAGTAGAGAGTAGAGAAGAGAGGTGAGGATGGGGAAGATGAACATAGTAGAACCATATTTAACAGCTGGCACCGGTGATGCGCTTGAGCAGATGTGGAAACGGAGGGAGGACCGAAGCACACATACAGCTACAAGTATGTCTGTGTCTGTGTCACAGCAAAGTAAGGGGCAAATTAAGGGTCACAAGCAAAATAAAAGCATGAGCAAAAAGCCAGAAGTGCAGGTTGAGATGTAAGGTACATACACTTGCACACACCACTCTGATAAGTGTACACCAATGTGGATCAACCTGAAAATACCACTTATTATTATATTACTTATATTATTATTATTATATATTATGCCAACAATGATTTACACCTAAAAAATAATTTCTTCAACCTTAGTGCCAGATATGAACATATTTAAAAATTCCCCAAAACCCAATTTTTACAACAAATGTCAACATTCTGCACATGGCAACAGTATGGTTAAAATTAAAGAAAGATAGGGAAAGATAGTGGATATGAAAAGTAAAGTATGTTTAGGATACTAGATCACAATGTTACTTGATACTGACACAGTTTTGAATTTGAAAATGCTGTTGTATATTTCTGTGATTTCCTTTGCAATGTGGTAATACAATTTCCATCAGGCAACCAACTGATATATTGAATTATATTTGTTTTTCCCGTCCACAGTACATTATAAGACCAGCATTTTTTAGATTTATTCACTTTAGAGTGCATTTACTAAAACCTCCATTTTCGAGAGTGGAAAAGGCCAGCTAACTGTGGTAGACTAAAACGAAGAGAGAATAAAAACATGGTTTTCAAATGTATCCACATGATTGTGAACATCAAAATCTTGAAAGAGATTAAACTTGCATTTTGAACTGCAACCCTGAGTTTCACTCCTCTGTGTCGGTTGCCAATGCAGGGTTTACTACAAGGTTTGTACACAACCTCTGGTGGAGCAAAGATCATAGACACAACTTTCTCACACACACATATGCACACACACACACACACACACACACACACACACACATAGAAACAGACCAGTGTGCATGCTGTGAGCAATCTGTGCCCTTTGCTGTAAGTCTCCTGCTGTGCTACACAGAGACCAATGCTCTTTTCCCTCCCCATGTCACCCAGTGCTCACACATAGTGATCTCTTTAATGACTGCCAAGAGATCAGATCTTTATTTCTCACACAGACTGCAGAATAAATAGCATCGATTGTCTTTACTGACTGTTTAAGGATCAAATCCTCGGCCTGCAGTGACAGATTTCTGCAAATTGGAAACTTAAATCTCCTTTCAAACGTTACCCTACTGAGAAAAAACAATTTGCAACAGTTAATGTTGGTATAAAGTAGTGATTATGTTGCCCTAGTTAGCTGAACAGAATCTTCATCAATGAACTATCCTTTTCAGGTTGAAAATGCAATTTTTTCAGGCAAGAGAAGTCCCACTAATGCACAGAGCCACAGCCCAATTCTTCAGATGAAAAAGAGAGTGAAAAATAAAGGAAAGGAAAAGGAAAAATCTTTAGACTTTAAATTTTGTCAATTGCCCAGATGCACAATCTTTGACCCTAAAATACATGGCCATTGTTGTACATAAATTATGTTTGCTATGAATCTTTTTGTGTCTGTGAATGTGGGGCTGAAGTGTGATTAAGACCAGTCTCACTGATGGCAGCTATTGTTTCTATTTCCTTATTGTTAAGGAAACTTTACATGGAGTGCAGTGCATAGGCCCTCTCTGATCACCATGGAGACACAAAGAAGAAGAGGGAGGAAAACTGATTGATCTGGCTTTATTAAAGAAAGAAATAGCCCTCTTCATCATCATTCTAATCCTACATATCCTCCTCCTCATAATGATCAAGAGCATAATTTTACAGGAAACAGGTTCCAAACGTATACCTGCATTCCAAATCACACTATACATCATTTCTAATGAATATTACATACACTACAATGAGTGAATGAATGAACTCTTTGAAGCCCACGGATAATGAATCAAACCCCAGTCTACATGGAGGAAAAATGTATCATCTCCTCCACAAATAAAAACCGACAAGCCAACTGAGCCATCATTATATAACCGGAGGAAGAGCTGTTTCCCTATTCTTAGCAGGAAGTCAAACATTTTTTACGTTTTCAGTGGGTGTGGACCCTGATTGAGATGTTCATGGATAGGATCTCAAGGAGCAGCTGGAATCGCATCTCTGCTCTTTGCTTGGTACCTTCCTCTGGAGGTTTTCTAGGCAGGTCCAACTATTAAGAGACTCCAGGCCTAGACCCAGAACACACAAAAAATTTAAATATCTTATCTGGGTTGAGAATGTCTTAGGCTCCCCCAAGAGGAGCGGAAGGACCTTGATGGGAGAAGGAATGTCTGGACTACCTTGCTTAGCCTGATGCCACCATGACACGGCCCCAGATGAGTGGAAACAAATGGATGGATGTGTCCTCCAGTGCTAGAGATGAAGACAGAGGCTAAGTTGCCTTCATTCTTCTCATTTTCATTAAGCTGCAGCCTATCAGCCAATTAGGTTGTAACTAATCAATTAAAATCCAATCATTGTCAAGCGCCATAACGAATCAGCTTTATGATGGAAGGTCTAAACATCAGTGCAATGTCTCTCTGTCTGTTTCTGTAGAGATAAAATAAGGAGAGAGAGAGGAAGAAGTAGAAAACAGAGAAGTCACTCCTAAGGACTGGTAAAATGTAGCCAGGCTAATGACAGACCATAAGAATCAAGGCTAAAAACAACCTTGATGAATATGGTGATGAAGATACACACACAAGCTTTATCAAATTCTCTCTGACATGCTCTATATACAATTTTCCAAATTACTCCCTTTTCACCTTGTTTCCAAGATGTAATGCCGCCTAAATATTTCAGTAGTCTAGTAAATTTAGGGTGGGGGGTAGGTTTTAGCAACAATGTTAAAGATTAGAGGTTTTAGCAAGAAACTGATTCCAAACATGCCCGCTCATATAGCAAGACACTTTGAGGAAAAGTATCAGCTAAATGTCTGAAATGTAAAGAATAAAGAAAATAAAAAGAAATTAAACACACAAAAGGAAGTAAAGATGAAAAGAGTTCAAAAGGAAACAACTTTGCCCATGTTCTCTGCTCATTGTGCGGAGGCCGGCTCGGAGCCTGGCTGCTTTGATTGTTCTTAATGAGATTAACGTTTCGAGGAACTCTAACGAGGATGCGCCGTTAATGAAGGCAGATCAGATAAGAGCAATGCGGAGAAGATTAAAAAGGAGAGAATTAAGAGGGGAAAGGAGTGGAAAAAAAGGATGACTGCAAAAAAGAAATGTTGGATTTTGCAACTGTATTTTAGTTCCATCTATTAACCAAAATGTGTGTATTTGGAAGTGATAATAATGCAAAAGGTAGTGTTACACTTCAGGATGCTCCATTGTGGCTTTCACAGCACTTAATTATGTTTTTGTGAGGCACCACCTGCATTGGTGGAGCCTCACAAAAACATGTTGTGACGTGTTAATGGCAAAAGTAGTGTGTGAGTGTGCACCTGCAAACCTATCTAACAGTGGACCAGAACGTCGTAACACAGTTACAAGCAGGGGACTAAGAATCTAACAGGGGACATTTTTTAGGTCCACTTTAAATCATGCTTTGGAATGACAGAAGTCCTGTTGGTTAGTACATAATGAGACAACTTCCTTCTTAGATAGCATAGAATGACATTCACACTCCAGCATGGATGAATAAGAGAAACAAGCTAAATCAATCATATTTTTTGTGAAAAAATGTCAAGTAAATAGTCTTTTTCAACATAATATTTTAATGTTATTTGTAACAAAACATTGAGGTTTAACTTAAGTAGATTTCCTAACTAGTTTCAAGCATCAGACTGTATTAAAATGAAGTGCTATCCAAAAGGCAGGGGAGTAATAACTACTAAAAAAAAAAATGATTATGATTACAATCTGTGTCACATGAAGTTGTACATTTATTGGTGAATAGAGAAGGCATATTAGAGGGCTGTCAAATGGTTTAGCGTCATAGCAATGGAACTGAGAGTTTGCATAGAGTGAAAGGCACACAGGCTGCATTAAGGTCACACTGATACTCAATATGGGCCACTTTATAGGTCTTTATTTCCTCCATTTTATAAGAAGTATGGTCTAAACCTAAGCATGTACAGTTTACCTGCTATGTTAGTGCTTTAAATGGGCATTGAAATGGTGATGAGCTATTGGCAGCTCATTTCAGAACCATCACAAAAGTTATACAGATCTAGGAATACGGCTTTTTCTGTTAACTTTTGTTTGTAACTTTGCAATCTAAAACACACACAAAAAAAACAAAGTTGGTCCACACTTGGACTGTACAGAATGACACCGGCCTTATATCAAGTATGATACAAGTTTAATAAATATTGCAACTGTCACCACAAACTACCAAGACTACCTCAGCAACACTTGATGCTATGCATAGTTACTTTAAGGGTTTGGATTAAGAAAAGGCTTGCTTTGACAACAATTGCTGAATCTACATATATATAATTTCATTATCACTGCAGGCGGGGCTGAGCTCCTGGTCAGAGGTGAGACAGAGAGCGGTGGGGAGCTGTACACACAAAGAAAATAAGAGTAATTCATTCATAAAGTATTCATTTAATCCGCACAACAGATATACAGATCTAGATGATTTGAGGGATCAAAAAGACAAAACATTTTACTCTAGGCCAAGCTGTTTTTGAGGTACTGGGTGGAATTTGCAATCCACCTGCCAATTTTGGTGATTCTTTTAGCGCAGAATGGAAGATTATTTCTGAAATATGTATTATTAATGACAGAAACAGTCTGCAGTGATCGGAAATGAAAGTGTGGGGTTTGGATTAAAGAGCAGTGGACCTTGAAGATGATCCACGCAGCCAGTTGACCGGATGGGACAAGCCCATCAACAGCGGGTGGTGTCGCTCCAGGAGGAGAGGGAATAGAGCCTGATAGGAGCTATGCTGGCCCATCTTGGATTTAAGGCTATTCCTGGCTAATGTCCGGTTTGGGACAAAATGGGACTTCAAACAACGGGAAATAAGAGACTGTTGTGCCCACATATTTACAGAGACCTGCTCCATCAAGATCCTGGTTTAAAAATCAACAGGTGATCAGTCGATAACTGCAGCCAAGGCCAGCTCTTTTTATTTAGTGCTCAGAAATAGTGATACTGTAACAATGAAAAGTGAACAAAACAGTGTAAAAGTCCATTCTAGAGGTTTATGAGTTAGGGGCATTATTTAACTACAAGAGAAAGCTGGTTCAGAGTTGGGGTAGATTGGTCAGGCAGCCACGCATGCAATGCAACTGGGGGACACCAGGAGATAAAGAATGGAGATGTTGAGTAGTGGGCGGCTTTGGCTAACTCAAATTTCATTGCTATATGAACACAGTCCATTTAACATGTCTTGACATGGCTGACAATGCCTGAAAGGGTGAATTGCTTG
>NW_023340257.1:4827352-4840324 GCF_004916995.1 Morone saxatilis | reverse complement strand
ATGCCTGAAAGGGTGAATTGCTTGATGTGTTGTTGTGGGTTGTGTAACAATTTGGGAACTTTGCCATCCACTCTACTATTCATAAAATAAACCCCAAGCTGCCGTCATTAAGATATAAGCCAGAACATCCACCACCTCTAGCAGGAGGATGTTGTGTCACGTCAGCACTCTCAAGGAGCAAGATTGGGCATAAGGACTATGTTTACATCGATGATGCTAGGTGCTCAAACGCAGTCAAACTGGATGGACACGGTTTCTTTTTATGTGAAGATGAAACCATATTATCACTATCTTGTTGCTGCTGTTTGCATTCCCCCACACGCAAATTCAGAAGATGCATGTGTATGTACACCGATCAGCCATAACATTATAAGCACTGACAGATGAAGTGAATAACACTGATTATCTGGTTATCATGGCACCTGTCAGTGGGTGGGATATATTAGGCAGCATGTGAACATTTTCTCCTCAAAGTTGATCTGTTAAAAGAAGAAAATATGGGCAGTGTGAGGATTTGAGCGACTTTAACAAAGGCCAAACTGTGATGGCTAGACGACTGAGTCAGAGCATCTCCAAACCTGCAGCTCTTGTGGGGTGTTCCCAGCCTGCAGTGGTCTGTACCTATCAAAAGTGGTCTAAGGAAAGAAACTGGCCCATGTGGTCCGATCCAACAGACGGTCATAATGTTATGGCTGATGTATATATGTATATAAATAACTGTACATATTGTTTTATTTTATTTATGTTTTATGTTATTCTGATATAAATGCATTTATTGTTTTGCATGAAGGGAGTGCAAACATTTATTTTATTGTACAACCTTTGTGTTGTCCTTGATCCTTGAAAAGAGAAAGAGAAAGCATGCAGGTTCACCCAGTTCAGCATTGACTGAGCCATTGCAGGAATCTTTTCCAAATGCCAAACTGCAGAGGTCAAGTCATAAGTTCCCCAGAGCCTTCTTGTCTATTAGAAGTTCTGGCGTAAATACCCAGCCCTACCCACCCAATGATGTTCATTTGATTTGCGTAGTCCTGGTCCTGGTAAGTTCTGGTAAATCACTGTGTTCAACGAGCAATACCATGTTAATGATGCCATAACTTAAAGGAGACCTGACACCTATTCCTATTGTCCGCTTCTTCCACCCATATACATATGTTAACGCTTTCAATTATTTATCACTATCGTCATCCACCAAGGACAAAAGACACTTCTGTGAAAAATAATCATTCCCAAAACAAATGGAAGACAGAGCAGTGCAGAGGTAAAGAAAAGCTGGAAAAAGAGAGAGGAATAAAGGAAGTCCTTAAGGCCTTCTAATGTTTGTGTCTGCTTTTCTCTATATAACACCCTGTGGGTATGTACTCTGTGTGTCCATGCTGCTCACTGTGCATGTATCGCCCGCAGCAGATGGATAAGTACATATGAGCTCATGCAACAGCTAATGAAAACAGATTTAGACCAGACAGACACACACACACACATCCGATACACTCAAACACATAAGCAAACGCACGCTGTAAAAACCTGCACAGGCGCCACCATTGTCTCCCATTAAGATCTATGAAATCTCATTAATGTGCATTAGTGTGTTTGAGTGGGGATTTGGGTGGTGAGAAGATTGAATTAGGACTGAGCTCAACTCGCCTCAAAACTATTATTTGTCTTCCATCAGCCTATTAAAAGGCAGCAGCCAGTGAAGATTACAGTGCGAGAAAAACACTGACGGCAGCATGTCACTCTGTGTTTGTGGTCTTTAGGCAGAGGATGGTTACGATAGTTGTCATCCTGCAGTCCCTTAATGACTGGGAATGTGATGATCCTCAGAAAGTGTATTGTACTCATGAGTCTGCAACACAGTCGACATTAGATCACATTTGGGGAATGAAATCTGCAGTTTTCTTTCCGTCCCTTTCTTCTGCCCTTTCCCTCTTGCTCTGTGTGTGTGTGTGTGTGTGTGTGAGTGTGAGTGTGAGTGTGAGAGAGAGAGAGAGAGAGAGGGAGAGAGTGAGTGTGTTCTGTGTCCCCAGGTCTCCAGTGCTCGCAGTTAATTCTACTCCATCGTCCCAGGCCTGGGGGAGTCTTGCTTGGTCAACTCAGCTCTATATGTTGACTTAAGTATACAGCGCTCAGCTCTGACTGAGGTGTATGTGTGTGTGTGTGTGTGTGTTTGGACGAGACACAGGGAGATAACAAAAAATGACCAATATATCGCAGGCTTTAGATAACTCCGTGTGCAAATAATCAAAAAACACAAGTCTGGGTTCCTTTGAGATTCAGTATGTATTTCTGCAAATATATATATATATATATATATATCTGTGTGTGAGCATGTGTGTGTGTGTGTGTTTGTGTAACCGTGGCAGCTGGAGGGTTGTAGTACAGCAGCAGGAGCAGCATCGTTCCATAACAATAAGCCAGAGTCATGACACACACGCCTCTTCAAATGTCACCAAAAGGATCTTTTGCCACGCACGGCAAACTTCACTTCTGTCCTGGAGGTAACACACACACACACTAACTAGAGAGAGGGGTGATGGGGGTAAGATGGTGACCGGAGAGAGAGAAGGTCACAGTCAGAGAGAAAGCAAGCAATGGAGAATGAGTTGTAACAGAAAATGGGGAAGAATGAATAGAGACAAATCCAGAAAGAGGCCAGAGAAAGACTAACAGGTCAAACTAACCTGGAAAATGGACAGGTGGAAAATGCTGGAGAAAAAGCAACAAGAGAAGCAGACTGTCAAAAAAATTGTTATGACTTCAAGTAGCGCAGCGGGGATAAAGAGAGTGGAACTTTGAGATTTAAAAGAAATGTCAAAGTGAATGCCCAGTGAAAGAGGCAACACTCAATCTCCATTCAACCTTAGCATCATGTGAACAAATGTTTACATGTCTGCCTGCAGGCGAGCATGCATCAGTTGCTTTTAGTGCTATTTGTATATTTGGAGTTGCAGAAAGAAAAAAAAAACACATCAGATTGTGCTGTACACAGAGAGGGAGCCATCAGCACTGTGACCTCGCTGACCTTTCTCTCAATGCCCCACTGCTGAGCCACAAGACCGAAAACATTTTTTTATTTTTTTTTTACATGTCAGGGAAACATTTCTACAAGTTTCCTTTGACAGCCTTTCTACCTGGACAATGGCGCTGTAATAGAACGCTCTGCAGCCCACTCTCAAACCACTGGCAAAAAGCATCCCAGCAAGCATGTGCATGTTGAATAGATGCTGAAAACCCTTGTAACTCTCATGCAAAAATGAGTCCACAGCCTAATTGCCTCTCTGATCAAAACAGTTTCAAAAGCTGTTTTTGAATTTCTGCCTCGGCCACCTCCTGCGCGGCATCCTCTAAATGCACTGGGATCTTTATGTTTTTACCTCTTAGTTGTTTCTATATTGCATATATAACTTAGAGACAGATCGTGTGTTTGTGATTAATGTGCAGATGGGTTTTGCAAATGGTTTATGTTGTTATGCTGCTAGATAAGTTGATTTACATTTCTATGGCAACCGGCGGTAAGTCGACTAATTTCAATGCTCATCTCAGTTTACCAGTAAGCCTTGAACTGAGTTGAGATGTGTGTGTGTGTGTGTGTGTGTGTGTGTAGCAATATATATTTTTTAAAGTGTTTCTTTCTTGCTCTCTGCCATGCACTTACAATACTCCCACATCAATTGCAGACCCAAATATTGATTCATGCAGCACAAATGAGGAAAATGAATCCAGTTGGGTATTATGAAGATGCTCTGATTTGATTGTGCCAAAGAATCAAGAATACAATTAATAAGGATTTGCTCTATTTTACGCATAGCTAATGACGGCATTCAATCCTGTCTGCACACACATATAAAGAGAAGAAAGACAGAAGCAGAGGGAAATGCTATGAGCATGACTTCAAAATAAAAAACACAATCAAATAATATAAAGGCTTGAATGCTCAAGATTGCTAATAAAAACATGAGTCAATCCCATCTTTGGTGATATTCTAACATAATTAGCTAAAATCACCCACAACAACGGAGCGACTTTCTGGCTAAAATGACCATTTGTGCTTTTATGAGGCATGTGATCTTGGTGCCAGTGCATGTAATTATAGTTTCTCTTATGAGCCATAGACAGTTATTGTTATTCACACTCGCACACCGCATATTCTACTGTACCCTCTCTGCACCACTGACTCGTGAAATCGACTCATCAGTAATAGGTAGGTACAGAGAAAGAGTGAGGGAGAATGGGAGCTATGAGGGGGAGAGAGAGGTAAAATAATGCACAGAAAGACAGAGGAGTGAGAGAAATAAAAAAAAATAAAGGCTGAGTGAGCTGGCTGATAATACAGCTTATTATGATGCTTGGTTCCTTTTATGAAACCAAGCTGTAATACAGGCTGCAGAATAAAGGGTTAGGTATGCAGAGAAAGAGAGGGCCATGCCTCAGACATTGCTCAGTACATGAAGGATGGTATTGGAGGCCAGGTATTGATCATAGTACGCATCAGCTCAGCTCTAGAGAGCTGATCAGACGCCTTGGAAGAAGCTCAGTGCGCGCACACACACACACACCAAGCAGGGGGGAGTCAATAGTGAGGTGTCAGTCAGTGTGCTAATGCAGTGTAGTCTTGGTTTAGGCCTGAATTAGGAGTGCATTTTGTCAGATAAAATAGAACCAGAAAATTGTGTTTTGAGTAGATTTAAATTATGTAAAGGTTTCATCCATTTACTAAGATAATTATGACAAATCCATTGTTGGATCATTTATTGCTTTTCATAAAATATCAAGGAAATTAAAGTGACTTTTTTTCTGTATCTCTCTATAACAGTAAATAAGTGGAAAGTTAGAAATGAAGTTATGCAAGTAAAACAATGTAATTAAAAGGTCCCATGAATAGTGTTTTTAAGGTAATACTGGGTGTGGTCAAACTGGCTTAAAAATTAACTATAAAAGGGCACCAAAACACTGCTTTTAAATAAAACTGTGACTTCTTTTACTTCATGCTGCACAATTTCAATGTCAGCCTGACGACAAAGATCTCAAAACAGTTGGCTTGACCCTGCAGCACATCTACAACACTGTAAATGTACATCCGTGACCTCTGCTGCCTCTTCCATTTCACACGTTCATAAGCAACATGCTGCACCCCCACACCCACACCCACACAAAGCTCTTTTCACCTTGCAATCTTGTTATTCGTGGTGTGCAGTTTCAATTTCCTTTTCATTTCACCTCCAGCTCGGCGATCTCAGTGAATACCATTTGATTGAAGGGGTGTAATCAAGCAAAGAAATGCTGATTGTACTCTTTCGATGCATGACAGTATTGCAAATGCATGTACAGTAATTGAGGATGATTGAGATTCCATAATGTACAATTGCTTCCTTAGCCGTTTCTGGTTAGCTTCGTTCTCTTTGTTAGGAAATTTAGTCATCAATGGGTTGATTATAGCTGGTTTTGTGCAGCCTTGAGCCACCACTTGAAATAGACTTTTTTTTCAAACTCTGCTTCAACTTTCTTTAGTATATTCTCATATCATGGAATTTTTCTGTTTCTTTTACATAACTTTTATAATGTGTTTTAACGATTGCCCTTCTGCATCTTTACCTTTCTCACAACCTGTCTGGCTCTCAGCCTCCCTTTCTTTCTTTTCCCAGCTTATTCTTTTCCTGTACTTATCTTAGTACAGTAGTTAGTGGTCCCAATAGCCTTCGTCTTCTTAGGTGATGATGGAGGAAAAGCAACCAGGGCACCACAGCATATATCCATTATTCTCTAACATTCTTACGCAACTTCTACCTCTCATCTTCTTTAGTCAGACTCAAAAGTGAGATGAGGGAAACATGATTCATACAAATGGTGCCCAAGTGCAGAAAGGCCAAAATGGATCTTCCGGCAGTCGCACAAAGGCTCTTATGCTCCCGGTGAACACATGCACAATGTGTGCACAAGGTGCTGATGGTGGACTGAGAAGCTTCAAATTAAATCCCTGCAGGGTTCCTCAATCTAGCCATAGAAAATGTCACATATCCATGACAATGCTCGCCTGAGGAAGTGACCAAGAGCCCCGCCGCGTTGTCCTGATTTATAGGTAACCGTGCATGCGTGGGAACAGTATGCATGTGTGTGAGTATCTGTGGATGAAAAACGGAAGGTGGGTTAGAGAGTGGTCATCCATCAGCCCCAGGACAGGGTTGTGGATGGTGATTATAGCGAGGGGGGGGGGATCAGTTCTCCTGATTGATCTACCTCTCTCCTTTGCAGGTCACAGTTCAAGAATGACCATTTTACACTTTTCACTGGCAAAAATCTACACCCAGAGCCACACATCTACAGTGTGTATGTAAGTGTTTATTAGTCTGTGTGTGTGTGTGTGTGTGTGTGTGTGTGTCAGACTTTCTTCACCCAGATTTCCGGTGGTGCTAAATAATTCAGCAACACTGCTCTCTGCTCTGGAAATATTAGATGAAATATTGAAATGTTGAAATTGCAACACGGAGCAGTGAAATCATGGCACAAACAAGAGGGCGGCAGAGACAGGATGACACAGAGAAGAGAGGAGAGAGAGAGGGAGGATGGTATGAGAGAAAATACTTTTAACAATGCACTCTCTGAAATCAAAAAAAAGAAGAAAGAAACGAGGATAAAATAGAAAGCAGTGAGAATTTAAGCAATAGCTTATTGCTTGTTTGTGTACGCATACATTTAAATATCTAATATGCAAACATGTGAATGGTGTTTACCGTGTAGCCTCATTCCATGCACCCCGTGAAAGGGAGGTGATGTACTGTATGTATAAATAAACGCTGCATGCACATAAATGAGTGCATAGTGTTTTGATATCACAGCTGTAGCTGTTAATGTTGTTAATTGCTTATTATGTTGGTCTATTGTAAACCGTTGTAATGTATGGCCAGTGTTGCTCTGGCCTTTGAATTTTATTTCCCTTTGAATAATAAGTGCTATCATATTGTGTGTTACTGTATAATTAGGTAACTAGGTTGTTGCCCAAAGCAACGTGCCGTTAGAGTTTTTGTGATGTAATACTTGTCAAAACTCCTGTTTTGGCTTTACTCAAGCAATGAGAGCCTTCAAAGCATCATGGGGGATTCCAGGATGATTTGGGTGAAACTGCGAAGCTGCCCGGCCCTTTGATCTCCCTTCGCTCTGTCCTCATCAGTCTCTTTGTTTATCCCCCCCTCTAAACCAGTCTCCACTCTCTCGGCCTGCCTCTCGTCTCCCACCCTCCATCCATCTCATTCTTTCTTTTTCATGTTGGCATCTTGGAGTGGGCACCCCTGGCTGCGGAAACTGCCAGATAGCCAGGCGGCCCCCCGGCCTTGCCTGGCATCATCATTTTCGCTTTTTGACACATTCAACCTCAGGCAATAACACTCACTGTGCGCCACTCTCCTTCCCTTAATCTCTCTCTGACTCCAAGCCTACCCAAATCTCTGTCTTTTAGCCTCTCCCGAACATTCTTTATCTCTTCTCCTCACCTGCTTTTTTTTCTCTTTTTTATCCAGCTGCTGCCAGATGTTGCCCCCCCCGTGCACTTTGATTGGATTTCTTTCTCCCTGTTTATCAATCCTTTTTATCTCCCATCCCTCCACCCCTGAAATAGACAAGTGCTTCACATTTACTTTACAATAACACTTATCTCCACCGAGTCCTCCACCCCGCCCCCCTCTCTATCGCCCTCATACCCTCTGATCAATAGCTCTCACATGGCAAACAAACAACAGCAGCAGCCAAACATTTGTCAGGCTACAGTGCACAGTGGTGTTTTTCCTCACAGTCTAATGCAATGACTAATTGGATTTAGGAATTGATTTGGGGGTGGGTGGGGGGAATTGTCAAGCAGTTTGGAGAGAAGGAGGATAAAACTGAGAGGGCTGGAGATGGATGCCTAAATGGAGCAGAGCCTGCGAGCCATTTCAGGCAGACAGCTCAAGCTGTGCTGCACTCGCTCGTGACATATGGCATCTATAGTGTATAGTGTAAACCCCACCTCTAACCCAACATTCACCTATAAACTCTAAAGTTCTCCCATAGGTAGTGAATTCTGATCACTCCATGTTGTCCTCTGTGACGGCTCATTCTTGCCAGGGGAGTGATTCTGACACATTTCTGGCATCAGAATAGGGGACACTTTGTCCAAATTGTTGTAACTTGCCAAAACCAAATATCTTACAATCAAGCCTACTTCACTTCAAAGAGTGGCCAAGTGTGCAGAGAAGAAAAAGAAATAACAATAATAAATACATGTAGCACTTTTCCAGAACACAATTACAAAGTGATTTTCCAAAAAGTCAAAAATGATTCATGATGCCACATAAAGAGGGGGGAGACATTGCCTTTGACACACTAACAGACGTCAGGTCTTACATACGAGCATAGCCCAGCCTTAAACTTAACTGTAATCCACAGATGCTCAGCATTCGAGTTATAATAAATCTGTTACACAGTGGTGGAAGAAGTACTCAGATGCTTTACTTGATTAAAAGTACCAGTAGGAAAGTGTAAAAATACGCCATTGGAAGTCCTGCATTCAAAATCCTACTTAAATAAAAGTGCAGTAGTATTATCAACAAAATGTACGTATCAAAGGTAATAGTACTCATTTTGTGGCCCCGGTACATTATTGCTAGTAGTGATGCATCAAAGCATAAGCAGCGTTTTACTGTTGTAGTTACTCGAGTTGGAGCTAGTTTTAACTACTTTTTAGTACAGTGGTTCCCAAAGGTTGGGCCCTCTTGTGGGTCACAAAACAGATCTGATAGGCGGTGAGAGGATTAATGGGGTAGGAAAGAACTAAATTGGATAATTCTACCTCAAACAGTTGTTTAAATGAAGCCATCTGAGAGGAAATCTCAAATGTGACAAGGGGCCCTTATTAGGAACCGCCAAGAGGGAACCTTGGGTTTATTTTTCAAACATGTCTTACATTTTGTAAGCTTTTATGCAAATTACTTTTTTATTATTATTTTCTTTTCGAAATTGGAACAATAACCAGTAACTATTAGTTGTCAAATAAATGTAGTGGAGTAAACAGTATAATATTTCCATTTGAAATTAAGCAAAAAGTAGTAGAAGTAAAGTACAAGTACCTCAAAACCACTGCTGTTACACATGAGTTGGCTAAAATGATCTGTAGGCACATCAAGTAAGGAGAAAAGAAATGTGAAGAAAGCGATTATGGTAACAGATACAGGACAAAATCAAGACAATCACCTAGAGGCTCATACATCCTGAATATTTCAGCATCTACGGTGTCTGTGGGCGGATGTGAGGTTATTGCCGAGAGGATCAGTTTGCAAGCAACCTTATTACACTGATAGGCTGAATGTGTGGATTTGGATTATAGTTATTGTCAAGGAGAACAGTCTTCTCTTGGACGACGTAATTCTAACAATACCCACTGATTATACCCAACACTTATCTCTGCAGAGGCCAAGGCCGAGGCCCTCTCATTGTGATATGAGTGTGTGGGAAATGCAAATTGAGAAAAGGAAAGTGTGTCTCTATCAGTTCATAAAACCCTGTGATTGTACCAGGTGAGGTGTGTGTACAAGATTAAGTACTAAATCCTGCGTACGATGCCGGTTTGGTTTCCCGCAGGCTTTAAATGTTACTGACAGAACAAGGACATGATACATGACCTTTAACTACTGGTGAGAGTCAGGAGAGGAACTGGGGGGTGGTGGTGTCATTTGGCAGTTACCATGGTGATGGTGTGCCGATCACAGCTATCTATGGATGCCCAGATTCACACCACCCGCCTGGGGGCAAGTGGCTTGGCACGGCTCAGCCTTGTATCAGACCTGGCACCGAAGCAGTCGAGTGGACATGGCATGCTGGGCGCTGCCAAAGCGGCTTAAGCTGCGTGTGGGTGTATGCGTGTGTGTGTTTAAGGCTTGGAAGCAGTTTGTGCACCCAGAAGAGATCCAGAACAGGGTTTATATGCTAATTCCTGATAAATAAAACAACTATTCCAAGATATGAAAACCTCAAACAACTGGCTGCCTGTTCTGTGCAGTTTTGGGTTCAGTTATTTCAAGTGTTGTGAGAAAATATGATAGTAAATAAAAGATCAATTTCAGATTCTACCAGCACAATCCGATTCCCAGTATGTGGTTCTCTGTGTGAATACTGTAACATGTCTTAACAAATCTTGCCTATAGGCAGTTTTCAGACGCTATAGGTCCACCAGGTCCTCTTTTCTTTTCTGTTCATGATGGAACTGAGTTTGGTGTTTTTCCAACTGCACCTCCACCAACTGACAATCATAGCGTATGTGTGCTTGTACATCTTATCTTGTTTTCTCCACCATCTCTGCGCTCAGCAGCCAGGAGCTGTCTCCATGTCTATCTGCGTAGGGTGAATGACTCTGTGATCTCCTGGAGTCCATCTTCCAGGCGGTACTCGGAGCTCACATATCATTGCTTGCTGACTCAAGACAAACCCAAACAGCGTTTTCAACGAGTTTCACCTACTCGTCTCAACCCTTCCCATCTTGAACTGTTTGCAAATTCACAGTCACGCAGCAGCTCACTGCACAGAAGTCCTCTCACACACAACACATAAGCATTTCTAGGAAAGTTTCTGTACCTACCCATCCCTGGAGTGCATGCATGAACGCGATGCAATCTAAGCCGGATCATGCACAAACAAGCTATCTATCTTTATCACTTTTACAAGCAAAAATCCTCTCACATTCATATGTACATAAACAAGAAAGCATACATTTATGCAGTGACAGAGAGATAAATAAATTCCGGAAATAAAATAAATAAATCGAAATGAACAACATGCTCAGATTGCTGATACGTCCAACACCTCGCTCCTTATCTCCCACCTCGCCTGTAAAGAAACACATGGGCTGATTTGCAATTCCAAATTGGGGGTGGATGGGTGGAGGAAAATGAGAAAAAAAAGGAAATGGGAGATAGGGAGACCCAGGTTGAGGGGCTCACGTAGGTTGTATTCTCTCACTTTCCTTATCAGTTGCCATATTAAAGCTGCGGTTTTCCCCTCGTTCTCTCCCCTGCTTCCTCCCTCCCTCTCGTGCTCAAGCAATCGTGGTCTTCTTGTCAGAGCAATATTGCAACTCTGAGATGAGATGCCAGATAAATGGGTGCGTCAGGAGTGTGTTGTCATCCACCCTTCTCTGTGCAGCCTATAATGAACACTGTGCAAGTGTGTATGTTGTCTAGACTACATGGGAAAGCTGAGGTGATAATTCTAAATGTTTGCAGATGGAATTATAGTTTCCAATGGGAGAGTGAGCAGAGGTAGATAGGAAACGGGTTCTCAAGAGTGCACAGCTAAGAAGGCATAGCAAAACCAGTGACATTTACATTCACCTGGGTGAACTGTTGATAAGGTAGCTGGAATTCATAGCTACAACAGTGAAATGATGATAATATTGACTCTGTGTCTTATCAGCTGCAGAGAATGTCATTTACACGTGGGACCCTGCGGCGGGAAGAGCAGCTGGAGCAGACTACTCTTAGCTGTTCAATGTCAAGGACATCAAACATGAAGGCTGTGATGTAAATTGATATCAGCTGATACATAACTGCATCAAAAGATGAAGGCTTGTTAAATAATGTAGATCATAAAGTGATTTAAGGTCCTATTAACAGGCAAAGCCACTGCAGTTCATAGCGTTAGTTCGCTGCTTTGATTCTCATCAGGCCACTGAGGCCAGCCATCACTGTCATTTTCCTTATGAAGGGTAATGGGATCAACCATTTGACCTTTTTCATATATTGTAACTTTATTAGCATCCATGGCATCCAGCCATATCCCCATGCTTGGAAAAGACTGATCTTCTCTTACACACAGCAGGATGGAATAAACCTAAAGGTAGCTCCAGCTTTGATTTTTCAAGCTGCTTTACATGATATCAGATAAGCACAAACTGACAGAAGTCTTATAAAACCAGTATTAATTAATTCTGTAATGTTATTCATTTATCTTATTTTCAGCCATGATGTTGTTTTCCTGCTCTGCCTTGTGTAACATGATGCTGACTTGGGCCCTGTTTCACAGTATCAACTGATTGAGTGTTTGCTAAGAGTTTCTATGAATTCTCTGATATTCATACATACACATGCATACACATTTCCCAAAGGATTACTCTTCCGATGTAGCATTACACTCCTTTAACATTGTCAGACTCATGATGGACAGTTCAACCCTCATCCTACCAACATTTAACAAATAAGGATACTGGGGTCCCAAGAATAAACTACTGTAGGAAACAACCATCATAGCAAAATGTTGACTTATTACTATTCAAAACATTATTCTTTAAAACTTATAGCTCAACTCCATATGTTATGAAGCCTAAATGTTGCAAATAATACAAAGAAAGGTTCTATGCTTGGAATCATTCAGAACTGAAATGATGCTTAATGTTCAGAGCTTTCAGTTTGCTGCCTTTTATGAAATGTACTCCTGGATGGAGGTTTAAGAAAGTAAACTTGATTGATTTAGCTGTTGCTTGAGGAAAACATTACTTATTCAATTCTAAAGTGTTTCTCTCTAATATTAAATATCCATGACCAAATAAGCAAAGTCAAAGTTAAAGAAAAACATGCATGGCTATTATGTATTAGTTAGTTAGTAGTTTAATACACTAAAGCTCAACTTATCTGTTTCATCAAGCCTGTGTGGGTGTGATTTGATCAGATGTGACTGACAGAGCTATCAACAGAAGCAACAACCCCATTAACAGACTTGGCACCTAAACTGTGATGGGCACACAAACATACCTCCCATACAACATCTTTTCCAACTGAGCCCCACCCCCTTTCAAACCAGTGAGAAAAGCACAGAGGAAAAACACACAAACAGATGTTTCTCATATAAAACAACCAAAAGTGTTCCAACTTGATGAAATCAAGTTGTACAGTTCTTATAAACTCCATAACAATTACATACATGATCTACTGTGAATGTCATTTTGGCATCACTTCT
>NW_023340257.1:4816341-4827252 GCF_004916995.1 Morone saxatilis | reverse complement strand
ACAGTAGTGTTGCCGTACCACGCTGTGATGCAGCTGGTTATGGTGCTCTCAACCACGCAGCTGTAGAAGTTGCTGAGGATCCTGGGCGACATGCCAAACTTCCTCAGCCTCCTCAGGAAATACAGCCGTTGTTGGGCCTTCTTAACCCACAGTTCTTCCTCACCAGAAAAGCAACTACCATTTGTGGAAGTAGCTTATTACGACTCGTATTTACGTTTATTGTTAAGCGGCGACCTCTTGTGACTGCAGTAATCGTGACAAGAAAAGAGGCAGTCGTAGTATAAAGAGCGACAAAGCCTGGGTAGGGAGGAGGAGGTCAGGGTGGATGCGTGGGTGGATGGATAGATGTGTCCCGAATGCCAAACAGGATAAAATGCAGACCCTGAGGCTAAACATATTATTTAATAACATAGATGTAATTACAAAAGGCTTTCAGAAAAGTCAGGCAGGAGCAGAACAAAACATAATAATAACAAGATAAGTCCAAAAAGCAAACAGATCCAAAGGGGGTAACCAGAAAATCCAAATTCCAAGAAAATAAAGCAGAAAGTCCGAAACATTGGGAAACGCTGTGGAAACGGCTGGAACACATTGACAAAGAAAAACTAGCAACTGAGAAAGGAACACATACACGTGTGAGGTGAGGATAACTACACACAGGTGAACCTAATCAGGACGCAGACAAAGACAGGAAGTGAATTTACACAAGACACAAGAGGAAAGAGTCTTACAATGTGAAACAGGAAATAATTAAACAAAAACCCAAAGCCATGAGAGGATAGGTTTGTCCAACACAGGACTTTCACCCAGGAGTCCGCTACTCGTGTCCCTTGTGAAACCAAAAGTCAACGTTGATTTATTTTAACTTAAGTAACTTAACTTACGTCCTTAAGTAACGTTACCGACTTTTGGTTTCACACAGCACACTAACATTTTTACTTTAACCCAAACCACAACCTTTTCTTAAACCTAGAAAAGTAGTTTTGGTACCTAACCAAACTGCAACCGTTTCACAACATTAATCATGTGGTGACGAAAGTCCAGTATGCCTGTCACTGATACGGTCATATTTGTCATTTTGGGAGTCATTGGCAATTCACCTATTTAGTAGTTTAGGTATGAAGACGTGTTGCTTTTAGAAGGCTGATACCAATATTTTTTTTACTTTCTTACTTAATAACCTTACATTTGACTATTTTATCCCAAAGAAGAAATCCATGACTGTAAAATATGCAACAATTCAGAGGCTTCAGAGATGTCTTTAATTTTGTATTGGTGTATAGCTTCTGAAACAGCACTTAGACCATCATGCACGAAAATTATGGGATACAATGTTTTTACCCTAATGTTTGGATCCCCTTTAACAGATCAAAAAACATACCTAACATTGTTTTTTTTAAAAGGAAGATATGATTTATGAATAGCCCATATAATGTATAAAATATGAAGCATTCCCTTATTTGGTGTCATAGAATGCTTTATGGTAATTTTCCTATGTTGTTACCTTTAGTTAGTGGAAAAGGGAAATGTTACCACTATACAATATTTAGAGGGAAAACATTTATTTTTATTTTTATTTTTATTTTTTATTTTTACACATACAGCAGAGGAGCTTGTAGGCCAGACAAAGAGAGAGTAAGGTCAATGTCAACAAAACACAAGGGTCAAATAAACAATGAAAATCACCAAAACATCTTTAAATAAGGAGAGGATGCTTGAAGTCGTGACCTCTGTATTCATAAAATCCTGGCTAAAGCCCTGCATACATCCATAACTTAGCCCCCAATGAATGTTTCAACTAAATCAAATATGCTTCTGAATCATAAAATGCGACATTTTGCAGTCACTGCACATACAGAGTGATAATAATGTAAACAGCAGACACAAATACAATGCTACACATCAGTGCTTATAACGTTCTCCCAGTTGTCATGTGGACTGTTTGCCTCTGATCCATGTAACCCAGCACATACCACCTATTAAAATCCTAATGGCTGTTTGCCAGCACCAGACAGCTGAGGGTAAAGGGACCAGTAACCTTAAAGAGTGGATAATATGATGATGTGATCATAACTTCTAATTAAAATTCACTCTGGACCGGAGTTTATAACCTTCTGGCTCTGGGGCAGAGTGAGAAAAGAGGCTGGACTCAGATGAGAGCTTCATATAATCCTCACAAATGCTGGATAGAAACTGCAGTCAAGGGATCACAATATCGAACACTGTATACTAACAATACATTTTCAGAACTGTTTTGTTTTACATTTTTGCTCTTAACCTCCACATTTCTACTCTTAAGATTGACACTGACAGACACTGTTAACAAAGATTTAAAAAAGGTGGGTACTTTGATTCACCCTGAAAAAGATTTGTAGAGTGCCTCTATTACTTCCCTCGTGGTAAATGAAGCGTTATCGCTCCTGGCCAGCTGCGGCTGTGGTCGCTGCACTACTATCCAAGAAGAAAGCAATTTATTTTAAAGTCCAAATGTGTACAATTAAGAGCTCGTGTCATTCAGAGGGAGCAACAAGGAGATGGAAATTTTCGGCCCCTTTCGTGTTCCTCACAACACGAACACTGCCACACACTGAAGCCAGTGGGGAGACAATTCTAATTAGCGTTTAGACTGATGACCTGACTAAACAATAAGCTAAAGCTTTCTGTCGGCCTCCTGGCTATGAACAGCAGTGCAAACTGGGGGTTAAAAGCAAATCGACCGTCTCGTTATTTTCCTAACTGGGCACAACTGGCAGTGCTTTCTGAGGCTCAGTCATCATGGCGTGTGTTAAATTAGTCCTATTGACAGCATGTTTACCCCTCTCATTCCAATCACCACAGGCACAACTTTGGAGCTGGGGTTTGTAGTTGTGATTACATGTTGGGAAATAAAAGCACGGAAAACAGGACAATACAGAGGCAATGCTTTAACATAACTGCAAGTGCAACTGCACTGCAATGGTGCCTGTTTCTGCTTCTACTTCAATCAGAACTAGAAGCAACTTGCTTTTGTCGCCAGAAGTGTTTTTGTTCACGGAGTACAGCTAAATTATGACTGCTGCATGCCAGAAACTGCTGCACATTGCTCCGACTTAAATATATAGAAAAAAATAATTTGTAGTAAAGTTTCTTTGCCATTTTTTAAATTGTATGTGATAACATCCACACAGCTAAGCTAATGGATTCTAATTACACCCCATGAGATTATTGTTCCTGTGAGATGTGCAATAGTCACCTGAACTAGCTATCTAAAATGGCTGACCGTAACCAAACTAAAAAGGCTGCACTGGCTAGCGCGCCACTTTGCCAAGTGTGAACACCCATTTCACACCTCCATCGGCGTGATTAACAAACCGCGGGTGGTCGACTTTGATAACGCTGCAATGCATGATGGGAGAGAGACCCTCTAACATGGTTAAAAGGTGGAAAGTGGGGAGGAAATAGAGACTAAAGTGGCCAGGAGAGGAGAGGCTTCTAAAGGTAAAAGGCAAGCTGTAAAAGCTGTTCTCAAGGCTTTTAGAGCCATGTTATTTGGACTACTTAGCCCAAAATGCTCCACACGGGAGAGTGTGATGCTGACAGAAATTCTATCCACCACAGCCGAGGGAAAGTAATGGGCAGCATTAACAGGAAAGGCCCTCAAGGTTTTCAAGATGGTTAGTATGAGAGGAGAGTCTCAAATGTGTCCCACAAGCTATTGCTCCATATATCTCTGTGTATATGTGTGCAGTTATGGAAGACTCACTCTGGTCTCCAATTGACCTTGAGGACATACAGTAAGTGTATTCACACACCATTCCCCTGCGGGTTTTATTCATATATTCACTCACACGCACACACGCTCACACATGCAGGGCTCTGATGCATATACATAAAAACACAGGCTCAGACGCTTAAACCTCGGGATGTATTCACACATGCTTTGGCTGCAGCTGCTGCACAGGCATTCCACGAGAGATTCTCGTATTTTGAAGTGAATATCTGTTTGAGCTGGCAGATCGCCAGACAACTGTATAATGTTTAGAGATGAAGAGAAAACATGACAGGGAGCGGTGTAAGAAGCAGACGTCCTTTCCTCTCGCTTTTCCTTCCCTCCTGGTCGTTTAAGGCTGCTGGTATTTTTAGCTTGCTTGTTTACAGCCGCCTAGGTGCATTCTCACTCTGTCACAAACCATAGGCTGATACTAAACCAGCCCCTCCAGCTGTGAGTGAGTAGTGTCCATGAGTCACTTTGTCAATGCTCTTCCTGATATGAGCCGCGTGACAGCAGGGAACTTTGTTATCTTCATGGTTTAATGGATTAATTAATTAAATTAGAAAAACTTCAATGACAAAATGCAATGCCAATAACCTTAGACTAAATTACTAAATAGCATCAGTTTAGGTTATCATAATCTGATAATGTAATCTATATATATATATATATATATAATATTTGTAATAATAATGTCCCGGTTACAACCAAAATTAAAATAATAATTAGAATATTATACTAGTTTTCAGTGCTTAGATAGAAGTTTGTCACCTGTTATTACTGTCAGAATTTAACACTGATTTGTGTGTATGTGTGTCAATGAATCAGTGTGCTGTTGTTAAGGCTGTTGCCTTTGAGCTATGACTATGAGCTATAACTTGTGGCTCTTTCTGACAGGACTTGCCCGAAAGCTAACAGTTAGCTGGTATGAGTTATAAATTGGTCTTTTCTAAAGAGCTCCAGGACAATTACTCTTTAGTAAAGTACCCAGCAACAAAAATGCTCCTTTCACAGCATCCACGGTGTAAAAAAGGTGTGCTCGGTTGGTGTGCTAAGTGCTGAAAAAATTGTCCCTCATCCTAAAAAATGTTATGTGTGCATGCATGACCATGAGCTAGTTTCCTGTGCTCCTGTCATTCTGGTGGGTACAAGATATTTTCTGGTAAGCATCAGATGGTTTCTGTCCTTGTCAGAATTTTCAGTTTCTGATCCCCACTACAAAATATAAAAAAGACATTAAGGTCTCTGTAAAATGCTCAATTTCCCAGTAAAAGAAAAAAAAAAAAAAGAAAAAAAAAAGGGGGGGGGGGCTTTGGTGGAGAGATACAGTATATTTAAATTTAATTCAAGCCATGACTCTCATAAACACATGCACACACTTACATACAAGCATAATTATATAATCACAATAATGACCCTCGGGGTATCTCACCTAATCTTGATAATCTTTTCTTTCCTTTCTATTTCTTGCAGTTTCACTCCTTTAGTCTCTGTAGAGTTGTCTAAATTATCTGTTCCGCAGAAAACTAGCTGCCAGCTCTCTCTTCTGTGTGACTAGCTCTCAGGAGGAATATTCATACAGTGTATCACCTTATAACACCACATAATAAAATTATAAATACATACATAAATAAGCCACCCAGGGAGTAGCGTTGGCATTAGCATTAGATGAAGTAGAGTCTATTTCACTTCCCCAAAGGCGGGTGACATCGGCACTCATTTGCGTTGTCGGGAAGCGTGTTTACAAAAGCAGGGTAGGAGCACTTTACAATCACCTGCAGCAGCATTATGTATTATAAGTGTAGGCACCATGATGTGAAATGTTTTGTATTGTTTGAAAGATGTACTGAGTGGCATAATTGTGTGCTGAAAGCTGTTAAACCCCTACATGTAGACTCGCTCACATTGGGAAATGTACTCGATCACAAATGGCAACACTTTTCTCTAAATAGATATACACACACAAAGAGAATTACAGCCACCTGACGTTCAGCATCATGAAACACATCTGGAAACAGTTCAATCTTCTCATTTTAAACCCTGCTGTAGACTGATGGTTTGTTAAATCTGATCAGCTACACTACAGCTCATTTATCTCGACTGTCGGAGGCCTCACCATTCCTCAAATTTACAGCCCCGCTTTCATTAGATTTGTATGAAAACCCAAAAAGAATATGAGTGATTCGCACAATAAACTGTCACAGACACTTAAGCTGGACTTCTTTGGGCTGCAGCAGTTCCTCCCTCTGTCTTTTCACGTATTGTTATTATGTTTCCTGCAGTTCATCCGTCTGCCCTCTCTAGGATGTTCGCTCCCCCTTCTCTCTCTCTGACCGCTTGTGTTCCCGTCCTTGAGGCACGAACAAAATTATATGCAGTTTATTGAGCTTTACTCCAATTTCAAACTGATACTGCTGAATGGGCCTCTGAATAAATGGGGAGCGCCTGTGCAATGCAGAGGAAAATTATAGACTATGTAAATGACCACGGACTGGGTCTTATCACGCCTGGCACTGATGTCACTGCTGTAGTGATGGGTCCATATTGACTCTGGAACTGACAATTATTCAATTTTAGTGGCCGTTATATTAAATAAAGTGCTTTACTGACCGAGTACCAATTAAAAGGCCTGTTAAATGTGGAGCCATCTCTTGTAATAACTGATCAAAGTTCTTTATTTGTTAACTAATGAAGATGAGATTATTGAAACTGACTTCACTTCCTTATCGTCTGAGGTCCAACAGACCTGCTGTATATGTAAAAATACAAAAAATAATTGTAAAATTGATCAGTTCTTATATTTTAAAGCAACTTTATCTATTGATCACATGACTATGACACGTGTCACAAGACTTTATAGCATCTTTCAAGTCATTGGTTTGGATTCTCACTGCTTTCATAACGTTATCGATCAGAGGAGGCAGCTGTCTCCAGTTCTAAAATCCAACGCTACGTTTTTAACACCAAATGGCAGGCTGTCACAGGTAGTGACTAGTTAGTGGACATATTGGAGCATTTAGCATCCAAAACAGAGCTGCAGTAAGAGAGAGTAAGTAAGAGATAACATAGATGTAATTACAAAAGAAGAGAGTAAATATTAGACATTCGTCAAATGCAATGAAATGTGCCACCAAATGTTACTCTGTATCTGCTGGATATGATATCAAGTAACTGTTAACAATTTCAAACAAAATTAATATTGTTTATTATTGTTATTGCAGGTTAATGCTTTTAACCTAAAATTTATGAAAGTACTGAAGTAGTTACCAGCCACAAACTGGGATTATTTGGGATTTGGAAGGGATTCTGATGTGTAAAATGTATTGTCAGCACCAATGACAGGTATAATGTACATAATGTGAAACTCCATTGTATTTAAACCATGTTTTACAACTGTGTTTTTCTGCAGCCCTGTCTCCTTAATGTAAATGTAAGTTACATCTACAACTGATTTGCAACAGCAAATACGTTTTGAGGGAAACTTAATGCCAACCGAATTACGTTTTGTTTTATAATGAGGAAAATGCTCACTGACAAAGCATTTCATTTGTTCTCTGCCAAAATAGACTGTGACTACAGTATTATTAAAACTTTTTATGGTTATGTTTAACTGAAATTATGATCTTTTCTTAACCATTACCAAAGTGTTTTTTTACTACAAACAGGAGTAGTCTGGATGCAAACCCTGGACTATGGTGTCACAGTCCTGCACTCTGTAGGTCAACTAGCATGGTAGATAAATGTAGTGTTTCATTTGCTCAAAAAGAACTGAACGCAATCCCGGCAACAACTTCATAATATACAACAGACATACAGCAATTCTTACAGAATTTAGGGAAAGTATCAGATAAAACAATGTTAAGTGTATTTTTTGAGCAGTTAAAGAGGGCATGGGGTTTCCTGAACCCCTCACAGATCATTGGGGTTAATAAACAAACAATCATGCCTGCTAATCAGGAGCAATTGTATCTCTTGGATCTTTGGAGACTTTTTTTACAGTTCCCCAAGTGCAACACTACGTTGTATCCACCTTAATGAATCCTCTGGTGCACGGAGGCAGGTTGTGAATATGATGCGAGTAACACTATATATCATGAAATGACAGATTGGGGAGTTTATCTGCAGATTTCACTGGAGTCAGCAATGTTAGTGGCAGAGATTAAGGGTCACATCCTCCAAGGACTTCAACAAAATGATGTGAGCAGGGTTAACGAAATACTGATGTGACTGATGACGTCTTTACCCTTCGGTCCACATATGCAGCCTCGTCCTTAGTGGCCCCAAATATGTCACCACCAACACCCGATGTCATACAAATAGAGGTTTCAGTGTTCTCTGTACATTCTCCACTTCACACAACAGACTGTATCGTCAAATAGAAAACAGTGAGTCACGTGCGTGTTTGTACACAACACCTCTATCTACCACCCACAGCCCGGCAGGCTGGCAACTCACTGGCAAGGTCGTGTTCCCCTTCGCTGCACTCTTGTGAAAGATAAGGCGTCAAAACAAAACCCGACTACATTGTAACAAACGTAGAAACTTCCAGGAGCAGGGGGATCAATGCCGACCCCGGCAAGAGGAGACTCTGAGAGGGGGAGAGAGAGATTGAATGCGGAGGGATGGAGAATAGGAGAAGTCAGGATAATCCAGCAGCAGCTATAGTCGCTCTCCCAAGAGAAGGAGAGCAGGGAAGTGGAGAAAGTCAAATAAACCTCTCTTTCTGTACTTTTCTTTTATCACCTGCCTCTCTGCCATCGCAGAGTCAATCCACAATGGGGGAAGTAAGCAGATTAGCTTGTTCGCCCATCAGAAAAGGGATTACATTTACCCATTTCCTCCGTCTGAGAAAGTTGAAGCTAGATGAAAATGTGTCTGGGAGCGAAAACTTTTTGACGAATCCATGAGTGATTGAGGTTCCAGGAAAAGAGGCTTTTCTGTGTCCCTGTCAAATTTACTAGGCGAGGAGCCAGATTTGCTCACGGGGAACATCAAAACAACCAGACCTTGATAACAAAGATGATCCAAGAAAGCTCCAAGATCTGTGTGTTGTTCTTTTTCCTCAATGTGGTGACCTTAACATCTTTTTTTTTTTTTAAATAGCATTTACAGAATTAAAGCTTGTTTTGAAAACAATATTTATAATTAAGTAGTGTGTAGCTTCTGCCAAAACTGCGGACAAATTAATTATTGAAAAATTAATTAGGTATAAACAGACTCAGGTTATTGTTGTTCTGTTAAATTACTGTATAGATGAGAAATTACAACATTAAACCAATTACACTTCTAAGTAGAATATATACTGTAATGCGGATGGGTTTTTTCTGTGTTTTTTTTTTTTTTAGTTTCTCCTCATCTGTCATAAACACACAGCCAATAAGTTTTGGATTAAAATTTTTATTTCCATTTGCTAGTCTAATGCAAGTAAATTTAAATACTCTCAACATAAAGCCGATCCTCCTATGAGTTCAGTATACTTTCTGTTTGAAAGTCAGTCTCTGGTCGTTTTCTGCCTTTGATGTTAACAAGCCTTGTTAATTGCCATGGTGAAAAGAAGTTGGCTCCTGTGCCTACTACAATAATTATCTGGCCCTTGCCACATTGATTCCCGAAAAAACAGAGTACATTTCTGGGGAGGTCTCTTTGATGTAGCTGAGAACTTGGAGTGGGTAATAAAGAGGTTTATTGGTGCTGTTGCTATTTTTCTGTTAGGAGCGACCCTTGTTTGAATGAAGCAATTGTGTTGTGGTTTATTGATGCTGCTTGGCTGTATGTCAGTAAGTGGAATGGATGATTGGGCTGCTGTTTGAATTTAAATGATTTGCGGGACAATTGGCCAAAACAGTGAGTTAAATATGATGGAAAACTGCATGTGTGAAAAGAGATACATTTTGCGTAACTAACATGCTGTAATTATTTGCGAGAGGAATACATTGAGAAGTTAACAATGCAATATGAATGATCCCCGTGGGGAGCAGAGATTGGGTTAGCAATATAGGAGTGAAAATAACCATTTCTAAAACGGACCTCCATCATTGATTTAACTGATTCAAGTTGGTGTGCAAATGTCCGTAAGTAGATATTAATATTGTCAAAAAATAAATAAATGAATAGCATATCAAGGAGAGCAGAAAGTCCTTTAAATCAGGGATATAGCCAGGATTTAATAAAGATCATTTTTATAAAATGGGTTACCCCTCATTACTTTTGAACATTTGCCCATAAACCAAAAAGAAAAGCAATGATTGCATAATTTTCATTATTTATTTATTCAGTTTAAGGAATAGTTTGACATTTTGGGAGGCACGTTTATTAGCTTTCTTGCTAAGGGTTAAATGAAAACATCTATACCACTCTCATGTCTTAGCTTAGCTTAGCATAAAGACTGGAAGCAGGAGAGAAACAAAACACCTGGCTCTGTCCAAAAGCAATAACATCCACCTACCAGTTTATTCAGTTTTTTAACGATGTAACAATTTGTGGTTTTACAGGGGCTTACATGCCAGATTATTTCTTGGCCGGTCGCCGTAACTTCCTGGAGTCTTGTCATCATTCTGAGGTCTTATTTTCCAACAAAAAAGGTCTAAAAGTTGTTTCAAAGCCTTTTTCACAATGCCAGGACTAAATACTAAAGTCTTTATGTATTTTTTTTTTATTTTTTTTTGCCTAAAAGTAGTGAAATTTAAACACACTGAGACTAAAAACATTGGAAGCAGCTTATAAGATACCCACCATGTGTTTTATTTGTGTCCCACAAATATTACAGAGGACATGACTTCAGTGTTCTCAGTGGTAACAATAGCCCTGATTTTAACCTATTCACAGGGAATAGATATAACACAGTGATAGATTCGATTTAAAATAATAGATTCTTTATTTAATTCATTTATTTTTGTTGTGTTTTTTTTTCTTCTTTTTCCTTTTTTTCTCTCTGCAAGGCAATGGTGATGTGTAAAGCGTTTTCACACTACATGCAACATTCACCCATTCACACACATTCATACTGTTACGGATGACCCATCATGAAACATTCAAGATAATATTTGGTCAGACTGATTGTCAGGTGATCTCTTGGAAATGCAGTGCACAGTGAGCATGAAGCAACTACAATAGCAGCCAATAGTTCTCTTATAGACATCTTAAGACATTTCTTTTTAGCA
>NW_023340257.1:4813978-4816241 GCF_004916995.1 Morone saxatilis | reverse complement strand
TAAAATGTATTATTATTATTATATTAATAGTTGTTGATAATGTTGATGGGGTTTGAAGTTTCATTCTATTTATAACTTTAACTCCAGGAGAAACTCCCACTGAACATTATTTAGAATTTTGTGCACTCACACAGACGCAGCATCTACTGACATCAAAACCTCATGTTTCCAACAGTGGGAGGAAAACTTGAAATCTCCACGACCAAACAATACATAATACAGGGAGATGAAGGGGAACAATGGGCCGCCACAGTAATAACACAAAGAATAAGGGAGCTGGAACAAATGGAGATAGATGAAAGTGAGCTTCCCTTTGTCATTACACTGGCTGACACCATCACCAGCTGAAGGACAGCACCGACTCAAAGGTGTATTCAAATGTCCTGGCTTCCTTTGAAATGTGACCTCTGCGCGCAGCGAGAAGCCAATTTTCCACCATTTCATTCTTTTAGTGTAATCTTACTTCATTGATGAGCTAAAAGACCCTCTCTCCATCTTAACACCCGGTAAGCAGGTTTGAACTTCTCTTTCAGATTCTCTTTCATCTTTCACATGGTTACTTCTGTCACATTTTGTGTGTACAACTTAACAAGACTGTCAAGAATGCAACAAGAATGTCTGTCTGAATTGCTGGCGGCAGGCTTTTCGCCCCGCCCCGAGTCTGGACATTGAAAACAGCCATAAACGCTTTCGCCATCAGGTGTGATAGGATGACACATTGTACTAGCTGGTTTATTCTGAACCTACTGACACCTTAAGAATGTAGAAGTCAGAGTGGTAGATGCAAATAAAGCTTATCTGACTTTTGTGCATGAGAGAAGCCTCCCATCACCTACAATTAGTATCTTTCGACAACGACAAATTCCCAGACCAATTCTTATAGTTGCCTAACCTTAAATAAAGTGTAGTTTGCCATAACGGCAATTTGAAAATGAAAGTCCACCATGTTGAACTGCCATGTTCCTACAGTAGCCCAGAACTGACAAACCAAACAGTGGCTTAACATCGGGCCTTTCTTGTTTTTCACCACTGTAGTTTCTCCTACATGCTTGGAAGGCAAGAGGTATTCAGTTAGTTACAATCTGCAACTTTGCTGTTAGAAGCCACTACATCCTGGTAGAGATGTAGTACTGGTCCTCTAAAAGATATCCCATCTCCCTCTCTCTGTAACGGCCAGCTTTTCACTGTGTGTGTGTTGTGTGTTTTGATTTCCGAGGAGATCGGACAACGCGCCGTACAAACTGTTCAAGCAATATCCAACTCTGATGGTGGCTGTCCTCACTATTACGTAATATAAAGCACCCTTGCACTTTAAGGGGCAGTAGGCACAACAGTTATTTTGTATATCGGCAGTCCAGCACACATATCTTCATGTGTGTCTCCATGCACAGATATTTTAGAATGACGTCACTGAACACTAACACTAACACTCAACGTAATCTGAGATTCTGCAGAATCAGAATTTTGGTTACCAGAGTTATCGTAGACCTGGAACAGGATAAATACATTATTATTAGCTGGAAATGCAGTGTCAGTGAGTAGGTCTCTTTAGCCAATCACAACATGCTCCTCTCACACTTTAAACAGAGCAAACACTTTAATGTCCCTGGAGAGTCCAGGTCTGCTTCTCTGAGTCAAAAGAAACAAATACACAGCACCCCAATTATAATTTCAAGGACAGACATGTCCATTTTTTAATTGCTGTTATATTTCAGCACACAGAGTTCATTTCTACTGTTAGCAACTGGCTTAGCAGCAGCTGAACAGGGTGGCTGGGATCCAGTCACTACCACTGTAAACACTGAATTGCTCTGCTGCCACCCCCCTCCTCCCAGTGTCAAGAGAATGCTCTCACCACTCTGCAAGGGAGATGCTCTGAATAAGCACACAAGAAAGTGTTCTGAATGTGTGAACAATGCAGTTCAGGGCCAGTGTGCGTTTCCTGAATCCTCAGTATTTGTCCCATGTGCTCTGTGCCCCTGTTTTTAACCTTCATGAAAAAGTATTTTTTAGTTAAAGGAGCTCTGTTTGAGAAACTGGCAGGTTGCTCACTAAAATTGCTAGATAAGAAGATATTTCCTTCTTTTCTTCGGTTTGTTGGGAATAAAGAGAAGCAGAAGTGGGTACTTAGCATGAGCAGCGATGGCCACCATGACCGAATACACCAAGACAAGAAAGCCACCCAGGGAAATCCAAAGTCTGTCAACAAGAAATGAAAGGAAAAAGTAGTAAAGGTAAGAAAAAGCACACATCGACTGGTGCT